>NC_092229.1:53581430-53916430 GCF_036320965.1 Panulirus ornatus | reverse complement strand
GATAGATAGGTGTAATCTTTCTAGAAGGCTGGTGAGGTGGTAATCCTATTGTAACCACAGTAGACCTTGGTCACTATTGTTTTTTCTTCCTCTTTAGCCACCTTAAATGGACAGGTGAGCGCCTGGCCCCCATCTTTTTTTTTTGGCAGGGTGGGTGGTGGGGGGGGGGGAGGCGGGGGTTTATGATAACCATTATCGTTTGTGGGTTTGAGTCTCTTGCTGTGCACTAGTTCCCCACCCACTTCCTACCCCTGATGGCCGGGCCTTTCATGATGTAGCCCTCGTGCACAGGAGTCGTGCTGCCGTGCTCAGAGACCATTCCGTCGTGCTTATTGGTCGTCCCATAGTGCTCAAGGGTCGGACCGTCGTTCTCAGTAGTCGTACAGGCGTGCTCAGGTGGTCGTATCGTCGTACTCACAGGTCCTGCTCTTAGGTCGTACCTTCGTGCTCGGGTGGTGGCGCCGTCGTGCTCAGGGTTCCTGTCGTCGCACTCAAGGATAACAACTTTCATGTGTTTTACAAATAGTTTTCCTTATTACTACGTATTTGGTCTAGAAAATTCAGGATCGTCAAACCTCCTCCTTCTAGGGTTGGCAAACCCATGAATCGTTAAACCTACAATGTCAGAAAAATTCAATCTCGTTAAACCCCAACCACGACCCTCTATTTTTTCTTGACTCTACCCCCACCTGCACTTTCACCCCCTCCCTCGACCTCCCCTCCTTCGTCAAAATACCCTCTCCCTCACCATCATAACTACTCCTTCCCCGTCATACCCCTTTCCCCGTCACTATAACCCCTCCACCACCACAACACCGACGCCTTCCTCTCCCCTGCCCGTTTACCAGCCCCTCCTCCTGTGCCCCCCCCCCCCATTACAGTACTCCCTCCTGACCACTGTAACCCCTTCCCCGTCACTGTACCCCCTTCTCGCCACTGCACCCCCTTTCTCCTTCAGAATATCCAATTCCCCACCACAGTACCTCCTCCCCGTCTCTATACCCTCACCCCTCAGGGTTGGTCCTTCACATAAGTGTATGGTAAGAATAATCCCTTGTTTACAACTTGTGGCGGCCGGGGTCACTTATCATGGGCGGCGGCGGTTTGGGAAGGGGGAGGGCAGGGGGTTAGGGGGAGGGGGTAAAGGGAGGGGGAATATCGAGGTGGCGACGCACTCTTATCTGGGAGCGGCAGCGGCGCCACCACCCCAGCCAGCCAGCTCTTACCCTCAGTTAGCTTAGTCATCCATCCCCTGCCACCACCACCCTGCCCAGTAGCCTGGTCATCCATCCCCTGCCACCACCACCATCCCCAGTAGCCTGGTCATCCATCCCCTGCCACCACCACCCTGCCCAGTAGCCTGATCATGCATCCCCTGCTGCCGGGTGATCCAGGCAGACCTTGCCTTATGGTAGGGGGATGGATGTTAAGGTCGGCTTGCGGGCCTTGGGGCAGCGTAGCTGCAAGGGAGTGGGGTTGTGGATGGAATGGGTCGGGAAGTGAAGGGATGGAGAAGGCGGAAGAGTGGGGAAGGGGAGGGGGGAAATGAGGCGGAGGAAAGGGGAGTTAGGTTGGGTATGTGATGATGGGATTTAAGGATGGGCGTTAGGGTATGGGGAAGGGACACGAAAGAACAAGAGGGTATTGGATAGGAGTAAGGAAAGATGTTTGGGTGCAGGGCGCATTGAGAGCATGGGGAGGAAAAGGGAGGGGGAAGTGCTTAAGAGGGAGGAGAGGGAGAAGCAGGGGGTGACGTGATGGCTTTAGCTGTGGAAGTTGTAAGTCTAAAGGCGTCTGGTGTGTGGGAGGGGTAGAGGGATGGGGGCTGTGGGGGAGCAGGCAGATGAGGTTGTTTTTTGTGAGTATTAAAATTTGTTACACGCTGTGGCGGTGGAAACCAAGACAGGTATTTTCTTATATATATATATATATATATATATATATATATATATATATATATATATATATATATGTACGAGTGTGTGTGTGTGTGTGTGTGTGTGTGTGTGTGTGTGTGTGTGTGTTTAGTTGGGGGTTCTATACGGGCCACCCGCCATGATCAAGAAAACGGTATAACGGTTGTGAGCTTCAAGACAAAAATAAAAAACGTATTAAACTTTCATAGTAATATTCCGAAGTTGTTGATGGAAATATTTGACGACGCACCTGTGGTATCAGGTGATGAGGTCCCTGGAATGAATGACAAGGCGAACTGTGAAGACCTACCTCGAGTAAGTGTGAAGTGCTGCCTTGTATATGATGTTTATAGTGGCTACAGATTTATTATTTCTCTTGAGTGTTTTTTTTCTGTGGGATAGATTATTATTATGATACTTCCACTCATACATCCCTTGCCTATAGTCAAGTTCACATATGCGTAGACATTTGTAGATATATATATATATATATATATATATATATATATATATATATATATATATATATATATATATATATATAATCAGAAATACACAAAGAACGGAAATATATGCTCACAAGAATACACACGCGCTAAAATTCCACCCATGAAAATAAGTTATTTTTGATGAAATACAGCGATGCGCTACGATTTTTCCATCCTGGTGAGTTTTGTGTGTTGTCAGACACAGCTGATGGGGACCGGGGTTATGGGGTTGTGGTATGGGGGTCGGGGAGGGGCATTTAGCTGGCGCCATCGACTGCTTCAGCAGACGGACAGTCGTAAGGCAAACTTTCCCCCAAAGTTCAGATCCTAGTAATGATACAGTAGGACAAAGGCTTTATGGCCAGCTTCGTGTAGGACCTTCTGCGGCCAGCCTCTCTCTCTCTCTCTCTCTCTCTCTCTCTCTCTCTCTCTCTCTCTCTCTCTCTCTCTCTCTCTCTCTCTCTCTCTCTCTCTCTCTCTCTCTCTCTCTCTCTCTCTCTCTCTCTCTCTCTCTCTCTCTATATATATATATATATATATATATATATATATATATATATATATATATATATATATAACTGAAATGCTTTGTCTGTGTGTATTTAGACAAATTAAGATTTAACCTCTTTCTCTTATTGTAGTTCTTAATAGCGTCTGGTAGCGTGGGTGGGCCCCTCGCAAAAATGTGTACTTGTTCCGCCATACGAGCTTACGTGTGTGTGTGTGTGTGTGTGTGTGTGTGTGTGTGTGTGTGTGGTTAGGATCATGTGCGTTAACGTGGAGACAAGTTGTCGGAGTGGGCATGGTCGGCTGGCAGACTTTATAGGATTTTAGTCATCTGGGATTTACCTCAGAGAGGCTTGGGATTACGCGATTGCTCCGAGGGATTTATAGGGTTTAAAGGATTTAGCCTTAAGCTTACAGGCGCCTGGACAGTGTTGCCAACGAGATCCGTCGCGGAAACTGGGGCAGTGTGGCGGCGGCGGGGGAGGGTGGAGACTGGCCGGACTGGGCTACGCTTTCTTAGGCTGTACTAATTAACTTACCACCTCACCTCCATACAAGAAACGAGTTTGTTTGTGATTAACTAACGTAAAGAATATAGAGTGTTCAAGATATTGAAACTGCAAGTTTTAGGCGTGATTTATTTAGGGGCAGTTTTGAATGTGAATACATGACGTCATTTGCTGCCATGGCAGTAAAGCAGGAGGTTCGATAATGGCATCAAAGGCAAACATCAGAGACTAACAATTGATATCGGTAGGTGGATTTTTTTCCCCAGACCTTCACCACGTATTAAACTGTCTCAGATGCCATTTTCTTCGGCTGTCACTTTCGTCATCACACACACGTATAGGCTCGACGATGAATAAAATGTTTTCAGGTTTTAAATGGATTAAGCTCGAAAGAATTTCCATATTCCAGTTTTACAAAATGGAGTGAGAATGAACTTCCGTTAGCTTGTTTCTCTACCACAGTATAGTGAAGAATGGATTAAGATACGTAAAGGTGTATAATACTTTGATTATTCAAGATTTGAAGACAATAAAAAGACTTGCTAGAGTCACTGCCCGCCGTCCGTCTCACAGTTGCAAAACGTAAACAAACTGTGACGTCACGGGAGCGACTGCTATTGGCTGCCGCAGGTAAACAGAACCAGAAGCTGAGGCAAGGCTGAGTTAGTTAGGGCAGAGGTCGGTTCTGGGGTGTTGAGTGGGTGAGCATCTTCCAGTATTTAGTGTATAGCAGTAAATGTAAGTGTATCTTAGATTCAATACCCGTCATTTAGCTGAAGGTCTTTATTAAACAATCTGTACCAGACTTAAAGGCATACTTCATTGAAAGATGTTTAAAAAGTAGTTATTTATATTTGATCCATATTGCTGTAGCTAGACATTCTTGGTTCATGTTGTGGAGTGTTTCATTGTATACTTAATTTGTCTTAAACTGTTAGCCTTTTGTAAAAAATATTTGATTTTTTACCATTTGATGTGATGACTTCAGGCACTACGGTACGACCCTGAGATATGAAGGTGTAACCTAAACCTTTCGGGCCATGTCACTGGCCAGATCTTCCCGTCAAAGGGTTCTACTGCCGTGCTTGATAGGTTAAGCACGCCTTTAAAGGGTCTGGTCAAAGCCCAGCGCCATTATACCGCAGGTTCGCATCGTTGCATGTGTTCAGGTTGGTTTATACCGTCGTATTTAAAGGTTTTAAAGTTTTCCCGTAGTGTTAAGCACCAGAACCCTCATCACCTCCCTCCCTCCTCCTCCACCTCCCGCCGCGACCCCCCTGCCCCCTCGACACATCAAGGCAATCTTGGGGTTGCTGGGTACTTCGCCGTTGAGGCGCAATTTAACGGCCGATATGGTGATTAGCAGTGGCGTCACGGTCAAAGCCATTTGTATCATGTGCAGGTCTGGAGAAGTTTATAGTTTGATACCTACAATCAAGTCACCCCTCCCCTCCCCCCTGCCTCCGTAAAGATTTAGAAAACGGAAGCCAAAGTTTTGAAAAACCTTTCAAGCTCCAAAAGTTTCAGCGTTGCTGGGTTGTCCAGTATCCAAGCTGTCGTAAGCTTGGATAAACTGTAATTCAAAGATTAAATATTCTCCACCTAATGTGTAAAAATGTTACTTGGAGGCTTCTAAGTTGTGTAGGCTTACATATTCTCTTTCCACATTCCAACTTTTATTTTTATGACCCTGTTTACTGTTTTTTCTCATATATATATATATATATATATATATATATATATATATTGCTGTGGAAGGATGTTCCCAGAGGAACCTATACAAGAGGTTATGCAATGGGGCATCTTGTTGGGGTTTATGTGAAGTACATAAGGTCGATTAAGACCGAGTCTGTCATCACTGGAGACTCGTGTAACTGGATGTGTAGCGGTAGAGCCTCTCAGCGCAGTACATCACTTTATGATCCTTTATTGGTAATAAGCGGGGGTGGGGGAGGGGGGGGGGGTCGTAAACCTTTAGATTTTTGAAGGGGGTTTGGCTCAAGGGATGGCCACCCTCAAGGGTCAGAGGTTAGGTTCTTAGGCCATGACCCCCAAGGGTCACAGTCATGCTCAGTGATCGTACCGTACTACGCCAGAGGTTTTTAAAGCCTTTCGTCTGGTTCGTATGTCATGCGTAAACAATGTGTTCTGCAAAAGTCGTCATAAGGTTTTGTTTTCATTATTTTTAAGTTGACTCAATGCATCAACCCGATTAAGTTACCGAGAACTGAATTACCTTACTGAGCGATGAATTACCGTACTGAGCGATGAACTGTAAAGTTGTGAGCGTCTGATGTGGGATGATGAAGGCGAAGACGACGACCACCGAAAGGGCAAGGGAACAGCAACTAGTTGTAAACAAAAACTGGGATGCGGTTCGTTTGCTGCGTCTAATTAAATGTATGGATTAAAACTGCTTTGCCTCTGGATGAAAGGAGGATTAGAGAGTTGGCAAATAAAAACAGATGGTTTGCGAAGGAACGAGGGAGTGTATAAGATTTCGCTCATAGAAACAACAAATGAGAGTTGGACAAGTGAGTGCACCAGAGAGCGAGGCGCGGGGAAGCGGAAGAGACAGCAGGCCATGTTTTTTTTCTCTCTTTTTTTCCTGAGATCGCGGTAGAGTAGATGTGACAAACGTTAGTCGTGGTGGTGAATAGGAAGTAAGCAGGTGAAAGGATTGGCTGGAGCGACGCCGTCGGGATGCGCGTAAAAGGAGGAGGAGGAGGTCACTGGCGGGAGACAAAGATATATATAAAAAATGCTGGGTGGGCAGGGGGAGGAAAGGCGGAGGGAGGGAAGGGGGAAGGTAGGTTAGGCAAGACCCGACGGACTCGAGAGTAGTTCACGAGAGACGGGATGAAGAGGATGCGTAGACCAGCCTCTGAGAGAGAGAGAGAGAGAGAGAGAGAGAGAGAGAGAGAGAGAGAGAGAGAGATGGAAGGGTATGATGGGGAGGGGGGTGTTACCCCAGTGCTAGCCCCCCTTCCCCCACCCCCATATAAGGCGGTAGCGAGGCTCCTCCGCCACCATCATCAACATTACAATACAATGTGGCCTTTACTTATGACCTGGCGGCTATGTAGATGAGGCCCAGCTCGGCGCCGGACACCTAGTTAGCTCAACCCTGGCGGCCCCCGCTTGTTACTGGCGCCGTACAGGTGCTCGCCTCCCCTTCCCTCCCCTCCCTCGGTCGTTTAATGGCGCGCGGCCGGCAGTTAGCGCTTGTTACCGGCACCGGCCCGCTCGTTTAGGCCGTTGCCCGCGCGGTTTAAACGGTAGTCGGCGGTTGTTTCGAGGGGTCTAACCCTCGGTTCCAAGATTTTAAATGGCAGCCGAAGGTCATAGCAGCTGTAAAGTCAGTAGGAATTATGTTAATTTAGTGTTTATTTTGCCACTGGTGGCCACAGGGAGCACATGTTACCACGGTGCTCTACCGGTAGTGGGATCCTCCTCCTCCCCCCACACTCCCACCCCCTTTTTATGTAGTATTTATATTGCTGCTGTTGCTCTCTGGTCTGGTCTGGCTGGCTAGCTGGCTGACTGGGGACCACGGAGCTGAGTGTGTCTTTGATTACCGGGGTGGGGGGGGGGGGGGGCGTTGCAGCAGCAGCAGCAGCCGCCGCGGTGCCGGCTTGGCGGAGAACTTGAAAGTGCTGGGGCTGAGTTGGAGTTCTTGGTTATCGTACACTTAAGGATCGACTCGTCCTCCTCTCTTGGGGTTGTTTCTGTTGTTGTAGTTGTAGTTTAAAACTCCTGTTACATTCAAAGATTTTTGTTTCCTGTGGAGGTTGATTATATGCCTGGGGTTATTATGACTACCTGTTGTATGGGGTTGTTGTTGTTGTTGTAGTAAAACTTGATCTATATACTGATAGGGATTTTGTTTTCAATCTCTTGGGTTTGATTTTACAGGGTCGGTGTTATCTTTATCTCTAGCTTAATGACTAGACTAGGGGATTATATTTCACTGAGAGGTTGTTATATATATATATATATATATATATATATATATATATATATATATATATATATATATATATATATATATACACGGTTGATTTTATTTCTTTGAGTTTGTTAGGGTTGGTAGGTCACTCATCGTAATTGTAAGGGGATTATTATTTTCTCTTGAGACATGTTGAGTGTAGGGTCTGTGAGGGTGTTGGGTCATGCTCATGTTTTACGATTGAGATATATAGGTAGAAGTGTATTCGTATGAGAGGGTTGGTCAGACACGGGAATTTGTATTGTTCGTGAAAGATAGAAATTGTACTAACAGAAGTGTTGTGATGGAAACTGTCCCCCAAGTGTTTTGTTTTGCGTCAGGCCTTGAGTGGCCATGATAGCCTGGCCTTTTTGACCCGGAGCTTCGTTTTCGTCCATGGAGAGAGAGAGAGAGAGAGAGAGAGAGAGAGAGAGAGGGAGAGAGAGAGGGAGAGAGAGAGAGGTGTTCAGGTTACATGACACTGATACATGTACAGGTCACTGTAGATCCGAAGTGCATAATGTTATGCTACAGATCCCTGTAGATGTATATTATGCATTTGTACAGAGTTCCGTGATCATTACATCAGGCTGAGTAGAGTAGCACATGTTATGTACATGTGTTCTTTGTAGAGATATTATTTATGTAGGAAAGTGACATGTATATACGTCCTTGTAGATGTACTGTTGTACATGGTGTTGTTGAATTCACGTGACTGTAGATATAATGTAGAACACGGTTTTGAGTGCACGTCACTGTAGATGTACTGCAGAAGACTGATATGCACGCAAGTCCTTGTAGAAGTACAGTACTACAGAGTTACGATGACCATAAGGTGTGACATTATTACTCGATGATAATTGAACAAGTTGCTGTGACTAACGACATTTCACTTTTACTCTTTCCAGGTAAGACGGATGGTCTAGACTCACGTGGTGACGTGGCCACGGCACGTGGTGGACGGTAGTTGGGACCTGACGTCATCCCTGGGTGTGATCTTTAACTCCTCATAATTGAATAAGACAAAAAAAAAAGAAAACGTAAAGAGCTTCGGATGTTGATCGAACTTGAAAGGTCTGGAATATACATTAGATTGTTGTTTATATGTTATGATTGTGTGCATTATTGATATGTTATGATTGTGTGGGATATTTATATGTTTTGATTGTGTGGATCATTTTTATTTGAATTTTTATGAATGGCCTCGTATGGGGCTTTCTTAAAAATGTCTATTTGTTCCCACCAGGAATGGTTTAAAAATATAACCGTCGTATATCATCCTCTCCCCTTCCCGCCACCCTCCCCTAATGTCTCCCCTCCCCTCACCCTCCCCTTCCGTCTCCCCTCCCCACCTATCACCATGTGAGATACCCCCCCCCCCCAAACCGGAAGTGCCAGCATGTAAATGAATACATTATATATGTTTACGTTTGATGTGTATATTGTTTGTGTGGATGTGTATAATGACTATAATGATAATGGTCGTAATCATAGTGATAATGATGGTAATAGTTTATCATCATTTGTAATGATAATATTATAGTGATAGTAATGATAATCATTATCATAATAATATTTATCATTATTGTTTCTGTTGCCTGAGTTTACTTCTGCCAAAATGCAAAATTTGACTACATACTGAAAACTAGTAAGTGTTGTGTGTGTGTGTGTGTGTGTGTGTGTGTGTGTGTGTGTGTGCGGGTGTTTACATGTGTGAGTGCGTTTGCGGCCCTTAGTTGACCCCGAAATAAGGATGACGACAGTTAGGCGCCCCTCATCCACGTCCCCCCTTCACCCGTGCTCCTCTCCATCCCACCTATGTCACCTTCACCCCCGTCCCCTCCCCACCCCTATACCACCTTCTCCCCCGTCCCCCTATACCCTCGTCCCTTCTCCCCCGTCAGTTCCCTCCCCTACCATCCACGCCTCCCTGACACCACCTTCCCGGCGGCACCATTAGTGTCCACTCTGGTCATCAACATGAAGGTATTGACCGAACTGGTAGATGGTGTTGACCTGCTCTCCCCAGACACTCCCCGGAGTAGGGTGGGGGAGGGAGGGAGGGAGGGGGTGGGGATGCCAGGACAGAAAGGGAAAAGACGAGGGCGAGACTACGGGGACGTACGACGACGTTTTGTCATGGTAGCAGGACTCTGGTATGAACAACAGGAGGAGGGTAGGTAGACGGAGGCACAGAGCTGGAGACGGGTAAAGATGACGACTTGGGTGGGGGGCAGTGGGTCGGAGGATGAGGAGGAGGGAGGCTTGCATAACACGGATGACCCGAGCCTGTGCTGACACGTGGGAGGGGAAGATGACACTGTTGACCTGACCTACTGACGCTGGCGAGGGGCAGTGGACGCCTGGGTCCTGGAGCGAGGGGTCAGCAGGGCGGGGACAGGCGGGAGGCTGCACCGACGTTCAGGAGGCGACTCCATCCCGGAGGAGGTGGATGGAGAAGTAACATCCTGTGTCTGCCTCCTGCAGGGGCGTAGTGCTCGTGAGGCCAGGGAGTGTCTGCCTCCTGTAAGGAGTAGAGGTCCTGGAGCCAGGAAATGTCTGCTTCCTGCTGGCCAGGGGCGAGGCAGTAGGTCACACCGTGGCCTCGTCTACACCGGACGCCACAGTGGCAGCAAGAAAATAACAACGACAACTAACAAGACGACAGACACATGGCCCCCGTAACACGGCAGGTCGCAGTCCCTCTAACAAGGCAGGTCACAGTCCCTCTACCACGGCAGGTCTTACCCCCCTAACACGGCAGGTCACAGTCCCTCTAACACGACAGGTCACAGACGCTCGCATAATAAGACACGGGAAAGACAGTTGAAGAGACGAACTCTTAAACTGACAGACAGACAGTTTAGAGGCGCCAGGGAACTAAACTCGCATACAAAGTTTTCGTAAGTTATGAACAGATGCACGAATGATGTCTCCTCTCACGAACCGTCCACAACAATAACAACAACCCAGAGATAGACGAGGGCTTATCCTGCCACTGGAAACGTTCTTCCACCCTTTGGAAAGGTTCCCTTAGCCACAAGAAACTTTTCCCATTTTTCAAGAAAAGTTCCGTAACCGACTGAAAACATTTCCACTCACTGGGAACTTTTCTCACCTGAAAACGTTAACTTCCCGCCGCAAACGTTCTCCATCCTGTAGAAACGTTTCCGACCTATTGGAAACCCTCTCCCACACTCTTGGAAAAATTCTCTCTAGTTACGTTTCTCCACCTTCTGCAAACGTTGAATCAGTCTTTCAAATGGTCTGGAAACTTGTCTCCACCCTCTGGTCTGGAAACTTACCTTCACCCTTTGGAAACGTTTGAGATGTGCCGGCAATCCCAGAAGCTGTCCCTCCACCCCTGGTCATTACCCCTTCTCTGGAGCCACCCTCCCTCCAGCCCCGGGATATTTCACCTGGTTGGGAGGGAAGTTTTTTCCCTCTACAGGAGATATCCTTCCCCTCCCCTCTAGAGGCATCTCCTATCATCTGTGGAGACTGCTATCAATCAATGAAGAAGTCTCCAGTTCCCCTGGATACATCCCACACTGCCTCGTGATGTCACCACTTCCCTTGGATACATCCCACACATCCTGGAGACATCACCACTTCCCCTGGCACATCCCACACTTCATGGAGACGTCACCACTTCCCCTGGAGACCTCATTAAGTCAGGCTGGGTGACAGTCGTCACCTGCCGTGGGAGGTGGTCAACTCTGGCCTCTAATGGCGGACCTCCCGTCATCCGCGCCTACCGGCTTCTCGTACATCTCCTTTGTTGTTTTTGTTTTGGTTCCTTTTAAGTCTTGTGTGTCTTTATTTTCTTTGTTCTCTTTCTTTCCCAATTGGTTTCCTGCGTCTTTGTCTCATTTCGTCCTGCGTCTCATTTTTCTTTATCTTTGTTTTCATTTGTCTTTATATACTTTCTGTGCTTTTATTTGTATTTCTTTTGTCATCTTTATTTTGTTTGTCAGTTTCCTCCTATAGTTTCTTATTTCCCTCTGCTTCATTGTATGTGTTTTCCTCTGTCAGTATGTTGTGTGTGTCCCTCCTCTCGTCCCTTCGTCGTGGCCATTGGTCGTTGCAAGTCTTTCGTATTAGTCGTCGTTTTCGTCCTGTATGACTATCCATATATTGTAGACACCTTCCATGGATTACCCTCCGCCTCTGCCCTGTAGCTACCATAACCTTAATCTCGCTGACATCTCTCCCTTTTGCATTTATTTGCATCCTTTTGCCGATCTCGACCATACAGACTCCGTGGCAGGACCTCTGGTTATAAGGCAGTAGGTACAGCTCTATCAAATATTTCATTTACAATTCTTTTCTTTTTAGATTGTTAAGGAGGGTGATGAACCCATTTTCTCCATTTTTTGTAATGTTTTCCCGTTTTCTCTCTAAGAATGTATTCATTTTTATCTCGTATATCTTATCCTCGCCTCATTTATATTTCACAATTCTTGTTCCTCTTCTTGTAGTGTTGGTCTTGTGGCTTGAATAAGATACTTTTGTTCTCAAGTGTCAAGTTGTTCCTAAGGCTAAGCGTCCGTGTGATGCTGATACAATACTCCTGGTCGTTGTGTGTTTAGTAAATGATTCTATCGTTCTTATTGTCTATCTAAGGATAGAAAGAAGTTCTCATCTTGTTCGAGAAGCCGTTAACAAGATGCGCAAGAACTGAAGAGCCAGTAATGTTGGGGTGTTGACTCCATGGGTCATATTAACACTCGCTGCTTGAGGGCGAGTGACTTGAGATGTTGAGGATGATTCTGAAGGACGTAGAAAAATATGGAGGAGGGATAACAGGAGGCCTGATGGTCTACACGAGGTCTGGTAGATACTGACGTAAGTTGTTTTAGATACATTGGTAGATACAATGTAGCGAGAGTAGATATAGTGGTAGATACAATGTAGCGAGATTAGAAAAAGCACCTCCCGACCCATCTCTCCCTCCATCTCATCTTCTGGCAGGGAAAAAGATGAGAAAGTAATACAGTGCAGTACAGGGCGTGGAGTGGGCGAGTGTCTTCCCGTGCACAAGTTGGGTAGAATAGGAGGTGAGAGTCCTCTGGTGTCTGTTGCGTCTGTTGCCGTGTGCTCAGTGTGTGTGTGTGTGTGTGTGTGTGTGGGACGATGGCACATTTACGTCTTCTGTGAAATAATTTGCGTCTTCGTCTGGGTTAGCATGAGCCTGCGGGTCCTTACCTCCCAGAGGACGGCGGTACGACCCTTGTGCACGCCGCTACAACCATTAGGTATGATGGCCTGGCTTTGAAGGGTCAGGTCAAAGGCCAGGCCACCATGCCGGAGGCTCGAACCATTGTGCTCAAGAATTGTAACGCCATACTTAGGGTCGTTACGGCCGCGGTGATCCCATGATGATGTTTTGTATTTCCTCTGCGTCGTGGTTGCGTCAGGGAGGCTGTCGTGGTTCTTCCCGAATTCGTGTTTAGAGAACGACAGGCATTGATCAACAACCCCTCGGTCGCCGCTCCCTGTGAGTGAACACGACTGGATGACCGGCTGTGTGACTCGTCGTCTCGGTGTGGGTGCGACGACCTGAGCAGACCGACGGGTCGTCCCTCGCCTTGGTCGTCGTGACGTCCGCTCACCCCTGGCGCTAAGCGCAGTCTGGTGGTGGCCGATGCCATTCCCGCCATCAGCGATGGCACTCCCGCCACCAGCCTGCAATTCACTCGTGACGTTACGGTAGTCTCTTCCTGCATCCTTCCCCTTCCTTTCTTCCTTCCTTTCTTCACGGGCGTCATCCCTCCGTGAATGCGTCTCGTTAAGTGCGTCTTCCCTCCTTGTTGACTGCGCCTCCTTGTTGCATGCGTCTGCCCTCACTGAGTGCGTCATCTCGTTAAGTGCGTTTGTCCTTATGTTGAGTGCGTTTCCCCTGCTTTGTAAGTCCGTCTACCCTCGTGCACGCGGGGCAGGAGTGTCGGGAGGGGGACAGCAGCAGGGAGGGAGGGGGTCAGTGGCTGTCGCCAGCGACTCTCCCTTCACCGGCGACAACGGAGGAGGGGGATGGGGTGGGGGAGGGGACGGTGTTGAGGCTGGCGCCGGTGTAGCGTTGCCCGCTGTGTGTGTGTGTGGGGAGGGGGAGGGGGTTGTCCCTGGCGCCGAAGAGAGAGAGAGAGAGAGAGAGAGAGAGAGAGAGAGAGAGGTGGGGGTTGGCGTTCTGGTCCCCCCGTCTGACCTCGTCAAGTTTGCCGTCTGTCCTCTTATTACCACGAGCATCACTTAGTGCAGCCCTGGGCCTTGACCCTCCTAAGATCATCACCAGCCAGCCAACCAAGGCGGCTCCTTGGTTGGGTTGGGTCCAGGAGCACCACCTGCCCCCCCCCCCCCAACCATCCCCTCCCTTCATCACTGCACCTTGTTTATGTTACTTTTGCCCCTCCCCCCTTCCCCCTCCTCTCGTATCTTGTTGGCCAGTTGTGATGGTTCCTTTTTCCCATCTCTGGCCTAGTTTCTCTCTCTCTCTCTCTCTCTCTCTCTCTCTCTCTCTCTCTCTCTCTCTCTCTCTCTCTCTCTCTCTCTCTGTGTGTGTGTGTGTGTGTGTGTGTGTGTATGTATCTCAATCCTCATCCTTGGTTTGCCTTTTCTTCTTAGTGCCGACTGCCTTTGTCCATGTTTTCCTTTCTTATTCATGTCTTATTTTTGGTATCCCGCCTGCCGCTTGTTCCCTGATTCCTCCTTTTTCTTCCTACCCCAAGTGTCCTCCTGGCACTCATCAAGGTTCCCCACATTCTCTCTCTCTCTCTCTCTCTCTCTCTCTCTCTCTCTCTCTCTCTCTCTCTCTCTCTCTCTCTCTCTCTCTTTGTGTTCCGGACGTCAGTCAAACACCCCCTTCCCTCCCCCCTGCTGGTCTTAGCTCTCCCCCGTCATCGTTGAGTCAAAGGTCGGAGTTGTTCGCGTCGTATTCTGGTTCAGACTGACATCATAGTGTTAAGAGGTCACAGTTGTTCCCGTCATCGTCGAGTCAAAGGTCGGAGTTGCACACGTGATGTTGTCGACACATGTTTCTCTTCCTGCCTAGCCCTGTGGCTCCTCTCTCCTCTCCTCTCCTCTCCCTGTGGTCTGCCGCACGAGTACTGCGACGTCAAAGCTCTTCACTTTCTTTTAAGATGCTTCCATCTTCCTCGCGGAAGGTCCTTTCAGACTCGCGTCCCTCACCCATACTTTCCAGTCTGGTCGCCATGCTCTTCCCATAATCCTCAGCACCAGTTGAGTCACACACACACACACACACACACACACACACACACACACACTCTGTTGTTGACATCTCTGTCAGGAACGGCGTGGCGTCCGCATGGCACCAGGGGACCTTCCTGAGTGATTGTATTCCCTCCCACACTCCATGACTGTTCCTTCTTGATACTCCTTCACTCTTCTGCGTCTGCTTCGTTACGCTGCATCACTGTGTTATCAGATAACTTTTTTTTTTTAAGACATGATAAGTAAACATTCACTTTTTATTAGTTTTGTTTTCAAAGGTTAGATATTGTGGTCATATCTAATGTGATAAACTTTAGAGTCTTACATATACCATGCTTAATTATCGCGTATTTTTTTTTATGATGTTTAATGATATTTAACATGCAGGAATTTTCGTTTGATTCTGGAAAGAATTCTAAGAGGGGAATCACAGGAACGTGTTAACGTTTGTTGATAAACTAGAAATAGAAACTCGGGATCAGCTGGACTCCGCCCCTGGAGGGCGAGGTGGTGGCGCCCGCGATGGCGAGACTCAGACTGTTTGGACAAAGGACTGGGGCGCCTGGAACTGTGGTTCAGGCGACCCGGAACCATGATAGGGGCACCTGGAACGGTAGTTTAGGAGACCTGGAACCATGACTGGGGGGCTTGGAATGGTGGTTGAGACGACCTGGAACCACGGTAGGGGTGCCTGGAACAGTGGTTATAGCGGCATGGAACTATATCTGGTGCATGTGGAAGTATTAGAGGCTTCCTGGAGCCATGGCTTCTGGAACAGTAATTAAGGCGACTAGAACCATGAGAGTGGCGCCTTAACGCTTGAGGCGAACTTGGAACCATGATAGGGGCAGCCTGGAAGTCGTTAAGGCGTCTTGGAACCATGGCTAAGCGCCTGGAACAGCGGGTAAGGCGACCCGGAACAATGATTGAAACAACCTGAAACAGTTGAGACAGCCTGGAACGGTGGCTAGGGAGCCTGGTTAATGCGACATGGAACAATGGCAGGGACGCTTGTAACAGTAGTTAGGGCGACGTGGAACCATGGCAGGAACGCTTGTTACAGGGGTTGAAGCGACCTTGTACCATGGTTAGGTCGTTGGAACAGGTTTAGGCGACCTGGAACCATGGGGGAGGCGCCTGGAATACTAGTTAAGGCGACCTGGAACTATAGTATGGATGCCTAAAATAGTGGTTGAGGTGGCCTGGAATCGTGACTGGGACGCCTGTACCAATGGTTGAGTCTACCTAGAATAATGGCAGTGAGGAGGAATGGTTGAAGCTGCTTAGAATCATTGCTTAGGCCTGGAACAGTGGTTAAGGCAACTTTGATCATGGCCGGGACGCGTGGAGCATTAGTGGAGGTGACATGGAATCATGATAGGGATACTAAAAACAGATTGAGGTGATGTAGAACAGAGGGCTAGAGATCCAGGGAAAAGTGGTCAGGGTGGCTTAGAACGGTGGTTGAGGCGACCTGGAACCACGACTAATGCGCCGAGATCAGTATTTAAGACGACAAGGAGTATGGCCCCCTGTAAGAGTAGTTGAGGCGGTTTAAGACGGTGTCCGCGGAGCCTGGATCAGTAGTTAAGGCGACCTGGAAGCATAGGAAGGGCGCCTAAAACTGTGGTTAAGACATCAAGAAACGGTTGAGGTGACCTGCGACCATGGCAAGGGAGCCAAGAGCAGCGGCTACGGTGGCTGAGGCTGCCCGATAGATGGTTGAAGAGACTTCGAATTGTCAGATGCGGTCTGGAAAAATATTTAAGGTGAGCTGGAAGGTTAGGTAATCAAAGCAACCTTAAGAATGGTTGAAGACGCGTGGAATTATGGTCAAGACTCCACGGGAGAAGATCCAGACGTCTTTTTGGAATGGTTAAGGTTGGCTGGAATAGTGGTTGAAGCAGCCTTGGAGGGATGGTTTGATAAGGTCTGGATGAGGAGCGGTTTGAAGTGGCCTGGAAAGAATGATGCCTCAGGCTTCCTGGACTGCTGATGGCTGGAGCCTTCCAGCAGAGAGGCAAGACGGAATACAAAGAGTCCGGGCGGCATCCTGGAGCCTGTGGGGGCCGGCGGGCGAGGTCGGCGCGGCGCTGCAGGTGTTGACGCCGGGGTTGTCGCCAGCGGCTCTCTTGGGCGCCGCCACGACCCCCTCTCTTGGGCGCCGCCACGACCCAAAGGGGGAGGGGGGATAGGGAGAGGGGGGGATGGATGTAGGGGGAAGTGAGGTTTGGGGAGTGGCAGGGGGTAGGGGGAGGAAGGAGGAAGGCACGCGATGGATAAGGGGATAATTGGTCGTCATGCGAGCCGTGTGGGTGATTGTTGTTCCTCTGCCCAGTACACAGTGTTTTGGCCTTTGTAATGCGTCGCTGACCGAGCGATGATGGATCGCTAGCCGTGGGTGAGGTAGACAGGGGCAGTAGCCAGGTGTCTGGCTGGACGACGGGTTGTGATGAGGGGATGGATGGGTCTGAATCCAGGTTACAGAACACAACGTTAACATTAGACGAGGTGGTAAAGTGGAGGTAATCATTGAAAATGGACACATTGAGCGTGTGATTGGTGTTGGAGCAGTGAGACCTTTCTCTTCCCAAGAGACACTTAGGCTTCCTGTATTTCATGGTTTTTAGATGTCTTTTAGAGGAATATATATATATATATATATATATATATATATATATATATATATATATATATATATATATAAAGTCGCTTTAAATATTTTGATTTTTGGATATCTATTACTGGATCTATATTATGTCTGTTGAATAGCTTTAAGTTTTTACGTATCTTTTAAAGGAATCGAATATTTACATGTCCCTATGAATAGTTTTGAGTGTAGATTTTTTTGTGTAGGAAAAAAAGTTTAATAAGCATTAGATTCTAGCGCTATACAAAGTCCACAAAATCAAATCAGATCATCTTACTTTGAGATGATTTAGGAGACTACTGAAGGTGTTCCAGGTCTAGAGGAAACTACTGGATGTGTTCCTGACCTCGAGAAGACTACTGAAGGCGTTGTAGGCCTTGAGGAAACTACTGATGATGCTTGCAAGTCTTAAGGGGACATTATTGAAGATGTTTTAGCTCCGCTTCGCCTACTGGCCGGTCTCTTACGTGATCTCCACAGCTCCGTGAGGAAGGGTGTGGCCGGTGAAGGCTTCAGTGCCCTCCTGCGGGAGCGGCCAAGACCATTGTTCCCAGTCGGTGCGGATTTCGTCCTCTTTGTCTGTCTCGCCTGTCAGGTTGTCCTCGCGCGCCAGGGATGATCTTCGTCACTTGTTCCTTTGTCTATAGTCCGTAAGATGACTTGCTGGCGTTTGTTGCTACAGTGACGACGAATCTGTTGAGCGCTGACTGACCCTCCCATCCTTGAGCACTGACGGAACGATATTTGAGTGCTGATACTACGACCTTTGAGCACTGACTGTACGATCCTTGACAAGTGACAGTACGACCTTCGAGCATTGATGGTACAGCCCTTGACCCTGCCACTCATGAGTACGACGTTACGACCCCTTGGATATGACGACCTGGCCTTCGACCTGACCCAGACGCCAGGCCATCACGTCGTGTCTCATGGAGTAAGGTCAGACATAAGAGCAACTTTTTTGTAATTCAATAAAGTGAAGTGGCGAAATGGTATTGAGTAGTATAAGCCAAATGTATAAGGCAACACACACACACACACACACACACACACACACACACACACACACACACATACCAGAGGTCGTGAGTTCTGTATCGTCTGACAGCCGGGGGATTGGCGGGGGGCGGGTTTGCTAAGCTTAGAACGTCCTGTAGCTGGTGCGAGGCGGGGCTCTTCAGGGAAGGGGAGATGTAGGTTCGGATCACCAGAAGCAAGAGGAGATGGGTAGGCTTCGAAGTACATGGGAAAGTTGGATAACAGAAGACCTGATTTTATATGACGAGGTTAAATACTGGAGGACAGGGTGTGGGAAAGCCAGATAACAAAAGACCTGATTGTCTATGTCGAGGTTATATGTTAGAGGACAGGACATGGGAAAGCCAGATAACAGAAGAGCTGGTGGCCTGTGAGGAGGTTCGCTGTTGGAGAAAGTTACTAAATACTTCATGATTTATGTACATAGTGGCAGGATAGTAAGGCAGAAGATCCCTCTCCATACCAGTCCCCATGGCATAGCAGCCGGCGGGAAATTAGCTGTGAAGGAACCGCATGTGGTGTATAGAGTGTACTGCCATTGGAAGTTTATAGGTAAGGATGAAGGTAAAGCACATTCTGAGTTTGGACCGCCGGTCGCTACGGAGAAAAGAAGGAAATGTAGCTGGTAGTTTGAACCCCAGAAAAAAATACTTGTATTTCTGGAACAACTTTATTGACATGATCAGTATAAAGTATTTGACGAACCGTGATTTTACCTAACCTTGATATCAATAAAGTACTTGCGTAGTTGTGTTTTAGATCATTGATAAGTCTTCATGGTGAGAATACGTGGTGGTGGTTCCCTTCATTGTTCTGTGGCTGAGGAAACAAGTGGAGAGGGAAAGAGGGGGAAGGGGGGTGGGGGTAAGGCCGTATTGCGAGGGGGACACACACCATACCCAGGCGAGGGGGAGGGGGAGGGGGAGGGGTGGAGAGAAGTGAGGGTGGCCTGGGAGTGGCGCCACGACAGTGTTGTGGTTTTTACCCTCCCTGCCTCCTTCCCCCTTGTTGCTCGTGGCACGGGAACTGACAGCGGCGGGCAGCTCCTGCCACCAGAGCTGTCAGTTGTCAGCCAGGGAGGCCGGTGGCGGCCGCAGCAGCAGCAGAGGGTTGACGAAACGACGAATTGTTTGTTGCTTCGTGCGTAGCGAGGTGCCGTCAGGTACACACGAAGAATGGCTTCATTTGCTCACATCCACTTGCTTGCCGTCACTCTTGTATGCTGCTCCGAAACTTGCTCTTAAGGATTTCATCATTTCCCTGCCTCAGATTGTAGCGCAACCCCTTGAAGCTGTACGAGCCTCAAATTATTTGATAAGTTATGATGTTTGATGCAGATAAAGTTCATTAGTGATATAGTGATTCGGTCCACAGATGGCAGCATGTGAGTTGTTGGCTCTGATTGACTTCTTAGAAGTTTATTTTGCTAGTTATTTTCTTTGTCATCTCGAGTGAAAAAAAAAAAGAATGAAAATTGATTAATGTCTCCACATATGTTTGTAAATATGATTCTTGAAGGTAGGAAGGTTATGGGATGAGGGAGAGACGAGACGAGGAAGAGAATTCCACAGTTTATCTGTGTGAGGGAAGGTGGACGTATCATATCAGTCATTTCTCGTATGGTCGGTCGCCACATAAAAACAATGGGAAGCACAGCGAGTTCAGCGGGTCCAACCCTTTGTTGGGAGGGTCACATGCAGACGCTGCACAAGAGCTGTGGTCAGACTGATTCTTGTTGGAACAAGCAGTGGACAGCAACAGGAGGTGAAGCTAGGAGAGTATATGAAAGGGAAGATCCCGGGATATACGAACAGCATTCCATACTAGGGCGAGTCAAACCCCTGTAGATAAGAGATACGTGATCAGGAAATACCAACAAAAGGTATGGAACCTGTACAGCTGATTGGCTTATGTTCTGCATCTTCTGCTACACTTTGCATTGCGTTACAGGTGCGTCAGATTGGATGCATTCTGAGTTCCTGGTGCTACTGATTGTCTTCAGGTTCTGGGGCTCCTGATTGGTTTATTTTGCCTATGATGCACTTGATGGGCTCGAGTTTATGTGGCTGCTGATTGATCGCAGTGCACCGTCTTCATTACCACTGGTTTCGATATGATTATGAACATCGTTACAATTATGTCTGGCAATTCTATATTTTTTCATTTGATATTGATATTATTTGGACTTATTTTTTGTCAGTTGTGTAACTTAACATTTTAACAATTGCGTCGTAACACACACACACACACACACACACACACACACACACACACACACACACACACACACACACTACTGCCGTCACCACCCACGCCCTCAGGACTACAGGCTGGTCGCAGGTATCGCGGGGTGTTGCGCTTCCGCGCGAACCTCACCAGCAGGAATGCGGCCGGGGAGGGTGCATTGTGACGGCACTGGATCATATCGTACTCCCCTGTGACCACGCAGATGGAGAATTCTGGAATTATAGATAAGTCTGGTGTCGGGAAACTCTGAAGAAGTGGGATCTTAATAGGAAGGAAGAGAGTGGACGGTAGGGCTCAGTCGGCCGTGTGTGGTGGTGCGGCAGGCGGTAGAAGCCCGTCTGGTCGGCCCTGGTTGTGGTGAGGACTTCGTGTGTGGGGGGAGGGTAAGTGTGCGTTGGTTGGGGGGGGGGGGGGCAGTGAGTCCGTCACTCACCTGCTGAGAGCAAACTTGTCTCCTTTCAAGCAGGAGAGGTACTTCCCTACTTCACGATCAGCAGGGCTGCCCTTCCCTTTTTTAAGCAGGAAACCTCCTTCCCCCATAGAACATTCCCCACCTCTCCTCCATACCATACCAAGCACGCCGGTGACGTATACACCAAGCCCTAAGGGTTTGTTCGTATGTTTGATTCATGCGCGTGGCGCCTGTGCATTAGTGTGTGTGTGTGCGTCTGTGCGTTGAGGGGAGGCCTTCTCTCCCCCTGATTATACCCCCTCCTCCATGTACCCCCACCCCATTCCCGATACACACGCCCTCCTCCCCCTATCCCCTCCCTCCCCATCCCCTGCCACTAGCCACCGCCCCTTAGGCAATTGTCTCGACGTCTAGGCCTCTGACGCCGGCTGACAGACGCCGGCAGCTGACGCCGACTGTCTGACGCCGGGGCCAGTGGCTGCTGGCGTCATTCGTGTGTTGTGCAAGTCTCGTGATGATGATGATGACATGATGATGATTAACGGTTTATTGATTTAACTTCTGCCAGGCGTCGAGGATATACGGATAAAACACTGACGGCAGGTAATTGGGCTCTTAAAAGGGGCGGCAACAAGCGGACAGCCTTTACCCAACGCTGGGATGGCAGTCCAGTGGTTATTGATGATGTTCTCGGTGGTTGGAATGGGACAATTGTTGTAGCGGTCTGTACCAGCTGGGGCCGCGGGCTGGATGTGGTTGTGGTGTCGGACTGCATCTCTAGGGACGAGGGATCCCTAGCAGCAGGAGGTGACGGTGTTCAGGTAGATGCAGCAGCTTCTACGCGGGTTGTCCGATGAGATCCAGATGATTTTGTGTGTGTGTGTGTGTGTGTGTGTGTGAAGAAGAATCTTCAGGCATCACACGAATAAAGTATAGTGTTAATACAAAGGTTATGAAAAAGAGTTGATAAAGCAAACGTGCCTCTACGTCACGTCTGCAAACTTTGGTTATAGAATTAAGTTAGTAAAGCCATCCTCACTCTACAACACCGCTACAGAGGTTATAGAACTAGTTGTTCCAGGCCAACATTCCTCGACATCAACCAGAACACAGAAGTCAAACTTTTTGTTACGTTATGAATCAGTCAATAATATGGGAACGTGCGAGAGGGAACCACATTTGAATAACATGAAAAAAAGAGGGGAAGACTTTATTCCTGTCACAATAAACAGTTTATGGAGTAAGATAATTGAGAATAATTTCACATAGTAGAGTCATTAGACAACGTTAGCACTTGGATACAATACCTAATTGAACAAACAAGGGAAGTCGGGACTTAAATGATGGTGGGTTTTATCTGCCGGCATCATAGTGATTCACTTAAGAGTAATTTCAGAATTAGATCTGAATGTAAGACGACGGGAGATTTAATTCGGCGAATGTTGTAAACCGTGCTGAACTGTCGGGCTGTAACGGGCCTTTGTCACCATGAGATTTATTACTGCAGGACGCACGTGGATCAGACTCTTGTGTACCTTGTGGCACATACTGGGGGAAAAAGAAAGCATCGTAACACAGACCAGTTCAGGGGAGGTTTCGACGTGTTGAACTCGACGTCTTGAGCACATCGGTACGACCCTTGAGCACGACGTTACGACCCTTGAGCACGACGGTACGACCCTTGAGCACGACGGTACGACCCTTGAGCACGACGGTACGACCCTTGAGCACGACGGTACGACCCATGAAAACGAAGCTACGACCCTGGGCATGTGATGGCTTGACCCTTGACCTGACTGTAGGGTTTAAAGTCATAGGTTAGGCCATCATTCTCCAAGGGTTCGGTACAGTCGTCCTCGAGGGTTCGAACCGTCGTGTTACGAGAGGTTGACGCAGACGGGGATATTCCCTGCAGCTGGTGGGTTGCCGGAGCTCCGACGACTGCATGCTGGATAGAAAGGAGGAACTATAACATTGCTGGGGGAAGGGCCTGTGTCGCACCGGTCCAGAGGTGATGGGGGGGGGGGGGGAATGGAACCTCTTCTCAGATGTCTGGTCGTATGTACTCCAGGATAAGTAGCTTCTGCTGGAATGGGTGTGGATATATACCTCCTTCGTCAGGTAATACCCAGTGGTTCCCAAGGCTGTGGCGTTTGCACCTCTGCTTAATGAATTCTCCTCCTCCTTCAGGAAGCCCTCCCTCGTGCCTCGTCCAGCTCTAGGGGTATAACGCCCCTCCGTCTGGTATCTCCCCTTTGGCCTTTCTCCTGCGTAACTTTATACCGCTTCGTCAGGTATTTCGCCTGCTTCAGGAGGCTCCCCGCCAACTCTGCCCCGGCTCCGCCACGCCCATAGTCATACCAGCCCATCATACTTGGTGAAGAAGTCCTCGACAGGTAGCTCTTCGTCGTGTTAGTCTTTTTCCACTTCTATCCCCGCAGGTAAAACTACCAGTAATATTGATGTATAAATTATTCATCTTAATGTACTCGCCACTTTCTGAATCCGCCACAGTATCATGGCCGTGAGTCCCTCGTCTTCTCTCTCATATTGTGGTATTGTCAGCTGGACGCGCAACACAGAGAAATCGACAGTGCAATTTAGAAACACTGGCAGTCTTGGCACAGTGCCTCAACTACCGGCGACGAGCCTAACTGCCAGTTTGTGGCGGCCCGAAATTGCCATGAGGCCGACCCTGAGTGCAGGGTCGACGGATCCACACGCCATTGTAAAAGGAGACGTCTTTTATATATATATATATATATATATATATATATATATATATATATATATATAACCACTTCAGGTCAGGTCTGACAAGCCATAGTACCTAAGGGTCGTTTCTTCGTGCTCTGAGGTCGTATGACCGTGACACTTAATAAGTAAATCTGATGTACTAAGTTCCTCCTGGTGGTAGTCGCTGTCACCCCAAGCAAACTGTCACCCGAGAATGATATTCATAATGTTAACATACTCTTATTAATGGCTAAAAGTTTTTGATTATATATATATATATATATATATATATATATATATATATATATATATATATATATATATATATATATATGGCATTAGGGATTTTCCTTTTTCCTCGTGTACGTGTTTGAATATTGTGTGTGTGTGTGTGTAGACTATAATCTTAACGTACACAAGGAGTTGCCAACTGTCACACTTAATTCGCTAACTGGTGTGTGGTGGCGTGGAGTGTCAAGTCAGGCCAGAATATAATAAGATTTGTGTGACTCACTGAGAGCATTTGTCACGGGGGACACCAAGCTTTATAGACACGCACCATCACCAGCAGTACCATCACCACCAGCACCATCACCAGCAATACCATCACCACCAGCACCATCACCAGCAGTACCATCACCACCAGCACCATCACCAGCAATACCATCACCACCAGCACCATCACCAGCAATACCATCACCACCAGCACCATCACCAGCAGTACCATCACCACCAGCACCATCACCAGCAGTACCATCACCACCAGCACCATCACCAGCAGTACCATCACCACCAGCACCATCACCACCATCACCAGCAGTACCATCACCACCAGCACCATCACCAGCAGTACCATCACCAGCAGTACCATCACCACCAGCACCATCACCACCATCACCAGCAGTACCATCACCACCAGCACCATCACCAGCAGTACCATCACCAGCAGTACCATCACCACCAGCACCATCACCAGCAGTACCATCACCACCAGCACCATCACCAGCAATACCATCACCACCAGCACCATCACCAGCAATACCATCACCACCAGCACCATCACCAGCAGTACCATCACCACCAGCACCATCACCAGCAGTACCATCACCACCAGCACCATCACCACCATCACCAGCAGTACCATCACCACCAGCACCATCACCAGCAGTACCATCACCAGCAGTACCATCACCACCAGCACCATCACCAGCAGTACCATCACCACCAGCACCATCACCAGCAATACCATCACCACCAGCACCATCACCAGCAGTACCATCACCACCAGCACCATCACCAGCAATACCATCACCACCAGCACCATCACCAGCAATACCATCACCACCAGCACCATCACCAGCAGTACCATCACCACCAGCACCATCACCAGCAGTACCATCACCACCAGCACCATCACCAGCAATACCATCACCACCAGCACCATCACCAGCAATACCATCACCACCAGCACCATCACCAGCAGTACCATCACCACCAGCACCAGCAGTACCATCACCACCAGTACCATCACCAGCAGTACCATCACCACCAGCACCATCACCAGCAATACCATCACCACCAGCACCAGGAGTACCATCACCATCACTATCAGCAGCAGCAGCAGTGTTCCGTGCTACCGGGGTGTGCAGGGGTCGTCCGTCAGGCTCCCCGAGTGCTTTGACACTTGCCCCTCAAGCATATTGGGGAGACATTTTACTGCAAGTACTTTGTGTCCGTCTTTCATGTGTGTGTGTGTGTGTGTGTGTGTATATATATATATATATATATATATATATATATATATGTATATATATATATATATATATATATATATATATATATATATATATATATATATATATATATATATATATATATAAGGGGGAGGTGGGAGAGAAATATAAGGACATTTTTCTTGTGTTTTTCGAGTGCGAATTCAGAGTGCGACGATATGGTCCTTGAGCTTGATATTACGACACTCGAGTGCGACAGCGTGATAGTTGACCTGGTCCTTAAGGGTCAGGTCAAAGGCGGGTCATCATAAGTTTGGGTCGTCCTCAGGTGGTGGTTTCATAACCACGGTATTGGAGGTCGGTTTGGTCGTCGTAATCCACAATTCAAGTCGCACTCGGGCTGTCAAGTCTTCCTACTCCAGGGGTGTCAAGTCTTAGTCGAGGAGGGATCAAAGTCGTCTTACTCAGGGGTGTGAAGTCGTCGTACTTTGTAAGTTGTCGTACTCGCTGATGGTGGTGGTTTGGGGGGAGGGGGTAAAGTTGTCGTACTCTGGGGGTTAGATAAGTGTGGAGGCGTTGTGTGCAGCTCGCCACCACAAAGGTCACGCGTCTTGCCCCGGGAGTGAGTGGGTCCCTCTGTTATGGACCTCAGAGATAACTCGATCATTTGCTCCTCGTTACGCGGTCTTCCAACTACTCTTACCAAGCAGTGTCTGCCCAGCTCCCTGACCACTAAACCACCGAACTACCAATTACTCTTCGACATGGACTCCAGGTCTACGAAGTACAGAAGCAGCCAACTGCCAGACTACTCAACCAGCCAACTTCCAGCAACCCAGCTACCTTAACTACCCAACTGCTGACTGCCTAATTACCCAGGTACGTAACTGGCTGCTCCACCATAAACCCGGTGTGGGTGAAGGGGAGCGCGGCGCCCGATAAGCTGTTGGTGATTTCAACACTGGACGTCTGGCTGCTGGAGGGCCGGTGTGCTGGGAGGGTGTGTGTGTTGGGGGGCAGCGGAGGAGGGGGAGAAATTGGTCGTCCCCCTACACTTGTTTATCCCATAGGAGCGATTCTCTCGTGGCTGGGGCATGATAACCCCGACCTTGCCGGCCATTAGCCAGCCGTCCATAAAGACGGGACTCTTATTGGGACGAGATGGTAGATGGGGCCTTAAGGTAGGGGTGGTGTGTGTGTGTGTGTGTGTGTGTGTGTGTGTGTGTGTGCTAGACGACACTCGTCGCCGTTGCCGCCGCCGCTGCTGGCGCAGGAGAGGGGCAGAGCCAGCGGCATGATGGCGCCTTTGGCCTCCCGTCAGGGCTGGCGCCATGGGCTCCTCGCCCTTCCTCTACCCTTCCGGCGCCGGGTCCAGGGAGGGAGGGAGGGAACATGGTTATGACAGGCAGGCAGGGAGGGGCACTGGGGAAGGGTAAGGGGGTCTTCTTAGCGGAATGGGGGTAGGTCCTTGTGGAGGGTACTTCTGCGTGACGGAGGGAGGGTGGGTCCTAATGGAGGGTAGTTCTGTGTCTCGGAGGGAGGGTGGGTCTTGACAGGGAGGTTAGGTCTGGACGGAGGGTGGATCTTGACAGGGAGGTTAGGTCTTGACAGGGAAAGTAGATCGTGGATGGTAGGCTTTGTCAGGGAGAGTAGGTGGTTACCTCCAGAAGCAAAGGGTAAAATTCTCAGGGATGTTAGGCCGTAGGATGGATGTGTGTGTGTGTGTGTGTGTGTGTGTGTGTGTGTGTGTGTGTGTGTGTGTGTGTGTTAAGATACAGCAAGCGAGGCCCTGGGATATGTACCTCAGGAAGTTATTCGAAGGTGAAATAATTTATTGAGCAATAACACCCTTGGACTCAATTTATCATTTTGTACCTATAGAAAAATAGGGTGGGAGGGGGGAGGGGTGGGTGGGGGAGGGGGGTGATAGGAATTCTCACAGTTGCTTCTTTCCCTCCCCTTCATACCTCCCTTCCCTGGCTTGAAGGTGGAGGGAAACCTACGTCTGTCTTGTTATGTATTTACTCCTCCCCCCTGCAAGTACCTATTGCTTCCCGATTGAGCATTTGTACTTCCGTGTTACGTTGTACTTTTAAAGCCTCTGTACTACTATGGTACCTTGTACTACCCAAACTTACACTAACATGGCACTATGTACGACATGAGTGTTTGTTTCAACCATTTAATTCTTGAGCACATTTGCTGTTCGGGTCTTAATACAGCAGTGGTCTTATGTGCTGTTCAGGTCTTAATACAGCAGTGGTCTTATGTGCTGTTCAGGTCTTAATACAGCAGTAGTCTTATGTGCTGTTCAGGTCTTAATACAGCAGTAGTCTTATGTGCTGTTCAGGTCTTAATACAGCAGTAGTCTTATGTGCTGTTCAGGTCTTAATACAGCAGTAGTCTTCTTTGATGACAAATCATTCTACAGTTCCAGTTCCATGAATTTAACTTTCCCGGTGTATATATATCTCAAAAAATTAAGGTTTTTAAATTTGAAAAAATTAAAAAAAAAATCTTATCAGTCTTATCTCGTAGTTATCAAACTACTTTTACCTTTTGCGTTTGCCCTTCGCCTGTAAACTTTTCTCAGTCATTCAGTCATCCTATATAAATTCGTCTCCCTCCGGATAATTTTCCGAATATTGACGATGTTGCGAGTCATTGATGTGATGGTGGCCTATGGAAATGATCTAGCAGTGTTGCCAGCTAATGGTACTGGCAGTAATGATGTGGCAGTGTTGCCAGCTAGTAAGGTGAGGCTGATTTAGTTGTATATGGCGAGAGATGCCAGACTCTGTGATATATATATTTTTTCTGGGGAGTAATCTGCCACCGATGCCGTTAATATGGGTAGAGAGATAATTTTCGCTGGAGTTTTGTAGGTAATGTTGGGAGGTTAGGTAGAGGAGGAGACAATGTTGCCAGCGCAAAATGACCTTGAGGTGCGCAGTGTTATTTTTTTCTTGTTTCCTTCTCTCAGTATGATTTACTTTATTCGTTTCTTTGTGACTCGCCTACTGAACTCTCTTAGATTACTTTTCACCTTATTGTCTCTGTTATTTCGTCTTTAGATTTTAATAATCTTAGAATAATCGCCATCATTGTGTTTTATTATCATTACAAATTTATTTATCGTGATCATTGATTACTTCATCTTCCTCCTCATTACTAGTGTAATATGTCACTCATTAAAAGTAATCATTGTTATTAGTGTTTTTATTCACGTTATTCTATTATTCTGATATACATTGAGTTGATAAAATTGTGTTGTAGCAGTGGTTGTGTGTGTGTGTGTGTGTGTGTCAAGACTAAGCCTGGCACGGCCTCTTGTCAATGACAGACCGATCTCGGGTGTGCCATTTCTGACACGGGTCGGATGTGTGCCTAGGGTGCCATTACTGGCACAGGTTGGGCTCAGTATAATTGTAGTGAAGTTAGATCTTGGCTAGATGTGTGAGGTGTAAACTGATGAAGTGGTTCGTCTCATGTCAAATCGTATGTAGTAGTTTGATGAAATTGCTTAGATTAATGATTTAATAAAATCATTAATAGTTATAAGAAAAGGTAATGACAGAATTACCTTTTATTGTTATTATCATTAGCAGTAGAAATTAGTACTTGTGCCGTTAAGAGGTTGTAGAATTAATGTAACTAAACAAAAGGTTGTAGAACATATAACTAAACAAAGGTTGTAGAACTAATATAGCTAAAGTGGTTGTAGAACATATAACTAAAGACGTTGTAGAACATATAACTGAACAAGACGTTTTAGAACATATAACTGAACAAGAAGTTGTAGAACTAATATAACTAAACAAGAGGTTGTAGCACTAGTATAACTAAATAAGAGGTTGTAGAACTAATATAACTAAACAAGAGGTTGTAGAACTAATATAACTAAACTACTGTCACCTCCTCTGCTCTCGCGGTAGTTATCTTTTAGCCTTGTTGAGGGGAAGTAAGGTAATTTGAAAGTGACAGAGTCATTTAGTAATTAAGATAATTTAGTATATCCATCACCCAAGTTGCGGGACTGAGGTGAGGGAGTGCTAACTTTGCTCACCGTAAGTAGTTCACTTCTCGTGTAACTTGTTATATAAATCAGTCAGTCTGGCCAAGTTTTTAGTCCTTTTGTGAACTCTGTGTCCTGTTTTTTGTGCCGCCACCTTCAAGATGAGCAAATTAGCAAGAATGTATTATAAACTATTTGCTTTTTGTGATAAAAATATAAGAAAAAATAAAGTAAATGAAATGCTGAGCTTGAATCAGCTAATTTCTTTTAATAGAGTTAACGCTTGGGATGTGGTTCCCGTTTTCTATAGCTTTTCCCTTCCTCCTCCTCCTCCTCCTCCCTCGTTCAAAATGTATTTCGCTTCTGATTTCTAAATGTTGATTTTCTTTCCCTTTATGTTGATTGACTTGTTTACTTCTTAACTTTCTCATTTTATATATTTTTCTTATTCTAGTAATATTCTTCCAAATGTTTCCCATGATTCCTTCACTGCTTTCTTCTAATTCTTGTGTTACTTCTCCTCTTCTTCCCCCGCACCCCAAGTTATTTCTCATACCTTCCATCCCCCCTCCGCACCCCTGCCTCCCCCTCCTCCTGGCCTCGGGTTTCCCGGAGAAAGAAAACCTCGGAAGCTGTTGCCGGAATTTGAGTTGAGGAATTAATGTAAATATATTATTTTTTTCCAGGTGGGTAAGAGGAAAGCAAGAGAGGGGGATTCAACAGTGGAGGGGAAAGATAAAAAGTGGTTAAAGGAGAGAGAGAGAGAGAGAGAGAGAGAGAGAGAGAGAGAGAGAGGGAGAGAGAGAGAGAGAGAGAGGATGGTGTTTAGTTTGCCAGGTACTGTAAGAGGGTTCTTGCATGAACGGATAGGCGTTGGTTGGTACAGCAGCACCAGGGGACCAGTAGGAACTTAACTGCACCATAGAACCAGCAGGAACGGCACCAGAGAGCACCAGTAACGGTAGCAGAACCTCAGGATTAGTTGGGAAACTGATGTCATTGACAGCAGCAGCAGGAGGAGGAGGAGGAGGAGCAGTAAGGGGCAGCAGCAGGAGGCGGGAGGGAGGAGCAGTAAGGGGCAGCAGGAGGAGGGGAGGAGGAGGAGTAAGGGGGCAGCAGAAGGGGGAGGGGGAGTAGGATGACTGTGGCAGGAGAGGGCAGAGGGTGCTGGTCCGGGGCTGGCGCCGCACCTACCCGCCATTGCGGCACCTTGTACACGTCTGGGACATTCACGCTGCCGTCACCCTCCCCTCCCTCCCTATCCCTCTCCATCCCTTCCCTCCCATGTAGGGGGTCCTTGTGGGAGGGGTTATTATAGTGGAGGGTGAGGTGGGGGGACGGGGTCGGGTGACGATGCTATGTAAGGGGTTCGGGGAGCACCTTAAGGAAAGGAGTTGGGTGGAGGCAACACCCGGCAGCAAGCAGGTCCTGGCCACTGGGCAGGCGGGGGGGGGGGGGGGGGGGGGTCCCTAGGGCCCGCCTGGAGGAGGGAGCTACAGATGATGGTTGATGAGAAGACCAACCAACGAAGGGGAGGCGGGGGGCCAGAACGGCCCAAAGAAAATGTCAGACTTTTTTTTTTTTAGAAAAATGTGAGGAAGGCGCGGCGCAGGAAGGCTCCTCTTGCGAGGCTGGTCAAAGGTGAGGAGTTGGGGGAGGGAGGTGATAGGTTAGGGGGCCATCGTAGTGTGCGGCCGTTCTGGTCAGGGGTCAGGAGCGGCTGACCCGGCTGGGTTAGGGATGGGGGCACGGTGAACACCAAGGACGCCAGCCTAGCAAAAGGAAAGACGACGTCTCACAGACGATTCAGAACTTTTTTTGAGATTATCTTGGAAGTTCCTTTTAAAGGTTGGCTGGGGTTGCGGGAGGCCGGGGTGGGGGTGACGTCCGGCTTGTGCTGGGGAGAGGGGTGAGGTGATGGCCGGGGAGGGCACGATAGGGGGGGAGGGTAGAGGAGGGCAGTACACGAGAATTTCATCACTAGGGGCAAGATGAAGGCAGAAGGCGAGGAGGAGAGTTAGATGAGGCTGGGTTGGGGGCGGGTTTTACGGGGCAAACAGGACTGGGGGCGGGTTTAACGGGGCAAGGCAGGGATAGGGTGGGTTTAACGGGGCAGGGCAGGGTTGGGGGTGGGTTTAACGAGACAAGGCAGGGCTGGAGGTGGTTTAACGGGGCAGGCGGGGCTGGGTATGGGTTTAACGGGGCAAGGCAGGGCTGGGGTGGGTTTAACGGGGCAAGCAGGGCTGGGGGCGGGTTTAACGGGGCAAGGCAGGGCAGGGCAGGGCAGGGGGCGGCACATTAGGGCTGGCGCCAGGGGTGTGTGCGAGAGGCGCCGCGGATTCCGGACCCTCGCCCCTTTTTTGTGGAACATTTTGATTGGCGCTGTTGGTTTATATGGAGGTGGGGGGGGAGGGGGGCATGTGGGAACCAAGAGGCTTGGTGGGGGAGAGGTGATGGAGGGAGGGTAGAGGGGTGAAGGAAGGAGAGGGGGATGAAGGAAGGAGGGGAAAGGGTAAAGAAAGTGGGGGGGGGGAGTTGAGAAACGAAGGGAGGGGTTAAGCTATGAGGGGAGGGGTGATGAAGGAGGGAGAGGGATGAAGGAAGGATTGGGTGAAGGAAGAAAGCTGGGGGGGGGGGCTTGTTTAGATGACTTCACACGCCTCCTTAGGTTAGGGGGGGGGGGAGGTAGGAGGACAAGTGCTATCTAATTGGTGTTCATTACCATTTAAGCTGAGTCCAAATATTGACTCTGATGTGAGTGTTTATCTCATGGGAGGAGGAGGAGGGACGGGGGTGAAAAACTGACTCAGACTACCCCCCCCCCCCCCCCCCCACCTTCCAACGCGCTGCTGGCCGGGGGTCACTCGCAGCCAAGAGGTCAACTTGGGGTCTGGCAGAACATGGCGGGGGACGGGTCAGTGGGTCACGCTGCTGCTGCTGGTCCACGTGGGCACTGGTTCAGGGATGAAGTGCGGGTTGCCTGCACCCAGTAGGATCGAGGTGGTCGGATAGAAAAAAGAAAAGTTGGTGCGGAGGTCTGCTGTCATGGGGCACACTGGTGCTGCTCCTCACACTGCACAGCTTGGTTGGGTCAGTGCGGGAACAGTGAAGTAATTTCCTCGTAGCTTAATCTTGGTCGCAAGAACTACGAGTTTCGGGTTCACTCCTCCCGATGCTGTGACGCAGGTGACGACACGGAGTGCGCGGCACATTGTCCAGGGAGTGGCACGTGGGGAGTAAACCCTCCCTGAAAATAAGATTTGATGCAGGAATCGAAAGCACTCGGGTTGAAAACGAATCTCAGGGCGGTGAAGTGCACCTCAACATTGCTCAGTGTGTTCCTCCAGTTCAGTCATATGTCGTCCCGTCATGAGTGCATTCTCCCGAAGAGTGAAGTGTACCGTGTTCTCCTGCAGGAGGGGGAGGTTGAGCCATTAGTATATATACTCCAAGCATGACCCGGAGACGTGCATGACGCCCTGGAGGAGTGGTAACGCAGCAGAGGAATATAAAGTAGTACAGACAGCAAGACTGTTGAGTCCCCTCGCTGCTTCTTGTGATAGTGGAGTAGATCAGAAACTTGGTCATTAGTGAGGTGTGTGGGGGTAGGAAAGCCAACAGATGATGCAATGTGTAACTCGTGCAAACATTATGTACAACTACAGAGACACAAGTAATGTACAGCTGTATCGTAGATTTGAGAAATATTTATCAAGTCTGTTGTTACACGCATCTGTGTCCTGCTCTCCCACTCTAATTAGTAAATTAGTAAATCGCTTTACGGTGAACAGTCCTGTTGAAGAACAAGTACTTTACCTCTTCCGAAGTAAAACGTTTGCCTTCGAGTATGTATTCATTGCAAGTGAAATTAGAGGAATCTAACCATAACTGCTTTGATCGAGATAGTCAGAACCTTTGATAATTCTGAATACCTGTTTCAAATCGCCTCGTAACTTTGTTTTTTCTACGCTAATTAACTTTGAGTAGTGTAGTCGACTCTCATCTGTTTCTCAGTTCGTGAATCACCTTAGTATTTTTACCTCTATAATCTCTCTGCTCTGTCCACCATTTTGAGATTAATGTGTGCGAAACTGAACACTGTATTCAAGGTGGGGACGTATCTAGGAATTGTGAAGAATGAAACATTTCTTAAACTTACAATTAATAACTTGCCCGCGAATCCAAGAACTTTGTCCCATTTCACTTCTTCGCTCTGCTTAGCCTGAGGTCATCAGAGAGTGTTATACTTGAATCTTTTTCTTCGTTCACCTGGTGTAGGTCAGGTCGAGATTACTAAGTGTAGCTCGCCACCTCGTGTATACTAACCGTGTTGTAAGACTTTACACTTACACATAGAACTCATGTACCACCTGTGATCCCAGGCTGGCAGTGTGTCTCAACTTGCAGCTGTAGACGTTCTTGTTTTGTCGTATCGATGTTTCCCAGCTAAGCGTCATCAGCAAATTTTGAAATGTGTCAACGCATCCTGATATCAGTCATTAATACATATGAGAAAGGGAACCGGTCCTAAGACTGATCCTTGTGGCATAACAATCGTCACGTCGAGCCATTCTGAGGCTTGTCATGTAATCACTCCACTTTGTTTCTGGCCAGTCGACCCGTTTTCTAACTACGGAAGTACAGTCCCAGCCATACCTTGTGAATTTACATTTGTTTGTAATTTTGTATTTGAACTTTTGTTGAAAGTTTGAGTGAGTGCAAGCGACCGCTTTACATTTTCATGATAGCTGAGATGACATTGGCAACTTAACCCCCTAATCATGGCCATCTCGTATACGCTTTGTATATATCAACCAGCCCAAATGGAAGGATGAACAGCTGTGTTCGTTACAGGCCGATTGCCACGCCCAGAATTGGAACCCGGTCGGGCCCTTGCTTGAATCATGGTCAGCATCGCTAACCATTTCACTACAGAAACTCATTTGTTGATTATGTCATAGAACTAAACAAGCAGTTGGCCATATATATATATATATATATATATATATATATATATATATATATATATATATATATATATATATATATATATAAAAGGAAAGAGAATCAAGTCGCCACTTGTGTAAGAGGGTATAATAACGTTGTCAGGAATTATTTATGACAGATTACATGATAGTGATGGGTCGGTGTGGTTACTGTATGTGTGTTGTGGGGAGGGGAAAGGAGTTTTACATTCGTGTCACGCCGTCTCTTAACTTTGTATACATACCTTATGTATACACGCCCTAGCTTACGCCCGGTACCCATTCATTGACCATACCCCAAAGAGGTGAATGAACAGCTGGATTGGAGTTGAGCTGGCTTGCTGCTTCGTCCAGGATTCCGAACTCGGGCCCTTGAGATTTGGAGGCGGCAGCGCTAACCGGTAACCATGTGACTACGTGCAGTGTAAACAAAGGAGCGACACGTTGAGAGAGAGAGAGAGAGAGAGAGAGAGAGAGAGAGAGAGAGAGAGAGAGAGAGAGAGAGAGTACGAGCGAGATTTTGCCATCGGGCAAGGCTAGCGTAGCGCTCCTGCAGTTACATCTAGAGGTGATGAATGACGAAGCCGAGTAACGTGTTTTTATGTATAATGTTTGAAGATCAAGAGATTGTATGTTTGTGGACTGTATACCAGCAACCCAAGTATGAGTGAGGGAGAAAGATAAGACAGCCAGTTGGCCGAAGTAGTGAAACTTGATAGCCACTGTAGTGCTGGCTCACGGTACATATGTCGTGAACCCACTTGACATTCAGGTGAATAGTACCGGTCGGTAGCCGAGAGCGGGAGCGAGAACACATCATGAACCAGCCCTCGTTGTTAGTAACCCATTTGTGCTGCCAGAAAAACCATCTAACTTCTTTCCCATTCCTTTTAAGATGTCTCCCGTCGTCACCCAGACATCTCAAGAACTAATTGTATGTATATCTTCGTAGCCTCACAACAGAAAGCTTTGTAACCATACAACAAAAAACTTCGTGACCACACAACAGAAAAATTCGTGACCACACAACAGAAAACGAATTTAGTTTGTTTCGTTTTCCCTCCCAAACTGAAGCATGGAATATTTTGAAGCATTTTCATTCGTGTATAGATTGATATCTATATATATTGAACATGTTCTGTAGATTGCATATTTAGTAAATATTTATCGCTGAATTTCATAATTTGCGGAAGACATTTTAATGATAACGATGACAGCGGGTCCCCATCACTGCTGTTCTGAAATAGTTACTGAATTATGATTTGAAGGGTCACTATTCATAGTGACAGCATAAGTGGTTTTAGATTTATTTTTAACAGCCAGAGGTGTAGAAGACTTCGTGAGAGATGGTTACAACCTGACTTTGACGGCCTTAATAACCCTCGAAGTTGATATAGCCCCGTACCTCGACCGGCTAAACAAGACTTTACATGTTTTGTCTTCGGATTCTCTGTTCGCAAGTAGATGTTTTGACGGTTGATGGGTTTGTTCAACTCCCATTAAGGAATCTCGCAGATACTTGGCACGAACACGGATGTGAGCCGCGACAAATATTACTTGTCATGATTAAAGCCGTTTTTTGTGCACTTTATTATACTTACGAATGTGTTCGAAGGTGTACTGATTTTACATGTGAGGTTTAAATCACAAGTGATGTTATATAAGAATAATTTCGCACCTGTGGTGTTTGATATTTTATAAACTACTTTTCTTGAGGTTGAATCTGTCATCATGACTACCAAACCTATAGTTATGTACTTCTTTTGTGCTGCGACAGTTTGCAGTCTATGCAGAGGTCAAGGTGGAACAGCTCTGAAACATCGAGGGAGGAGTGTTAAGATGCAGAGGGTTTCGTAAGGCAGACTTGACTCGGGTGCCGATCGCCAAACGTAGCTAGCAGGCAGGTAGGAAAGCGGATGTTACAGTGTGACTTGGTGTTTTTAAATATACCGTCGACAGTAGCTATAGTGGTAGGTTAACAGAAAACCTACATCTTTACATCTATATCTTTTCTTACTCCGCTTTATCTTCCTTGTTGAACAAGTTTTCCTCTGGCCACCACAGCTAGCACAAGCATCGGTAGTAGTAAGCAGGGTAAGAGAGCACTTGTCACCCCAACAGTTTCTTGTTTGTTTGTGGAGTCAAATGTTGAGTCTCTGTTCCTTAAAATTAAGCGATTATCTTGATTATTTTCTAGAATGGCTTGTGGATTGCTTTTTTTCCGGATTATGTAAAGGAAAATTAAAGTTCTCTTAATGCTATGAAAAGTATGAATATGTGAAACCTAGAGACAGGGTAAGACAGTAGTATTGGCTAATCAGAAAATGAAATAACTGCTAGATTTCAATGTGTGTATTGGATGAAATGAAGAAATGATTATAACTTAATTGATAAAGATCTCAAACAAGTTTATATATATATATATATATATATATATATATATATATATATATATATATATATATATATATATATATATGAATATAATGCTAAGGAAAAATCATGGGCAGATACGCGCCACTTACGATAGTGGCCCAGATGGCTAGAGGGATGGAGCTGCTAAGAGCTATGTTAATTGACCTTTCTTTGGAGCAGGCTGTAAGGCAGGAGGTACAGGATACGTCGATGAACAGGTGTGCATTTGATAGCTAAGGAAAGAATGAAGTGTGAATGTCGTTCCTGAATTGAATTTGTATGATTCCTATTTGTAATTCGATACCCGACTTCATGATACATTACAGCACTTAAGCCGGTGGCAGAACGAAACGGATCAGTCACAAACCGCATATATCATCAGTAAAATACTATCCACAGTATGTACAAGGCTCGGAACCAGTGACGGTGTTTGCTCGACATGAGGACCATGTAACCTGCTGGTACCGTAGGTGTTAGAACAGGAACTGTGGGAGGAGGGGATGAGCGGGTGTGAACCGCGTGTGGTCTCAAGTAGTCGGTCGGTTATTCCGTAGTGGATGGATGTAAAGAAACATTGAAAGAAGCTTTGACACGAGCATCAGTAGTAATCGCAAAAGCAGTGTTGACTATCAAATTTATATATATATATGGCATTAACTTTTAGAGACATGTAATTTATGCTACACCCTTATATTTAGTTAGGGTAATAGATATATTAACAAACCAGTTACTTGCCCAGCATCTGGTTTATGCGATAGGAGCAGTTGTTGCATTATTGAGGCAAACCGCGACGTGAACAGTGAAGGGAAAAAATGTAGGTAAGAACATTTTCAGAAAACAAAGCAAAATGCTTCCACATGAGAGAGAGAGAGAGAGAGAGAGAGAGAGAGAGAGAGAGAGAGAGAGAGAGAGGTCGTGGAGGTCCTAGCCGTGCTACAGCCAGTCTCATCTACGTCGGAGCGGGAGATGAAGTCAGCAGTCTCTCTCTCTCTCTCTCCTCCCCCCTCTCTCTCTCCCGCTCATCACAACCATCGCGCGCACGCATCCCCCCCTCCCCCAACGTCACCCCACTCTCTTCTCTCTCCACACACTCACTCACTCACTCACTCGCACGCAAGGAAGCACTGCCCACCTTACTCTGGTGTTGTGAGCACGCGGGCGGCCGGACGGACACTGAGCGGGCCTTACCTCAAGCTCTGTGGCAAGGTCATTCGTGGTCTGGACTTCCTTGGTGACGCGCGCTCCGAATGCTCGCATAAAACTGTGTTAGAACTCCGAGCACATTCCTCATGGGTAAAAATCTAGAAATATTTTAGTTATATTTATATTTCTGGTTTATTTTTATCGTACATTTAAGTTTCGAAGTCTTAAAGTCTGTATGTGAAAATCTCGCAGAAGTTCGCTGTATCACTATCTTTTTTTATCAGGTTAGGTTAGAATGGTGTGGATGCGAGGCTTGGCAGGTTTTAGCATTTCGAACTTGTCAGGGAAAAAAAATGTTGCTCATTATTAGTAAGATTTGTTATTCTCTAAGGATGAAGTCCAACTGTGTTCCTCTTGTGATTAGTGTTTAGGTGTTGAGTGCCTTTTTTTTCGCTTGAACACCTTGTTGAATTAGGGTCGAACTTGGCTGACGCTGTGCAAAGGTTCATCCACGTGGTTAGGTTGAGCCTCTCTCTCTCTCTCTCTCTCTCTCTCTCTCTCTCTCTCTCTCTCTCTCTCTCTCTCTCTCTCCTCGTGACAGCCACTCGACGCCACCGTAAATTGTCACTTACAACATCCCAGACGGAAAAAAAGTCCCCCCCCTTTTTTTTTCTTTAGGGGGTCTTAATAAATACGGATGGGGGTTGGGGAGTTTGAGGTATCCGATGTCACTTCTGATGTTTGGTTGAAGGTTCAAGGAACCCTTGAGTCAGGCGCCATGCGCGATCCTCTCCCATCCGTTTATTCATTTGTCTGTCTGTCTGTCTGTCTGTCTGTCCTCCTGTCTCGGCTGTGCTGTTAATGAGAGATACATTTACAGTCGCCATAATGTCAAGAGCTACGAGATATATAGCCTTGCCCCAAGGTCGTCGGGGTTAGTTTTGATGACAGAGGTCATGGCGCCTGAGATAGATGGCTTAAAGCATGTGAAACTTTTTGTCACCATTTTTTTTTAGCCCGCCGTTTGAGGCAAAATTTCAGCCACTTGTCGACGTGGTCTAGGTGGTGGTGAGTAAGCAGATAGAGCTGTCAGTCTTGGCAGCTAAGCTGGTGCTCCATGACTAGCGAGAAGTGACCCCAGTAATACGTTAGAATTCTCGGTGACGCTGGCGCCTACCAGGAGGGGGTTCGCCTAAGCATGTTTGCCACAGGAAAGTGGGCGGTGATGGGCGTGTTTGTTGGTGGTGTTGGGCGTGTACGTGGACGGATATTTCTGTGGAGGGTCATGAGTAGGGGCGTGTGTGTATGTGTGTGTGTGTTCCGGTCTCCTGCACTGTGGCGCCAAGGAAAGATTGCAACAGTAACCATATTTAACTTGAAGATTACTTACCGTAGTTTAATATTAACTGCCTTTGAGGGTTATGCATTGAATGGATTGACTGACGAACAGTTGATGTGTTGTGTAGATTGTGAATATTTGAATTATTGTGAAGATCCGCTGGCTCGGTGTCTTAGCTGAAATTATGTGAAACAAATTAATATTGTTAACTTTATACAACGATTGGGAGAATATTCATTTGGCATATTGTGCAGAGTTGCTTGTCATATTTGTTTATGGTTCTTCCTCCTTTTCAGACTGCGATGTAATAGTCATACACCCTACCCCCCTTGCCAATAGTGCAGTAGTGTTTTATTCCCCCTCCACTAGTCTCCTGGCCCCACTCATGGACACTCCAGATCACGCGGGAGGGTCGGATATAGGCGCCAGGTCCGTCTGGTAATCTGACGGTGGTATCAGTTACCGACGGAAGGCGACAGTACGTTCTCTTGTTCCTGGTAAATCCTCATTATCCCCTCCTGTCTGGTCCCTTCTGATCAGCAGTCCCTCCTCATGTTCCCTCACCACCATCGCCATTTCACCCTTCATCCCTTTCTGTACACCTTCTTCCTGTACGCCCATCTTGCTGTGTCTGGTGTGTCTGTATTTGTGCAATACAAGGAATTAATTGTACACGTGCTTATGTGTAATACGTAGTTTTTGTAATATTGGGAGGGAAGTTTACGTGTATGTGAGTGTGTGTAGGGAATTTTACACTCTGGTGTTGCGTGGCCGCCGCCATGCCTCCCTCCCCGGACCAAGGCACCCGGATGATGTCCAGGTACTGTTCTCTTGTTTGTTGACACTGGCGGCCAATTTGGGTGTCAAGTTTGGCCCGGTGGCGGTCTCGGGTTGCCTGCTTCCCGATCCCAGCCTCCATTTGTGTGTACCCAAGTGTTTTCTACTAACCCCACTTACCGGCAGGAGGGGAACTACTTAACCCCACTTGCTGTCAATAGAAGTTTATTTTTAAGAAGGATTTAAGATTAGTAGTAGATTGTGCAAGTTGAGTAAGCTTGTGATTGTGAAATTGTAAGGATGAGTGTACCGACAGGATATTTCAGTGGGTGTAGGTGGTGGGTTTTGTGTGAGTGAATTGCGTGAAAAAGTTAGTGGTTAGGCTTTACATATGTTAAGTGGGTTAGGTGGTGGGATAATTGGCTGTGTATTAGGTTGTGTGTTGATATGTAGAGGCAGGTTTTGTTGGTAAGGAGGGGGAAGATGGTAGGTGGTATTTTAGAATGGGGTTAGGTGGTATGGTTGGAATGATTAAGTGAATTGGTTGGTAGTGTGTAGCAGCGTACGTGTGTGTGTGTGTGTGTGTGTGGGGGGGGGGGTATGTCTGAAGTCAAAAGTTGGCTACTGATGCTTAGTGGTGCTGATGTGAGGGCCAGTTTGTCATCTGAGAGTTTCGTCAGCCGGTCATACGTCAGCCTGACGATGTGTCAGCTAAACAGTTCGTCTGCACAGTTCTCTAGCGTTTGAATTAGCTACCACGAAGAACTAGTCAGCGTTATATATATATATATATATATATATATATATATATATATATATATATATATATATATATATAATCGAACGATGTACTTTTGTTGGAAGCAACATACTTATTTTTGAGGGATGTAAGTGTACTCCTCTGAAATGGGTATAAAACTCCTCCAGCCATGAAAAAATTGGATGAAAATGTTAAGGATAACGCTGAGGATGGGGTGACGGTGAGTGCGCACGTTCGGTAGGATAATTTAATTTAACTTTTAAAGTAATTGTCTGAATATACTGAGATAAGGTTAGTCTGAGACGATTTTTGTGCCTCTCTTTCATTGTCGGACATACTGTTGCTGGAGTAAGGCTTACCTCTCCGATAAATCTTTCACGAGTCAGTCGTGGCTTCTATCTTTCAGGGAGCTATTACGTAAAGCCTCCTCCCTTCCTTCCCCCGTGTGAGTAAGGTTAAGTCGACCACGACTTCAACCAACAAGTTTTAAACCGTATCATCCCACAGTCCTGCCGTGCCCATCTTCTGCAGCCAATACCTAACTGAACCAAAAGAGATTCATCTCAGAGCGAACTAATGGATAAGTCAGCCATAGTTCCCCGAGGTGCATCGACCTTATCTCCTCCAGGGGTGAGAGCTTGCATCTCCCTTATCTCCCTCCAGGGAGAGGGTTTGTATCGACTTAATTTCCCTCCAGGAAAAGGACTTGCACCAACCGTATCTCCATCCAGGGCGTTGACTTGCACCAACCGTATCTCCGCGCAGAGGGAGGAAGTAGCCCTCCTTTATCTCCCCGTAGGAGGGTAGTGTAAGTAGTACGTAGTGTGCGGTGGTCGGTGGTGGAGTTTGGTTTGAGGGCGAGGATGGCCTTGACGCCAGCCAAGCCAGCCTTGGCGCCCAGGTCGCCGCCCCTTAGTCTCAACTTTCTACTCGGGTTAAGGACGCCCTTACCGGAATTAGCTGTGGGAGATTAATATCTCAAGATCTAATTGACTCTGTTTTTGATTCGTAATGGCTAATTTCGCGCTGCAGCTGATTACAGTCGTCGACGTAATTGCAAATGGTTAGAGGTGGGTTAGGTGATATTTGCCCTTGTTTGCAGCGAGACAGTGAGGATATTTTCGAAGAGACCACTTGAATGGTTATGTCGTAATCTTTCGTAATGCGGAAGCACTCGAGAGAGAGAGAGAGAGAGAGAGAGAGAGAGAGAGAGAGAGAGAGAGAGAGAGAGAGAGAGAAGCGATGTTTTGAAATGGGAACCGATCTGGCAGGCTCGGCGAGAGAAGGCAGTTTATCATAGGTTAGGGTCAAGCACGGGTCATTTGTACTGGCGCCGGGGAGGGACACCCCAAGAGGGACCCAGAAGGCAGTAGTTATGTAAACTCTTTGATCTCGACTTTACAACCGTCGGGTATCATTAACGGCTCAGGTCATAGGTTACACCATCAGACCCAAGGGTCGTACCGTCATACTCAAGGTTCGCTTAATCGTACTCAGGGGGTCGTAACGTCCTACTCAGCGGTCGTGACTTGGCGTTCAAGGGGTCGTTCCTTGTTATTCAAGGTGTCATACTGTCGTGCTTTAGGGATCTAATCATCATGCTTGCGTGGTCGTGCCTTTATGGACCAGGGGTCCAGCCTCCTTGCCTCAGGGGTCGTCCTGGAGGTGAGCAGTGTGGTGGTGGCGATGCGTCACTTGTGTTACCCTGCCATCATGGCGCCAGTCGTTAATACCCTCTCCACAGGATTACCTAATCAACCGTGGTGCATCCCCCCCCATGATGACGTCATTTTCAGCGTTGCACGTCCCCACTTGATAGCTACCGTTGCATGTTGCACGTCCCCCTCGATAGCTAACGTTACATGTTGCACGTCTCTCTCGATAGCTAATGTTACGCACAGCACGTCCACCTCGATAGCTACCGTTGCGTGTAGCATGTCCCCCTCGATCCCTTTCGTTCCGCGTAGCACGTTCTCTCGATGATTCCGGTCACACGTGGTAGGCCTCGATAACACCATTCACCCGCGACGCGTCTCCCGCAGGCTGCGGCGGCAGATGCGGTGGGTAGGCTCCGGAAAGCCGCGCCAATAGCGGCATGGGCAGCGATGGTTGTGGTTGGGTAGGTAGGGGAAGGGGTTATGGGTGGAGGGGGGGGGGGGCACGTGGCGACGACAGGGCGCCTTAGATAACCTAACCTACTCCTCCTTCTCCCCTCCCGTGGGAACGACATTGTCGACGTGGCGCCCGGAGCTCTCCAGTGTTTACACACCAAACAAAACATTTATCTTACCTCGTGGCCCCGTCTACCCAGGCATTCCACCACGGCCATACCCAGGCAGGACGGGCCCCACCGTGGAAACCCCCCGGGGGCGTACAGTACGGGGCAGGGCAGGGAAAATGATAGCAGGTGGTGCGCGGGGGAGAGGCTGGGTTATCGGGGGTGATGGCCGGTATGTACGCCTCTCCCCGCCGTCCGACTGACTCCCGGCCCGAGGTCGTACACTGGCGCCCAGCTCTGCCCCGCAGCCCACACCACCCCAGTCGGCGCCTGCACTCGACTGCCTCACCGTGTGGGGCTCCCTTAGTCTGTCTGTTGGCCAACCGGGGTCAGTGGAAGCTCTTTCCCCCTTGGGTCACACACTTCCCAGCCGCTAACACTTGGCGAGGTGGAGTAGTTCGCTCGTGCGGTTTGTGTAGGTCGGTCTGACGGCTGCCTCATAAGGAACTCGACTTGCGGCCGGGTTGTTGGTGGTGCTGCTGCCACTCTCTCAGTGGCGGTTAGATGTTTGTGCAACTCGGAAATACATGACCGGTGAATGGAAGTGTTGAGTGTCACGTTGTGGTTGATGATATTGTGGGAAACGACCAACGGGTTGCCTCATGTAGGGTATAAGAGAACGTGCGCAGTGAAACCCAAGTGTAGTGCATTGTTGACGGCGCCGAGAGGCGAGCGAGGCTATCCGTCGAGCTCACCGAAAATGAGCGGAAAGCCGCTTTGAAACCCAGCGTTTAAAAACAAGTTCGTTAAGCTTAAGAAAAGCAAACTGGATTACCGAAAGGGAAGCTCAGTTGAACAAGTGAGGAAGTACAGAAGTTGCGAGTGTGTGAGGAAGTGCGAGACACTGAAACCGAAGGACGTGTGGAGATCCAGGCGGCGCTGGGCACAGGCGGCCGCCATGGAAATCTTCGACTGCGTTGACTGTTTCCAGAGCAGACCCAGGGTCCGCGTCCGTCAGCCCAGGCCACCCAGCGGTAAATATTTGCTGGTGACAAGTTATGTGTTGGTCTACCAGACCTGTAATGCACAGGTCAGGTTTGCCCTAGGTACACGTATACCTTAGTATACCCTGACGTGGGTATACTTTTAAAACCCCCCATTAGGAGTAACTTGCTAGTTTCTGATACATTATTTAATACAGTGGTTTAGGTTAGGTTAGAATTTAATACGTGTGTCGGTCTGCTTCCCAAATATGTATAATGTTATTGTCAGCAGCTGGTATAGTTTGAGAAAAGTTCGGTTCAGTCCATGTTCCTCATAACTACAAAACAAGGTCATTTACCTAACTGATGATCTCAGGTGAAGTAATGATTACGCGAGGACTTGAACGAGAATACTGTTATAGTAAGCTCTGAGTGATTGGGTGAAACAATAAAGGTAAAAGTAGTTGTTGAAAAAAAGATATGTATAAATCATTATGAAAATGTAGACCTGCAGCCGTCAGCGGGGAAGGGAACGTTCGGGAACTTGCATTGGTCAAGGTGTAGCAGTTATTAGTATGGAGGGCAGGGCGTGTGGCGGTTTGTCCGTGGTGGTGCAGGTTAGCCAGCCAGGCAGGCGGCGTAGACATGCCCAACCCCTCCCTCCCTTACCACCCACGTTATGCTCAGTCACCACGTCAAACTGTCATGGTCCATCAAACACTGCAAGCTAATCCTCTACCCACTTCAACTCTTAACTACTCCCGACACACACACACACACACACACACACACACACACACACCTTTGCTGTATACACCTCCTACGCACCCACCTTTGACTGCCACAACCACCCACTTCAAACTCAACCACCTTCGTCCACTCCACCACCACCCACGTTAAATATATACCCTCCTCCCCAGCTAATTGCAATCATTTAATGTACGTTAAGCGTGTGTGTACAGATTGTGTCCTTAATGAAGAAATTGCTGTTGATAGTCATTAGCTCCCGCATCATGCATACCAACCAGCTGGTATATACTCCCTGAGCCTCCATCCCGCCAGCACCTACGTCACAACCTGCGTCACATTCTGCCACCTACGTCACAGCCTCCAGCAACCTGCATCACACACCTTTCACCGCCCGCGTTACAATACAGTCCCTCCTCCCCTCGTCACAGACCCTCCTTCACCACCCGTCACAGACCCTCCTCCACCATCCGTCACAGACCCTCCACCATCCGTCACAGACCCTCCTCCACCACCCGTCACAGACCCTCCACCGAACATGTTCGAAGCCAGTACCACCCACGTTACGTCCCCTCCACCACGTCACACCTCAACACCCACGTCACACGTCTCCTTTTCACCTACATCGATCACCCGTCTCCTCCCTCCCCCACCACCACTAACGTCACTTCCCGGTATGTCTTGGCGGCTTTCTTGGCTATTTCTGCATTGCTGTAATAGTCACAGCTCTACAGCGATCGCAACTCTCTGGCGTGCTAACGCTACTTTCCCACCCAGTGCTTCATACTGTGTGTGTGTGTGTGTGTGTGTGTGTGTGCCCGGCAGCACTAGGACACCAGGTTACGAGATGTCACCAGCACGTTATTGGTTGGGTCAGGTGATTCATGTCGAAGTCTGGCATCCCGTCCTTTTTTTTGAGCTGGGATGGTGAGAGTGCGTCTTCCATGTAAGCAGAGGTTGGAACATTCAGTGTACACTTTTCCATGGGAACAGTGCAACTCGTAATATAGCCAAATTGGTAACGCTGCAGGCAGGCGTACTATTAGTGAAGCTGGTAACGCTGCGACCTTCATGATAGAGAAGATGGTAACACTGCGGCCTTCACCGACGGCCGGCAAGCCGGTAACAGCATTTCGTCCTTCACTTTTAACTCGGTCGGTTGCAATGTTTCCAGTCTATCCCATTTCGTAACTTAGGTTCCTCGACGTATTTTCGAGGCGTGAACACTGTGTCCTGTCGTAGCAGTACAACCGATAGCAACTGTGTTATAACGTATCCGAATGGTAACGCTGCACGCCTTAACATCTTGGCTAGATTGGTTGAATCACAGTATATTTGATCGTCTGTTTTTATCCCCGCCGGTGTAGTGCGTAGGTGGGGGGACTATGCAGAAAAGATGTTGGATGACGAAAATAAGGCGAGGTCACATGTGCGATAGTGTTGCTAGGTGACGTAATGCCCCGGGGGGGGGGGGGATGGTTGGGGGGGGGGGGTGTTCATGTTTTGCCAGTCCCGGGGTTGGGTACCAAAAATCCTCAGAAGTTCCCCATTCACTCTTTCGCCGCGAGAGATATATCAGTTTTGATACGTTTTCGGTGGAGCTGGGGAGGCTGAGCCGTCGTGAACGGATAACGAATTTTAATTCACCACTGAGAACGCGCGTATTGCCTTGTTTGTAAAAGTGATCTTGCTTCCCGTATCAGTTTTAAGTACATTGTGTATGTGTGTTATATTAGCGACGGGACGCTAAGAGTAATACATTTTGTATGGTGGGGGAGGGAGGGGGTTGACAACGATCTGGGTGTACCTAGGAAAGAGGAGCTGCTCTTCGCCTCGGCTCCCGTGATTATGATCTCAGAAGACAGATCACACAACGATAAGATAAGCCAGCATCACATCCAGGTCAAAATTGCTAGCAGGAAAACGGTCTGTTTATTGAAGGTGGTGGGCGTGACCCCGCCGGACTGACCTTGTTCTAAAGAATTTGGCGCCAAAATGTCCCTTGGAATGAGTGTGGTCGGGACTTCATGAATCGAGTCATTATCTTCAGTGGTTTAAGGTATGTTTTAGACTTGGATATCGTTCCTAGCGTCTGAGTGTGTGTTGTGGCAACAACGAGTAGTTGTACGTTGGTATTATAGACCGAGGTTGAATGTTAAAAGTATCTATAAGTGGGAGATAAGTGACAGCTGGTTGTGTTTATAACATTGCTACGTTTAATACATTTCGGTGCAGGAGTCATTGTTAGGATCAATCTGTGTAAACATGGAAACTTGTTATTAATTGGACGTTTGTACAAATACAAACATCTCAGTGTTAAACTATACCGGTAGACTCGAAAATTACCTTTGAGATATCATATTCACTATATTCTAAGATATGCATATTATATAGGAAGTTATAATTTCTTTAACATTCTGTATTATGTATTTCAGTAAAGGTACTATGCACCATATAGTTTATTACTAAATTTTGTGTAGAAGGTATATGTGGGACGACGTGCTTTCATTGGGCTGCACTTTGAGCGTATGAAGTTGTCAGAGGTAAATTGTGGAATAGTTTGTGGACTTTGTTGTGAATGGTAGCGTCTGGTTTCGGGTGCATTGCATATGACAGGTCGAGAGTGGTTGTGTGCAAACGAGGTCATTGTTCGTCTGTTCTTAACGTTTCCTCTCAAAGTCGGGAAAGAAAGTTAGGTCAAAGGAAAAAGATAATTTTTCCGAACTGCTGTTAACAACTTGTGATTCTTACTCATGCATTATATTGCTTTGGTGACATGTGTTGCTTTGATGAAATCATGTATAGTACTCGCTATGCAATATTATTGACAGTTTCTGTTTCCTTTACAGAATCCCCACCTCCGCCTTACTCTAGATTCAACTTAGACCTCCTCAGACCAGAAGGTGAGTACGTACTCTACTTCTTTTTTCTAAGAAAGACATGAGGGATGTACTGCTGGGTTCCTTTAGTTATGTTTAGTGTCTGGACTGGACCAGTCTGTATATAACGTATTGCCAGGCATAATGAAAGTGATTAAGGGAAGATGATAAGTTATTTCTTTGTTATTTTAGGGATGTGGGAACTATTAAGGCGTGATTATATATATATATATATATATATATATATATATATATATATATATATATATATATATATATATATAAGAAAAAATGAAAAGTTATTTAGGTAATGTATGTTCGGATGGAGTTAATGTATTAAATTTTTTTCTGTTAGAAGTATTAGAATTTGGAGTAAGTGTAGAAAAATTGTTGATAGGAAGCTAGATTATTTATTTGTATATGTGTTGAGTATGAAAATACTTTATCTTGATATTTAGGTGACATGATTTCGTTGTACAGTGACATACCAGTCATGATGATGCCTTTACTGATGAGAGGATGAGGCCATGTACCTCTGTTTTCACATGTTACTAACAAGTCGTCTGTTGGGTGGATGGTGGCAGATGCAGCGCCGAGCGAAGAAGTGGATTGTCTGGCGGAGTCGCAGGAGACGGGCGGCACGCAGCAGTACGCCACCTACTCCACCCACGGAACTGGTGAGTACTAAACGCTTGCCGGAGGGGGAGGGGGGGGGGGGCGTTTTATCACTGCACACTTGAATTTTTTTTTCACATCTGCAGAAGAGAGTGTATGCTAGTTACACACCTGTAGGAGGGACTGTTTTCGTACTGCAATCCTGCAGGAGGAATGTTTTCTTACTGCACATGTGCAGGAGCGAATGTTTCCATAATGCTCACCAGCAGCCAGGAATGTTTCCGTAATGCTCAACTGTAGGAGAGAATGTTGCCTTACTGCATACTTGCAGGAGGGAATATTTCCTTACCGCACATTAATAGGAGGGAGTGTTTCCATAAGGCACACCTGCAGGAGGGAACGTTTCCTTAGTGCACACCTGCAGTAGGAAGTGCTTCCTCCCAGTTTTCCCTATGCATGGGACATCTTTTTTTTTTTTTAGCCTTTATATATCACAGGGAAAACTTTAAGTGTAATGAGCCACGTAAACAGGCTGTAGTCACAAGGAGCATTTTGGATTTTTAGACATACTTATATTTGTATCAATAGATTTACGAAAAAGAAAGTTGTTGAGCCCTTATGAAACAGTAGATAGCGTAGGGTGATTATTTATATACGAGCTTGTTGATGGAGGCGAGGTGGTTGTGATTGTGGTGGTGGAGGTTGCGATGGTGGTAAAATGCCTGCACTCACCACCAACACTGCGTCAGGAAGTATTTCTGCCCAAGTCAGATGATGTCCCTCCCTGAGTCATCTCCGTCAAGCTACTTATGGCACCGTAACTTTGAGAAGGTTTATTAATGCCTTGCCTGCACGAGCGGTGTTGTCATGCGTGTATGGAGCTTGTGGTGAAAGCATGGTGTGTTGTGCTTTAACCTGCATATGACGCTGGAACCACCACATATACGCACGATTTTTTGTATTTTTGCATTTGAATATTTTGTTGACGTTTGTAGTGATTACTTTAGACGTAATGACATTGAAGTGTTGAGAGCCACAAATTCCAGAATTGTTTTAGAATTGTTCCCTAAGATAGGGAGTGGTAAAGCTCATTTTCAGCTGCCTGCGAGTCACCCAATAGGTTTAAATATTCAAGATATTTCCGGAGGAGGAGGGGAGTGAGGGGAGGAGAGGAGTCCAAGTTCTCTAGAGCCTTATTTCCGTGTCTCATGTAGCCAGGCAGTTCACCCGCGAAAGCCATGAATCGCACCTAATCTGTATCATCACAAACAATGTAATTACACTAACATTAACCCCGCCATTACAAGTTGTTTTACACGTGTGTGTGTGTGTGTGTGTGTGTGTGTGTGTGTGTGTGTGTGTGTGTGTGTGTGTGTGGAGCATATTGCTCAAGATGGACCCTGTGTCCTCGACAGTGAAGGTCGCATAGCCAGAAGTCAGACCGCGGGATTGGGATGGCGAACACTAAGAAGTAACAATGTCGTGTTGACAGACGCAGTGAAGGATCGGCAGGCAGGGAGGCTGGTGGGGGTTTGGGGAGCAGCGTCCATCAACGTCCGTGAGCAGCCTCTGTCCATCATGCTGGACCCCTGATGCGAACCTCTTTCCCGCGCCCTTGTACGAATTGGTTTCCAGAGTAAATATTTCATTAGCGTTGCTGGAACAGGTTTGCGTGTTGGTTTTCCAGATTCACAATTGCAACGCTGGAATCATGATATGCATTTTCTCTTGTTTAATGTTCTCGGATGGTTAATGAAGCTTTTCGTTAACCTTGAGTTGGATTCATTGGCAAATACATCCGTATCTCGTATGTAGAGAGAGAGAGAAAAAAAAAGAGGGTTTGCGCAGTTTGGTCAGGAGGCGTTTTTGTGTACGGCCTCCTGAACCATCTTGCCTTAAGTGGGGAGTCTTGTTGCCACTGGTGCAGCGCAGGGCTGACCACCTCACAGCCCACGGACATGCACCGCGAAAGAACTTGGGTGGTCCTTAGAGACGCCCTTGACCGTTGTGGAGAGGCGGAAGGTCGCCCTCGCCGAGGTGCCCCTTGAACCGGCCTCCCTGACGGTGAAGACGGGCGTGTGCGGCTCGGCCTTGCCGCCTCCTAGCAAGATAAAGGAGGCACTAGGCTTCTCTCTTTGTCCACCCAGTTTACCTAGCTTAAATACGCATTATACAGTATTTAAACGTCGTTATCTCGTTTTACGTCAGAGGTAGATAAGGATGGATGAGTTGGGGAGGGAGGGGGGAAGGGGAGGAGGAGGCAGGGGTGATGAGGAGGGGAGGGAGAAAAAGGGCACCACGACGCTTGTCGGGGATGAGCGAACACTTTCGGACAGTATCGCCACCGCGCCGCCCCAAAGATGACCACAACCACCTCCCTTTTGAGACGTTTTGGGTATCGTTTCGCTGGACGCTTTCTTGGGATTTTAACGCCAGGAAGGAGCACGGAACTCCTCCGTCCTAGCGTGAAGTTAAAGTCATAGAAATTACAACTGAAAGCGAACCGTTTTCACCAGTAGTTGAGAAGACTTGTGTGAGCGGTGGAGTATTTCTGGGAAGACATTTTAATTGTGGTAAAAGGGAGTGTTTGATACTAAGCTGAGATGTGAGGTGGAGGTGGTGGGGGTGGGTGCCGGGGCGTCGGGTAGTCTGCCCGCCCACGCACACATGCGGGAAGTCACATACTCCAAAATACGCTCTCTCAGTCCTAACGTTGTTGCTTAATACACCACCTTAGTACATTGTGGGTTTAGGTCAAGTCTCGAAGGGGGAAGGATGAATGGCTCCTCTGCTCACTGATGGGGTCTTGTCTTGCCCTTGACTGCTTGACCTTATCAGTGTGCGCCTTCGTGGTTAGCACCTCTGCATCTTAATGTAAACACATTCCTATCTGGTATATGATGGCTCTAAATACATTTTCTTGGTGTAAACACATGTCCAGCATGTGTACGAACCATTATGCCACTGGGATATAAACATATGTGTATCTTATTATCTGCCAACACTACTTTGATTATTTTGGTTTGGACGCGACACTCTGGAACAAACGCTGTACCGCTGCGGCTGTCATCGGTAAGACTCAGGAGGTCTGGTCATCGTCCTGTTTGGTGGAAGGTCAAATTATCGTACACAGGAGGGTCAGATTATCGTTCTAGTTCATGAGGGAGGGGGTTACTTATCGTACACAAGAGATTCAGGATATCGTATGCAAGAGGTCTGGGCATCGTACTAATATGTGGGAGATCAGGTTGTCGTACACAAGAGGTTCATATTATCGTCCTAGTGTGTGGGAGGTCAAGATATCGTATACTATGGGTATAAGTTACCGTACTAGTGCGTGGGAGGTTGGTTATCGTACACATTATGAACAAGATGCTTTTGGCTGGAAGATCCAGTAATCGTACATAAGAGGTCAGGTCAGTTTATCGTACTAGTTGATGGGAGATAGTTACCGTGCTCAAGAAGTAAAGTTATCGTAGCAGTGGATGGAAGGTTGTTATCTTACTAATGGTTGGGAGATGAAGTTATCGTACACGAAGTTTAGGCTATCTTAATAATGAGATGTAGGTCAGTTCATCGTATTTTGGTCGTTGTTGCGATTGGTTCAGGTCATTGCATCACAGTATGAATCAAACATTTCTAGTCAACTAAGTATATTGTGGTTCAGTTTATTTTACTAGATGTCACATAATAGTACTGTCATGTTGAGGTGAATATTTGTGAGAATATCGTACGCAAGTATGATTGTCTAAGGGATGAATCATTGTACCTAAAGGGGCTGGATTACCGGACTGTTGGAGCAAGATCATTTTTTATAAAGGGGCCAGATTATTATAATATTGGGACTTAGTTACTATACTAATGGCATTCAGTCATCACACACAAAGGGGCTAGAACAACCTACCATACGTTCATAGTATACAAAAGGGACAATACCATACTAATGGAAGGAAATCAACTTACACAAAGGGGCTAATTTATACTTTTAATGAGGTGAGGTCATCAGACACAAAGGGGTAGATTATCATGCAAATGGAATGAGATAACCATACATATCATTGTAGACAAAGGGGCTTGAGTATCGTATATAAAGGTGCCAAGACCATCATAAACAAATGGACCAGAGCAACTCACTAATGGGTCGAGATCACCGTTCTCAGAGAGGCCAGATCATCGTACCCAGGGAGCCAAGTGTCAGTTCGCAAAGGGTTAAGCAAGTAGCTCTCAGGTTGTAGTGGTATTACTTGAAGTTGAGGTTATAGCACCGGACTATCCTCACCATCACAGCCGTTAATCTAATGTCACCAGCACTCTCACCCTCACCATAACCGTTATGATCATAGTGATTTCTGTCGCAATTGTCATCACTGTGATGTCGATATCATTGCTTAGCCGTCGTACTTGATCTGGTGCATATAATTAGTCTGATTCTTCGTTTATCCTTTAGTTAGTCATATTCACCCAGCTATCATCCTCGGTCATCACCCATACTACCACGAACCTGCCTTCCACAACAACTGTCATTCTGGTGGCGGTTGAAGAGCCACACTTTCGTGCTAGGCTCCCAGCCCGGCTCGGGCGGTGTGTGGCGGGTCTCACGGCGCCCGCTCGCCCGCCTTGCCTTTGTTCCTAGGCGCCGTGGAGGAACAAGCTAAATATACCAAAAATCCTTTATCTTCAGCTCGCTTAAGAGCCGTCTGTGCCTTCTCCTCCTCCTTCACCCCCCTCAGGCAAGCTCCATGGTGCATTAGCCGTTGCAAGGGGAACATAAAACCCAAGGCGACCCTTCTTTTTTTATCATTTCTTTTTAGGGTCATCTTTAGTAGGAAGAGATGTATATTGAAATATTCTAGTGAGATTATAAGTTTCTGATGTATGTCCTGATAAAATAATCACAAAACATCATAACTATTTAATGAAAAATGAAATAGACTGACAAAGGTATTAAAGAAAAGTAATGTCAATCTCCCCAACCTAAATTAACCTAACTTGAAGTAACATTAGTTAACTTCTTCCAACCCATCCCTCTCATAACCTTAAGTAACCTAACCTAACCTGTCCCAGCTTAACAGTTGTATTTAACCTAACCTGCTCCTAACCCAGACTAGCACAACTTGACCAAACCTGAACTAACCAGAATGTAAAATTTCGATAATGTAACATAACTCCTTTGAAAAATACAAATAAAATCTGGGCCATAGTTTAACCTGTTTTTAGGGGGTGAGGCTGGCTACTGTTTCTCTGGTACTCTTTATGTTAGCAGTTGATGACAAGGTTGCCTGCCATAGTGGTTTACACATTTGTTTAACTCTGTACAAATGGTACAACCCCTGAACACAATACAACCCGTATGTGTCATTGCTTGGCCTTTGACCTGACTCTTAAGGGTCAGGTCATAGGTTCGACACGAGAGTCTTATTGTCATGTTAAAGACATCGGTGTTTAGATAAATCTGATTTCGTAATTTAACATATTTCTTATTGTATTGACAAGGTTAAGGGGCTTTGACGACTTCCTAATTAAGGTTAACATGTCTCTTTAAATACAAACCTTTTTTTTTTTTCATTTAATACACGATTTTTCACGTGTCCAGAAAAGTTCTGAAGACTTAATATGATAGATATTTTTGTTTGCATTGAAGAAGTTGTTTTGATTGAAGAATTAAAGTGCGTGTTTACCTAAGGGAATTGCGCCATACTGTGGCAGTGGCTGTTGATAGTGCACCGTTGAAAGAGGCATTAGCCTTTGGACTCCCAGAACCAGTGTCAGATATCCAATCACGGCTCCTCGATGGACGTGTCTGGACCAATCATGGCCCTTCCTGGGCGTGTCTTGACCAATCATAATCCTTCGTTGGGACATTTCTTGGCCAACCCCATAGCGGGATGGTGTTGGGCGCGGGGCAAGTCGACCGTTAGCTAATGTATCCTAGATCTTCGAGTTCCACTTTAAGGTTTTACGCTGGAAATATCCGCATTCTCCCAAGGAAGGTTTATTTTCCTTGAAGACAGGCGGCGCCTTCACCTTGATTAAGGGAGAGTGGGATGGGGTGGGGTGAAAGGAGAGTGGGGTCTGGGTAGCTCACCGAACTATGAATGGAGTCCTCTTTGTGTCTTGTTTCCAGGAAGGCGCAGGAAACATGGGCTCTGTCTCGTCGTATTTCGCATCCTGTCTGGTCAGTGTTTTAGCCGTATTGTGAAACCGATCCCCAACGTATGACCACCTTCTGTTTTTAGGGCCTCGCTCTATAGAGTTGGTTTCGCACTTTTTCAATCTTTATGTACATACGTCAGGAGTAAGTCTCCACCGATGTACAGTACGGCTTCATAATGTTCGCCTTCTTAGATATTGACAGACAGAAGTTGCAACTAGGGGTGAATTCAGTTTTCGGGACATGATACAAGCTTATGACAATGTTTTTGGATGAAGGAAATTAAAAGAGATTGCGGTGATGGGGTTGTAAACAGTGGCACTTCCGTGCTTGGAGGAGGGAATTCGAATCGAGGCTTAAGAGAAAATCACATAGTCTAGGAAGGCGGCTTGGAATATGGCCGAGATTGAGGTAGTGAACTCGAAATACCACCTGGATTAAACCCATTGACGAAAAGTTTGAAAAATTAACACTGATAACTCAAGGGTTGGCTATCCTACAACGTGATTGGTCGAGGACTTCAGCAGCTTTATGCTGATTGGACGAAGCTTGGACAAGTCGGGCTCTAATGAACATTGTATTAAGTACTTTGTCTTGAGTAAGTCATTAGATTATTATTTTGATGCATCCAGACGACGAAACACAAGCTGTATCATTTGCTGCAGTGATTAGAAATGCCAAGGTCAACGTGAGCCTCATAATACATTTACTTATTCCTTAATCTGTTGAGCACGATGACACGTATGATCACTCTCTGAACTGTAGTTGTCTGCTGTATGTTTATAGATATTATGGCTAGTTAGTAATTTCAATGTGTAGGGTACTTGGCCAGATCGTAATACCCAAAGATCTTACTGTCGTACTCAAAGGTCGTACAGTCATGTTCGAGGGGTTACAAAGCATGATGGTTGTATGTCTGTGAAAAGGATGAATACACAAGGATTGACTCTTAAGAGTCTATGTTAGAAGGAAAGATTAGTAACGGGAAAACCGGCAGAAGAGTAATGGTAACATTAATGAGGGAGGTTTTAGTAGCTCGGCGAAGCGTACATTATATTCGGGGAAGAATGTGGGCGAGCCTGGATGGGAATGTGTAGGGAAGATTGCTAGGACCGTCCTGAGTTGGGTTCCGGGAACATACTGGTTGCTACGCGAGCCTGGATATGATAGTTATACAGGCCAGCGGCCCGTGGCTTCTGACAGTCATGCCGGCCACACTGTAGCTTGGCTCCAGGCCGGACTGGGGGCTGCAACATGGCTACGGAATCAGGGCGGCAATGTATACGTGAGGTAAGGTCGTTGGCTATGTTGCACAAGACATAGAGTTCTCAAAGCTTGGCTGGGTTATCTCAGACTCTAGATAAAGTTGACTAGGTTGTATCAGGCTTTCAGTATTGGCTTGTTAGACTAGAGTTGACTTGTCTAGGCTTAGTTACTGTTACGTATGAACTTATAAATTCCAGGCTTTTGTTTTTGGATATGTTGCGCTGGACTTGGACTTCAGAAAGAAATGGTTATCCTTTACTACGTTAAACTAGAATGACATTATTAATAATGCACTAGTTCTTAAAGAGGGTTTAAAGCTGTTTAGGATGTATTAGTTTATCCTGATTTTACAAAAACAAGTTAAGCTTCTATTCATCGGTCAGTATGAAGGCAGTATGTGCAAGATTGGCGAACTTTATTTATTCCTATTTTATTGGACAATTGTTGGAATAGAGTAATGTCTCTTGAATGCTGTTAGCAAGGTTGGTGGTAGTGCTGGTAGTGCGCACCGCCGTATAGTGTTGGGTCAGGCCAGAGAGTGACCAGGATGCCGTGTCTGACCCCCCTCACCCTCACCTCTCCACCCTAAAAGAAGAATAAAAAAAGAAAAAAAAGATGGGGGCTCCTTCGCTCCACTGGCGAGTCGCCGCGCATCGCCCTCTTCATTTGTTTCACGGGAGTTTATTTGCCCTATTTGTTAAAGCGTCCCGACGTAACTGTTCCATCCATTCTCTCTGCTAGGTCCTTCCTTTTACGGTGCCCTTGCATTTTACTGTTTCTCTTTTCATATTTTTCACTTATTGCTCTTCTCTTTCCCTGCCGTCCCCCTCCCCCTTCACCATCCTTTCCATCGCGTGCTTCCATAAGTCACTCTTTATTTTCCTTGTGATTCCATACCTTAGCCATGAAATGCCTCCCTCTCCTGCCAAAGTCATATACCTGTCGCAATCTCGATGTACGTCTTAAGGCTTCTTGCCTCCTCCTCCTCCTCCTCCTTGCCTCTTTCCATCACTTATGCAGTTTTTAGCGTAAGATATTAAATGACCCTAAGAACTTCATGCATATTTAGTGGACATGGTTTTAAAAGTTCCATTTTCACATAGAGGTGCGATTCCCGGAGTCAGGAATGTCCAACAGTCAGTCCTCGCGGTGATCACAACCGCTGATATCCTCTTTTTAAATCTGTCACCTTGTCAGTGAGGGATTTGCGCTGTCGATGTTCCTTAAATACGACGGCATGGCTCTTAGGCACGATGGCCTAGTCTTTGACTTAAGCCTTTATTAGGGGTCAGGTCAAAAACATAGCCATCATACCCAGGGGTCGCGCCGTTGTGTTCAGTCACTTTAACAAGTTAAAGCTTCATTGATCAGGAGCTTCTAGGTAAGTTTTCCAATACGGTTGGGAGCCACAAACTGGTGGGGGGAAGAAGTGGGGGCTTCTTCAGTGTGAAGGTAACTTTAGCATTGTAGTTGCATTTTAGTTTGGGCTGTTGGTGAAGCTTTACAGTTATCGGTTTAGTCTTCAGTGACGGTGAACAGTTAAGCACCATTGTCTAGTTCTTGGTTAATATTAAAACGTCAAACACTAGAGTGATCTGGAGCCCATGGCTTTGTTCTCCTGGTGGCGTGCTTAGGGGAATGGTTATGGAGGCTGGACAAAGGGGGGGGGGGGGGATTGCTCTTCGGGAGCCTGTAGAAGGAGTGGGGGGTGAGGGGGGTGTTGGAGTTTCATGGGGGAACCGATTCATTTGGCCACATCAAGGGTCCGGTAGAGTTGCGCCCGGGAGGAGAAGAAACGATCTCGTGACCTTTGGATATGATTTCTTATGGGCCTTTAATGTGACCCTGAAAGGGTTGCAGGTCACAGGCCGGGCCATCATACTCGAGGAGGGTCACCTCGTCGTTGCTGAAGGGGCGTACCGTCGTGCTTTTGGTGGCTGATGACTCTCTTCCAAACCTGAGGAACTGATGGCCGGTGGGAATGAAGCAGAACAAACGGAATTTTGTAAAATGGCAGTGATTGCCCCTTGTACCGAACCAGATACGGTATTTTGAACGGATGATAAAGCCTACCAAGTTCATTTTCGAGAAGGAAAAGAAAAGCTTCAAGATATAGCTTTCCCAGAGCAGGATTCACCAAGTTCTCAGAAGAATTTCCAACAGGAATCCCCAAGATTTCTGATTCCGACCATCGGACCAGTTGTCTGGGAGGGGGATTCTGAGATGACCGCGATACTGAGGAATGCGATAATCGACACAGCCGAGATGGGGAGAGATGCGACGATTGAGTCGGCCGCCAGTAAAGATGCTGTGATTGAGATAGCAGCCAATGGGAGAGACGTGACCGAGGTAGCCTAGCCTAGCCGAGACGGGTCGGTCAGTGATAGCTAGCTACTCTTGTCAAGTGAGAAGTGAATGTGATTGATGATTGATGTTCCATCATCATCTCCATCCAACTCAGTCGCCAGCAGCAGCAGCAGCGGCAGTCGAAGTTGCCTCAAGGGAGGAACGTTGGGTTGACTTGTTTCCGGTAGTGGCGGCAGGTGGCGGGAGATGCAGCAATACCATTGTCACTGTGCCAGACTTTCTCTTCCCTCGTCACAGGCCGGCCACAGGCGGTTCCCAGAAGGTGCTTGGACTGGCCGGGGGGGGGGGGGGGGGGGGGGGCACTGATTTAGACGGTGCGTGTGTCACCCGTGGTCACGTAGTCTCTTTGAAGACCCCCATGAAGACGGACAGCGAGGGATGAACAACCGTTTGAGCATAGCTCTAGCCCATCGCTGGCATTCCTAATCGTCCACCTTCGACGGAGTAGTTGTTTGCGTTTCAGAACGAATGGATGAAAAATGTTTGAGAGGAGTAACTGAAGAGTCTGTCTCCGTGGGTTGCAGGAGGGGGGGGGGGGTTAGTGGTGGGTCCCGGCCGGCGAGGTTAGTACCCTCCCACAAAATCAGGACGCCGGCGCTTTTAACGACTTTTCAGCCATCTTGGCATATTCATCGTGCATTATAATTCTTGCAATTTGTTAATGAGACAAGAGCAGTCACACAACGTCAACTTGACTTCTCAAGGAAAGGGAACGGATCACAGAGGACAGTTTATGCATTAATTTCGCCGGATATGAGAGAGAGCCAGGTATAATGAATTGGCTTGTTAATAGATTCATTTAAAAGAAAACCGTTTGACGCTCAATGTAAACATTGGTCTCAACCTCTGTTAGCAAAGAGCCGTTGCATCATAGATTTTTGGCTGTGGTTTAAGATATTTTTGCCGACAATTCAGTATAGCTGTTAACTAAACTTGGATTCAGGGATTATTCTGGTATTTGAAATGTTCCTAAAGTTTGCTCGTTAACAGTACCGATATGTATATATGTATATATATATATATATATATATATATATATATATATATATATATATATATATATATATATATATAGTTTTTTTTCCAAAAGAAGGAACAGAGAAGGGAGCCAGGTGAGGATATTCCCTCAAAGGCCCTGTCCTCTGTTCTTAACGCTACCTCGCTAATGCGGGAAATGGCGAATAAAATATATACGCACACACACAATATTTCATCGCCAGTCGTCCAGTCAAAGACGCCCACAAAGGTCACACTACCACTGTTCTCAGACTCAACAGTGGAATCCCCCCCTCCCCCCCAAAAAAGAAGTTCTTTCTCCAACTCTCATCGGTCTCTTCGAACATGACCTCCCTTGCCTTCCACAGACTACAGTAGGCACGTTCTCCCCCCGTGTAGACGAGTGCACAATTACATCACAGCACCCCAGTACTGCACAAGCAACAGTGAGCATGCGGCAGTGCATAATGCATTTACAACACTGGCTTTCAGAAAACTGAGGGTCCGCATCCTCACAGAAATCTTCCGTCACCCTCTTAACCCCTGACAGACACTTATCCATCGTGCGCCCACCCATCACCCAGAATGATCAGCCACTTCCACTCATGAAAACACCAGCCGCACTAGGCATCACAGAGCGACACACATGCACGCGCACACACTGACGTCGACATATGCTGATGTCGACACACGTTGACGTTTGCTCCCACATCATCGATGCTAACACAAAGTTCACAAACCAACACCCTCAGAGCACACACATACACCATATGTAAATGAGAAAAAAAGAAAATTCTTAAGTATCCTCTACAAACAATGTTCCTGCTCCAAGCTAAACCATGCCTCTCATGCCGGGTCAGCAACTCTTTCAAATGCGAAAACAAGTGCAGTTTCCCAACCTCAGACGTTCAACACCTGTACAGCGAAACAATAGTACTTATCATGCAACCCCACCTTAACATTCATAACAACCAGTTCATTGCAACAGCATCTGTTCCCACCCCACCGAACCTAACAGATCCCATCTCCCCCACTCCCACCAGCAAACATAACTACCAAAATTGTTTGACAGACAAAGCAATGGTCCCTCCCCAGTCCAGTACTTCGTTGCATCACTGGTACATCCATCCGAAACCCCCCACCCCCCGAAGACGAGTGACACTTCCACGTCTTTGCTTTCCACGTTACCTGTCCCCTCGTGACTTTACAGACATCGATGTACTACATCACAGGATCCCGTATTCTCATGATTTTTCTTTATCCCAGCCGGTGAGTGTGGCTGACTGCCTGATCGCTGCTGCGGGAGCCGAGCCCCATATAAGTGGTCTTGTACGTGTAGTACTTTGTATACTGTATCATTAATGGACAATACCTTGATCCTTTTTATGGGACTCTTCCAGCTTCAAGGTTGCATTCCATCAGGGAACAGTGAAACGATGAACTCTGGAGCGAAGAGGTCCTTGATTATGCTTCTCTCCCTCCATTGCCGATAAGTCTTGCTGAAGGTGACTTCTCGCTTGCTTAGTAACCAGTAGTAGCAGGCGGTGTCTGTCTGGTGACACCTTTCGTATGTGTGATATATATATATATATATATATATATATATATTTTTTTTTTTTTTTTTATACTTTGTCGCTGTCTCCCGCGTTTGCGAGGTAGCGATATATATATATATATATATATATATATATATATATATATATATATATATATATATATATATATATACGTACATACGTACGTACACACACGCACACAGCAAAAAATAGAGTGACAATGTCATACGTTCTCACTGTAGTGAAGAGAAAACCAGAACGTCTGAAAGAAATGCAGAGCCAAGGAAAAGAGGAATTCGCTTGAGCTCGTCAGTACAATGATGATGGCTACATCAGAAGGTATTTCCCTGGTGAGTAGTGTGCCATCCTACCAGAGTTGCTCAGGAATGTAAGTTGGTGATTCCCTCCTTACCTCGATGGCGCCATGCATCTCGGGCTGGCCCGAACTACCGAGTACCCGGATGAACAACGTTTCCAGGCGTATAATGATAGTAGCAGTACTGTATTGTGCTACGTGGACTTGTAGGGGGACACATAGGAAAGCCAGGTACAAAAGACCTGATGGTCTTCATCGAGGTTATCCGCTGAATGACAGTACGTGGGAAGACCAGATAACAGACGACCCGATTATCTATGACGAGGTTATCTGCTGGAGGACAGTATATAGGAAGAATAGATAACAGAAGACCTGATGGTCTAGGACAATGTTATTTGCTGGAGGACAGTACGTACATGGGAGAGTACACTACATTCCCAGGGCTTTGTATACAGGAATGTTCTCACGCTCATAAAACTGCCTCCTGGTAGAGAATATTACTCCGAAGATGCAGAAGTTTTGAACGTACTTACTGAACGTGTAGTGAAGTAATAACCAGTTGTTTCTCATCTACCTAACACTCCACGGTTCTAAAGAAAAAAAAGTAAACGTCTCTCTAAACTATACCTAAATTTTTATTTCAGACACGGTTCACCTCTTGGGCAGGCTGGTACAACCTTCTGTTCAAATGGCGTGATCATCGGTCTGGGTGTTCGTAATCAGGTCAAGGCCAGGCCAACATGCCGAACCAAGGAGCTCTAAGGTCGTATCGTCGTTGTCAGGGAAATAATCAGTTTGATTTTTCGTTACCAGACGTCTGTATTTGGCCTATGGATGCCAAGCTTTAGGGGCGACCGTATAAGCTCTTCTTTGACATGTCTTCTAGCAGTTGCCTTAACTGTCGCAAACACATTATCTTGAGACTAGTCCACAGCCCCTCCACCCAAACCCCCATCTTGTTAGTGTGTCACCAAGTCCACCTATAATTAGCAAGACTAACCTTGACTTGGATACCTCCCGAGACGTACACAACATGGCCAAGTGATACTCGGGAAAACACTCCAGTGCTTAATTATGGCTGTTGTGGTAGGGAACGACGACAGATGGAAATAATGTTAACTCTGGCTTAATAACTGGTGGCTCCTAAAGTTGTTAGCCCAGCTTGACCTTGGTGCCCTCGCCGCCTGACAAATACTAGTATAAACTACGGAATCCGAACAAGACATACGGCCCTGTTGACCACCCTGGCCCGGGCGAAGTCTCTCATCTTAGCTCTTACGTTGCCTTTTCACATTTTACAAAACAAGATTACATGCAGGTTTACCGATTTGTAACCGTTGTATATGAAGTTGATATAGAAATGATATATCTTAAGGCTTATCAACATTGTTGAATGGTGCAAGGCTTTGTGTAGAGAAAATTTTATGAATGTCCCTTGGACTGTCAATACCAACGAGCGTTCAAACCGTCGAATGGGGCGAGTGTATGGTACGACCGACGTTACGTCTTATCAGTCATTAAAGTAATGTTTGTTGTTTTACCGAGTAGATAACGACCTCAGTTTAAATTAGATTTGAAGGTATTTATCATTTTACTCTGCAGTAGCTAATGGACGGATATCACAGGGAGAGAGAGTCGATTGGAAGGAATATGACAGAAACTGAAATGAGTTGTAGGTTATATATATATATATATATATATATATATATATATATATATATATATATATATATATATATATATATACTACATAGAGGGATAAGACATAAGTTTTGTGAACTTGGAAGGCGAGTTTTCCCAGCGGCTGGAGCAAGAGATGAGTTATATGAGGTTCAGCGGTAAGTTAAATGGAGGTAGAGGGCAGGGGATGAGCTATGTGGAGGGAAGAGATTGGTGAAACGGGGGTAGAGGGCCGGATCTGAGTTGTACGAGAGGAGGAGTTACGTTGTGTTGGGTGGGGACAAGTGATGAGGGAGAAGAGAATAAATTCTCTCCATATCCTTAATTTAGTGGGGAAGCTTCCTCGTCGCTTCGCGGGAGAGGGTGGCAACTTAACCCCATGATGCATTTCCAGGCCGGCGTCCTAGCCCCACTTACCGGAGATTACAGTAACCCTTTTAAAATGGCCCTACGGTAGACGAGCTGAACTCTTTTTAACCTGGGAGAACGAGGCTACGATCTTTGAGAACAACGGTATGACCCTTGAGTGCTGTGGTACGGCCCTGGAGAGGTTATGATGGCCTAACTTTAGACTGGGTCCTGTAAAGTGTCGTATGGTTGTGCTCAATGGTAAACCTATCGTGCTCAGGCTTCTATATAGATAATAGAAATGATTAGGTGTTTCAGAAGTAACTTTATAGTGAACAGGTTTCTTGTAATTGCTGTTTGTCTGTGATTTTTAACAATCTGACCACCGGCCAAATAGTCGACAGCCGTAATACGTAACAGCAACAACAACAGACAACGAGGATGGAGATCGGAAGTGCTGAAGGTGGCGGGAGAGGGAGTAGCGGGAGGGGTGCTTTGGCTGGCTGGCCGGGTAGTATGTTGTGATGCTTCTTCAGTTGTCAGTTTTTGGTGGCGTTCTCCAATGCTGTGGCGCCGACCTTCCCAGCATCGTCATCATCCCTACTCTGGTATTATTTATTGCCCTCCTTCTTTGTATCTTTTTTTTCCTGCTGTGATTGGCGTTAAGTGTTGAGCGGATGGCGTCAGTAGGTCGGCTGAGCGGATGGCGTCAGTAGGTCGGCTGAGCGGGTGGCTTGTAGGTCGGCGGTTAGTTAGTTAGTAGTGGCGGGCGAAGAGGCGGAGGTGGAGGAGGAATGCCGCCACTTGGCGCCAGGACGTTCTTGTTTCATTCAGGTAGGGGCGGCCTTACCTACGGCTGGCGCCGGCCTGGGTCACCAGCTGCCAAGATTGCTACTACGCTCCCATCTCCCCCCCCCCTCTCTCTCTCTCTCTCTCTCTCTCTCTCTCTCTCTCTCTCTCTCTCTCTCTCTCTCTCTCCCGCGCGAGTCTCTCCGCACCACCGGGGGAGAATTAAGCCGTTTTTTCCCAGAAATTGAGTGTATGAATATATTTCTTTTGATGGAAGTTTTGGCGGAGTTGAGGTGCGGGAGTGTGGTGTAGGGGCGGGCCGGGGGCCGCGGCGCCTGGCGCCACACGGGTCTCGGCGACAGACAGGTAGCAGGGGCAGCGGTGGCGGCGTCAGCGGCGACGACGGCGGCGGCGACTGCACCCCTGGAGAGCCAGTGTGACGCCGCCGCCTGGATGTCGCCGCCGCCGCCGCCGTGGCCGCCTGCCGTAGTGAGGCCAGGCCAGGGTGGCGTTACTCCCTCCGGGGCCCTGCCAAGACCTGCCATCAATTTTATGGGGGCGACGGCTATGGTGGTGGCGACGGGCAGGGTGACGCCAGCAGCCTCCCCTTCCCTCGGGTTCTGGCGCCGCACCCCCTACCTACCCTCCCCCTACACACAAGCCCCTTTGCTCCAGCTTTCCCCCCCTTTGCCCTACCACTACACCCCTACCCCCAATAGGACCGAATTTAATGGGGCGAGCTGGGTCTTGTGTACACATGGTCCATGTGTGTATTTGTGTGTGTGTTTACGCGTGTGTGTGCCTTTGATGCGAGTGTGGCCTTGTGTGTATGGTCGGGTGTCTCGAGCCATGAGTCTGGTGGAGGGCTGAGGAGGCCCTCCCTCACTGGTCAGCTGCCCAACCCACCCAGTAATATGGTGAGGCCTCACATAACTCATGGGAGGGTTGGAAGGAAAGGGGGGGGGGGGAGGGGGATCGGTCCCCGCAAATAGGGGCGAGGTCCTTGAGAGAGGGGGAGTGGGTGCAGGGGGGGATGATGGTAGTGTTGCATGAGATGTGTGGCGACGCGACGTGGGGGTCAGATGGCCGTGACTCCCGGCGGCGCCGCCATCACTGCTGCCGCTACGCCAGCAGGAGGCTCCTCTCCCGCCCGCCCTCACCACGACCCGTGGCACCAGCCCTCCGGCCTCACTTGCCTTACGTAGCCTCGTTCATCACTGTACTCCGGACCACAACATTCCTGCGTCGATATATTGTACCCAGTGTACGTTCGCTCTGTACTTGACGCCATACCACGAACCCTTCGACCCTTGCTATTATTGAAATGCTTTGTCTATGTATATTGAGACGAATGAAGACTTTCGAACTGAAATGAGAAATTAAACCGTAGACACTTCCTCCCCCAAACATTTCTACACTGGAATCATTGTCCTCCTCCCTATACTTTCTACACACTTGAGATCGACTTACAATCAAATTATACACTTTGACTTCATCTACCATCACCCGACCCCCTTCCACATATTGGGCCTTTACTTCACTCTGCATCTCAACCCTGACGACGCTGCCACACCACGACCCATCCACCGGTGCCCATACCTCATCGCTCCCCCACCTGTCACGACTCGGGGGAAGGGACCGACACCTCACCAATCTCCCTCTCCGTACCCAGGCTAAAACCCCTTTTCTTCTATGGCCCGCCACTCCTGCCTGGAACTACGTGTTGACCAAGATCAGTAGGATGACCCTTAGAAACATAAGAAGGGTGACTCTTAAGCTACCCGAAAAACATGAACAGTACGACTCTACGACCCCCCCCCCCCTTCCCAGATACATAAACAGGTCGACTTTAGAACCCCAAGAAACATTAGGAGGTTAACCCCACGATTCCTCAGATACATAAAGTTGACCTACAGTACTGAAGAATCTCCTGTGGCCAGCAGTATCCTCTCTACACACTTTGTAACACTGCGAGGGTGTGTCAGTTCCAGGCCCATCACGGAAACCAATTCCAGTACCTACTATCGAGAAGCCAGTCAGTCGTACACAACCACGGGGATGAACCAACTGCTCAAGAGTAAGCAAATAGCCATTTAGAGCCCACAACCGTTTGGGTATGATAGCGTGACCCTTAACCCTACTGGCTTTTAATGGCCTGGGCATCATAATCAAGCATCGTATGACCGCTGTGCTCAAGGGTCATACCGTCGTGCCTGAGGGTTGTACCATTGTGCCCAAGGGTCGTACCGTCGTACCTGAGAGCCATTATTATCAAGAGGTTTAAAAGTAATTAGCTATTTAAGATATGATTCTTCTCTTGCTGGAAGCCATGATCATGATGTAATGGTTCTTCGCCCGTGTTTGTTAGTGTTTCGCTCGAGTCCGTCTTGTCAGTGTCTGTGTTGTCTGTGGATGCTGTACGTCGCCGCCTTGGCTGTTGCGTGCGTCCGCAGGCTGAGCGTGTATTCACTGAGAGCTGACATTCATTCAGCAGCGATCCCTCTTTGGGACCATCCTCACTTTTAAAAACCTCACTTGCCTTTACTCCGGAGCTTCCCCATGATTTCCTCTTCGTCCACCTTGTATTTCTTGTCCCATACATCAGACTTACAGTTTTCCATTCCTTTTAGTCTCTGGCCTTAGTACATCCCGCTTTACTGGTACCCCGGTATGATTTTTTTTATACTACATTTTCTTTGTGTGTCCATTAGTTCCTTCCTTTTGCCTCAGCGCTACACACAGCCCTTTGATTTACCTCATAAGTTCCCTCAATGTACCTCTATTCCAAGCATCCTTTGGTTTACCTCATTATTAACCTCCATTTACCCCAGTAATCCATTTATCCCGCTCCATGTAGCATTCATCCCGTAGCTTTATCCATTAGTTCCTTCCATCTACCTCAGTGGTCTATTCATTCCTTTGTTTAATCCATCAGTTCCTTGCTTGTACCTCAGTGGTTTATTCATTCCTTTGTTTAATCAGTTCCCTCCATGTACCTCAGTGGTCTATTCATTCCTTTGTTTAATCCATCAGTTCCCTCCATGTACCTCAGTGGTCTATTCATTCCTTTGTTTATTCCATCAGTTCCTCGCTTGTACCTCAGTGGTCTATTTATTCCTTGATTTACTCCTGTTACCCCCCATTGTATCAGGACTACATACATCCTTTAGTTTACTCCATTAGTTTCTGCATTAAGACTATATAGTACATTCCATAGTTTACTTCAGGAGCTCATGTTGTGTATCAGCACTTCTTACAGCCTTAGTTTACCCGATTAGTTGTCATTGTATATCAGGACTACATTCATTTCCTAGTTTATTCCTTTAGTTCCTTCAGCACTCTGTTCATCCCTCAGTTCATCCATAATGTCCTTCCTTAGCCCTTTCTTTTTCCCTTTGTCTGCCCCATCTTTACGAGCGCCCCGTCCTTCCTTCTGCTCCGCTAAATTGTTTTACCTTAGTTAACCATCATTTCTCAGATTGGTTATCTGTCTTCCACATTTACTACCTCAGTATCTCCCTTCACTCGCCTCATCCCTGGCTGGGTCTTCTTTAGTAGCTCCTCACGTCATACCTCTCAACACCTCGTCACGACGCTACCCCCACTCCCCCCAAGGTGTTCGGTACGGCGGCGTCCATGGTGGATCAACAAGGCCGTTAACAGCCATCTTCTGGTGCACAACACATACATCGGGGCGGGCGGCCGGTCGGTCGGTCGGTCGCCAGGGCCCCCACCGAGCCCCACGCCCAGCCCTCCTCACCCCCTCATTGGCGCCAGTCTCGTCATTACCACTTGTCAACCTCCAACAGCCAACCCTTCTCCTGGGGCCATATCCTCTTTCTCTTACCTTAACTCTTTCCGCTGCTTCCCTTTCTGCTCCGGCGTCGTATCTCTTTCTCTAGTCTAACGTTTAAACACAAGCTGTCTCCTATCTTACCGTTCCAGGGTTTGTTTCTTAACGTTCCTGCTTCTATGGCCGGGCCAGATATTAATCAGCTTGTGTCTGCTCGTAACTTTATGTACGTATGTTAGGTGTATTTTTTTTTCTTTTTATAAAAGCATTTTCTTTGTGGTATACGGAAGATTGTCTTCTTTGTTTAGTAGTTTACATTTTAAGCCTACATTCTGTTACTTCCTTTGTTTTGAACATAAAAGTAAGAGAGAAGGGGAAAAATGGAATTGAGAATAAAATCTATTTATTCAGATTTCTGGAAGGTTATGCGGTTTGTATCATGTATCCCAGTGTGGAGATGAGTCAGGCCAGGCTGTGCGTGCTTCCGAGCGAATCTTGACTTTGTAACTGAACAAGTGTTTGATTATGAGCGTAAAGATTGCTGATGAATGAGTCTCATTGAGACTTGGACAATACGGCCAATTCCACAGTGGGATCCTGTTACGGTGGGTTAGTGCAAGTCGGTTAGCAGTGATTACAGCAGCGCTCACAGGAATGGAGGTAGTGTTTCCTAACTCCCCTTCCTAGTGCTTATTTTCCTTTTCCACTTCAGTCTCGTATGAGACATTTGTTATAACGCAGCGTTAAACAGACTATTTATGACGTATATTTGGTGTAAATTCTGGCAAATCAAAGGAAGTCGTTTGTCGTTAAATCCAGCAACTTGCGTATTGGAAACGGTGATGAGTGAGGCTACTTGTAGGGGTATGATTGACAGCTGATGCGTCTTAACTTCATGATATTTGTAATTGAATATTTGGAGTGCTGACCGGTAATTAAGCCAGATACCAGAAATTACACCTTAGATATATATTACAATAATATTACACCTTGTTTATGCGAATCGCTGTACCGGACCAGCTCATAAGATCAGGGAGAAGCAGTTGCCAGTGGTCACGACAGTATATTTTCAATTTACAGCTTTTGGGACGTGATTTATTCTCCTTTTACGATTTTGATATTGAGCTTTTGAAATGTCTATTAAGACTTCAGTAAACATGGGATGGCATTCATCACGATCGGATGCCTCCGTAACAAACCTTCGCTCATGTGTCTAAGTGCTTCTTGAGCGCTCGGTTGAGTGTTACATGAATATTAATTACAAAGCAGATATGACCACAGTCCCTCTTAGAGCCATGAGGCCCCACAACTCTTCTGACTGACACCTCATACTTCCTGGTGAGAATCCTCCTTCAGAAGGGTCTTGCCCCACATAACGGATCAGACTGGGTCACCTCTTTATTTCAAACCATCACTGATCCGATGCTTCATGATTTGGAGAAAAAAACAACAAAATATGGTAATAAATAGCGTAACTGAAGGAAAAATACCTGCATATGTAATTCTGGTTTTCAGACAAAATTTAGTTTAGGTTAGGGTTTGTAAAATTTCTTGAGAATTAGTAGTATTAGAGTTGCTTCGATCTTGTATGTCGAGGTATATCTGTATGTTACCAAATTCTTTAGTTTCTCTGATTCCTTATCTACGTTGACTTTAAGGGCGTGATAACAAGAACTGACAAAACACTGGATTTTTGGAAAGAGGAGGACAACGAATTCTCTGAATATTCTCGTTTCTATAAACTTGAGCACATATTTACGACCTCGATTACTAAATGCAACGGTACAACCTATGGGTACGTAGGCATGGCCGCTGATTTGGCCCTAAATGGTCAGGTCTAGAGACTAGGCCAACATACCTAAGGATCGTACCCGTCATGCTACAGGATCGTTCCGTCATGGTCGAGATGAATCATTGATTTATAAAAGAAATGCTCGAAGTGCGGGATAGAAGACTGTCACCATGGTGAATGCGATTTAAGCAGTGTCAGGTTGCCTAGCTTAAAGTAGCGGAATTGGGAATTTATTGTTCTGGGCAGTGAGAATTGACTAATGAATATTGTGCGAAGAATGTAACTAAGTACAGCTAATAAAGCAGGAATTGCGAATCTTGTAGAGCGGAAAGATAATGTTGATACCAGGAACATTATAGATATTTTTTTTTTTACTCTCTTAAGTACTGACTTCTTTTGTGAATGAAACGTTGTGATGAGTGGGAAGAGTGGATACTGTTGATGAAACCATGAAGCAAAAAGCCATTGATCATAGGAATGATCTAGTTTGGGAAAATATCGTTGATGAAACGCCATCCTAGCTGAGAGAGGGGTCTGTACGAGTCCATTCTTTTCACTTTATGAAATTCATCCCTTACACAGCATGAAATACTCAGTAAATAAGAGACGAAGGTTTTAATTTATAATTTACATATAAAGATAAATTAGAACAGTTTAGAGAATGATTAAAGGTGATATAAATATGTATCCACGGGTGGGCAACAACACCTCTTGCTGCGTGGAAACATAGCCGTCTGCTTCATGAGTTCATGGTGCTTGTACAGCGTCTGGGACCTCACTTTTTCCGTAGTCAGATGTACGATTTGTATGTATAGTCAAACGTAATGTTATATATATATATATATATATATATATATATATATATATATATATATATATATATATATATATATATATAAGATCTAAGCATACAAAGAAATATATGGATATTCTATGTCCAGTGAAGAATACACCCATGTTACGCATCAATAAAGTTGTTGCCCTAGGCAGTGTTGGGCCCGAGAGCGACCATACGGATGCTTGGGTGGAGTTTATCGGTCGAATAAATTTTACCAACCATAGTAATCTCAAACATTACGTTCTTTTCGTTTTTACTTAGAAACAGCGACGGTAGGTAAGGTGGGATATGTATGTTTACTGTTACAAGAGTTATGAAAAGTTTTGAAAGGCCCATCTGCGCGCATCAGTTGGAGCGGGTGGTGTACGTGATGGGGAAGAGGAGAGCGGCCGGTTCCAGAGAGAGAGAGAGAGAGAGAGAGAGAGAGAGAGAGAGAGAGGGGGGGGAGGGGGGATGCTGCTAAGAGAGCTGTCCACCATTCATAGTTTCCAGCAAGTTGTGGACGTAAGCGCCGCTCTCTTCCATTCATGAGGGTGACGACGAGAGTAGACTGAGGAAAGAGAGGAGTAGGCACGAAACTGTTAGAAAGCTAGTGGGAATAATGCGGGATGGAACACCGGGTGTTGGCGTAGGACTAAAATATTGCATAACCTCACTTGATACCAGATTATTTCGTCTGTGGTGTCACCCTGAGTGTAGCAAACTATAATCCCTTTCCGTAGGGTTACTTGGTTCCAAAACGCATGAGTGAAGGAGACTCGAGCGGTGGCGGGTTAGAGGGTACGGCGGCAGCGGCAGCAGCAGCTAGACGAAAGTATGCACGCACGAACACCAACCTGGCGCCTCGAAGACCATTTGTGGAGCCACTCGGAGGATTCTACCTAACCTATGTTGACACCGCGGCCTTCGTTAGCTCGACGCCCTTACCTGGCCTGCCTCAACCCTTGGCATTCTCTTTGCTCGTTACTCCAACGCTGCTTTAACCTATGTGTTGGTATGTGCAGTCTGAGTGGAGGAGGAGGGGTACCTTTAACACCTGGAGGTCGTTAGGGACAGTTGGAGGTCTCTTGCGACTACATGGGGGTTGCAAGACAGTCTCACCTGTGATTTAAGGCGGCCACACGTTCAGGTCGATCGCCAACGTTTCTCGGACGTCGTTATGCAACATACACAAGGCAGGGTCATTATTTTACACTTCTTAGCTTAGAGGTCATTATTATCTTGAAGATCGTTAGGGTAATGGCGCATGGAGATTACTGTGTATGTCTGGAGGTCCCTTGGTGGTACGTTTCCAGGGGCCCAGTATGTGGGAGGTCCCTACAGTTGCCATCCTTGACAGTGTGTTACATATCTTAGAGAGTTTTCACTCCTGTGCTTGCTGGAGGTTAACAGGCTGTATTTCCTGGAGGCATGTGGATTTTTTTTAGGTCACTCTAGCTAGGATACCCTTTTGAAGGTCACACCTCTGTTTCCCGGAAGCTGCTGTCTTGTACTTGTTTGAGGTCACTTTGACTAAATTTCTTTGTTGGTTGCTTTGCTGTGTAGAGTTTGCCAGGTCCATGGAAGTCACACATTTGATTCATCGACTTTTTAGAGGCATAGTCTGTGACAGGATAGAATGGTGTACAGTCATAGAATGATTTTTTTTAATAGTCTGTTCCACTTATGTGTGCGTGTGTATCCATACACCATGGACGAATGTGTTACAAGGGTGATTATTGAAATAAGTGGGACAATTTCAAGGCCAGACTTATTTTTAGGTATGTTACACTTCGAATATGCTGAACGTTTAACGCTTGTTGCTATTGTTTAAGCAGTAGATACACGTATTTTTGCCCTCATATCAATATGAATTCAAATTGGACATGCCTGGCATTCTTATTTGCTTGTCCTGTTCCACTTTACAAGGGCGAAAAGCTTTTCCGATAGGGCGTACACACACACACACACACACACACACACACACACACACACACACACACACACACACACACACACACACACTCTACGCCCCCCGCCGCAGGCATAATGTTATCTCTTGGAGTTAGGTTAGCTATGGGCTAGGCAGGCTAATGACCTCCACGTCTCTCAGCGCCTGCTTGCCTATCCGTTACACTGGGCTCCTGACTGGTGGTATAAAGGCTCCCACCAGACGGTCTTGTGTTTCCCCCCTTAAGTTTCCTTCCCTGCGGGAGTGAAGTTTCCGTGGGTGGTGGGGTGGCGGCCGTAAAAGGTTTAGTGGTGGCGTGAGGTTGTGCGTCACGTGGCAGTGCTGGTGGGTGGAGTCTTGGAGGCAGCGGCGGCGCCGGTGAGTCGCGTGGTGTCGCCCGCCCGACCAGCCTCTCAACACACATTTCCCCGCCACTTCGTCGGCGTCTCGTATATTTTCGCTTACATTCGTAGGGTATGAATCCTCCCCCTTGGCCGTAGTTTGTTAATCAGTCCGTTACGGAAATTTCTGTATACTTTTATTGACCTTTCCGTACGTTTTTATAGGAAGAGGATATGGATTGCTAGGCCGTGGTGGTGGTGGTAGTGTATGCGTGTGGGGTTAGCGGTATAGTTTAGGGTACATGGTCACGAGAGTTCCATAGGCCTCTGTTGCTACACTGCTCCGGGGATTGATACGAGGCGGGGGGACTGGTGTTTCAGCTGTCGTTCCTGCACCACACTTGTCCCCAGCGGGAGATAGTGTATGATGTAATGTGGATCCACCCAATGCAAAATGATGACCTAAAAGGGAATTTTTTTTTTAGGGAGTTGGGGGAGCTGGTTCTTCATCGGGCATAGATCACATCTAATTTTTCACAACCTCTGCATTAATTTAATGTTGGCCTCGAATCTATGTGGTTGATAGAACAGCTTTTTGTTAGCCACTCTAGGATATATTAAGTTAGAAGTTGTAATAAGTATTTGCGTCTGGGCTCAGGTATACTGCGTGTCCAGACGTCAGTTGGTATTTGGAGCAATCAAATTTCCACTGTAAAGGCCGTAATTGTTGGCATCCGAGGCTGCCATGCAGACGGTAGGCGGTGTTGGATCTGAGCGGCATCTCTTTGTCCAAGTAGCGCAGGTATCGGCCTCCGGATGAATCATAGGGAAGGTGCAGACCTGTCGTGTACATCATAAAAGTTTATCGCGGTCGTGTGTGGCGAGAGCAGGTTCATCCCGTCATACAAGGCGCCATTATGCTGTCATGGAGCGTCCCGAGTGAGGCTGTTGGCAGAGATAAGTAATGAAATAGCACCCTGCCGATGCTGTAAATTGTGTGTGTGTGTGTGTGTGTGTGTGTGTGTGTGTGTGTCTGTGTGTGTATGCCCCTTAAGGGATGCCGTTCGCCTTAGTTGTATGCTCCGGGAAATTTTGAAGGTGGAATTCTCTTTGTGAATTTTCGGTCCTCTATTTAGTTCTATAATTAACCATGATGATTGTGTGGAGATATTTCGCTCTCTCGTTTGGGTTCGTCTGTGTGTGGCTCAACTTCGTTCTTAGTAACTGGGCGATCAACTTTTTACTCAGGATTAGCCACAGTCAACGAAAGAGAATAGCATGACATCTGCTGTCAGCGATTGATGATGTATTGAAGGTGGCAGGTTGATGAATGAACGGTTCAGGACAACATTAACCCAGTTAGACCCTCTTAACCCCTCGAACACGACGATACCACCCTTAAGGGTCAGGTCAAAGGCCGGGCTATCATACATACCCAAGGGTCGTACCGTCGCGCGCCGGGGGTTAGCGGCTAGGCTAATAAATTGTGAGTCAAGGTCGCATATAGGTGCATGTGTGGGAGGTTGCAAGGTTATGCGGAGTGTGTGAAGTCTTGAAACGATTCTTAAACATTCGGTCAACATTGAAAGAATGCGAGTCCAGTTTAGCTTGAAAAAATAACTCCTAAAGTGGTAATGTTTTCATACGTCTCGAAGGGTGGGTGGATTGCATCCTTGTATCCCTCCATTCTCTTAGAGTGTAAGAACTGCAGTTCATCTTGTGTAGAGGCCTTAAGCATAGTCCTGATGGCAATTAAATTATGATCTCGAGTGAAGCAAGAGAGGCGTTGACGCCAGGGTCCTCCTTTTCAAGTGAGGGGGAGGAGGAGGAGGAGGGTGGTGAGGCAAGTAGTGATAGTTTGTACCTGACAAGCCCAGGGTTCCCCGTCACTCTGGTATTAAGATATGTGTGTAATCGAACGAATCAATTAGCACCACTGTATTAATCGAACGGAAGTGCGTGTAACACTTTTGGTTCGAGTAGTACTGATGTCACTTGTTAATTGAATAGGCAGAATGGGAAAGTTGTTGGGAATATTTAGTGTTCTTTTCTGTAGGATATTCAAGGCGACATACTTTAAAGATGCCAGATAAGTAGCAAGGGCGTTGAAGACGTCCGCCAGTACACACGACTCTGTGACGCCAACTAGATAGACTATCACCCGCTGCTCGGTGCTGGGATGAAGGACTTGGGAGAGATTACTTGACGTGGTGGACAGTTGTTGCAGCAGAAATCTGAGAAAACTGACAGACGCCGACCTCGAGTGATTCCTATGTCCTGCCTCACCTCACCTCACCTCCGTCCCAGATTGATTAGGCCTTGAGACCCGGATGCCTGAAGCGCGAGAGGTCCTCCTGTGCTGTGCCACCCCCTTGTCACCACGCCCGCTGAAGTACAATCCGGACGTCGTTAAGTTCGCCAGGGAAGCCTGCACCTCCACCTCCACCACCTCCCTCTAGCAAGCGGTGGATGAACTTGGGATAAGTACATGTGCAGGAGGGACGAGGCGGGCGATGATGTGGGGAGCGGTTGGGGGAGAGAGATCGTCGAGCACCTGGCAACGCGACCGGCGCCAGGTAGGCGGGCCGGCGTGGACGACACAGCCTGATAAGTTTTCACGTACGGTTCCGACGCATGGCTAGGTAAACAACCTGCCGGGGGAAATTAATATAAAAACACGCGTTACCAAGCCTGAATGCTGCCGGTCTCCTCGTCGATGTGGGGCTCGAGGACCGTCAGGGCTTGAAGAAGGTGTTTGTGTGTGTTTTTAAGAGCTTCGGCGGGGGCATTGCGTCAGGTAGCTAATCAAGTTTATTGAATACCTTGGCTCATTTGCGGGACTGATATTCCCCCAGGATATAATGGTTACGTCACCGCACAAATGTACGACTTTTTTACACTCGTCCTCGATCATGTAAACGAAAACTATATAAGAATCCGAGATGTGTTGTTTGGCAGGGGTCCACAATCACTTTGCTGCTGCATAAACAACAGTGTGTGGACGCCATGCGAAGTGAGCTGTGTGTGTGTGTGTGTGTGTGTGTGTGTGTGTCCTCATGCGTTCATACAGTAGCACACGCATACACATATGCACTTAAAGTTATGTCCAGACATGTAATGTTGTGAGTATATTTGGTGAATACCCTCAGTGTCTGTCGTGTGCCCCAGACAAGAGGCGGTTTTCGTGTGACGATTCGAACCCACCAACGCCCAGGGTTAGGCTAGGTCATGCCCGGTTACCATGCCAATTTCCACAGTGTATGGACAGAGTACCTCTGTGGAAAAGTTGGGTGTATTTATATCTGGTATGTTGACCTCTATATTGAGTCTGGCTTAAACCCTCCAAAGCTCGAGCTAACAACGACCACCAAACAGAAAATAATGAAATAAAAAAAGTTGCTTCAACTCGGTGGACACCTTTGCTTGTTTGAAAATATGGTTAAAGGCGAACATCATGCCCTTAGTAGAGAAAGAGACAAGTGGGTGGAGTTGTGTTCCCAAGATGAAGTATAAATATAGATACGTTAAAAGAAACCAAACTTTTTAAATAAATGTGAAGTGACGCGGACGGTGAGAGTAGGGAAGGGGAGGGAGGCAGACTGCCGAATGTCGGGTACAGGCACGACGGTTGACTCTTTTCAGGGAGCAGTTGAAATGAAGTTTCCTTTTTGTTATTATTTGTGGAGAGGCGGAAACGTGGTGAGGGTTGACTTGGATGGTGAGTGGAAGAGTTGAGTGGGGGGGGGGGGGGTGGGGGCGGGTTGTGTCTAGGAAGAGAGAGGGATGACTTGCAGTTGAATGAAGGGGTGCATGGGGGGTAAGGGGAAATAAAGTCATGGAAGGGAATACTCTTAGAAGGTTGGCCTTGATGGGTTGGGGATTGGCTGAAGAGGGCGGGGTTTGCAGGAAGGATAAAGTGTCGGAGTTGACCCGGGGGGCGGTGCTAGGAAGGTGATTGGGAGCGAAGCAGGTGAGTGATACCTGCCAGGGGATGAGGGTGGAAGTTTGTGGCCATGGGGAGAAAAGGAGGATTACAGCAAGATAGGGGGCGCGGCAGAGGTTAGGACGGGGTTGACTTTAGAGTTTGGGGTGCTATATTGGTCTAGGGGTACAGGGTTAGGTATACCAGTTCCGGGGGGAGGGGTTGGCAGGGTGAGGCGACTCATTCATTAGGCCTTGAGTGAGCGGCGCCAGGGTGTCGGGGGAGGGAGATGGGGGGGGGGGGAGCTTGAGGCCGCCCCCTCCCCCGCCATTACAAAAGGTAGGTGGTTGTGGCAGCGGCTCTATCATTTGACGCTCGCCGACAGCCGGCGGCGGCCGCGGCGGCCGAGACAACACGGATCTGGTGTAGTTTTTGTTATCTTGGCTTTGCAATACCTGAAGCGAGCGCGCGCGCGCGCACACACATTATATATATATATATATATATATATATATATATATATATGGATAGGAATGCACAACGAAATATACTCTTGCGGCAAAAATCTCTCTGGAATCGGTTAACATGGCTGTCTCATCGACAAACAGAAATTGCTTTGCCTCCCACAACCCCTAACATATTGTAGACCCTCCCGTTCCTCGTTCTAAATACCATCGCATTGATCCACTTCACTAACCCGTACATGAATGAAATAGATAACCGAGATTACATCAATTTTTCAATGCAGGCCCGCATTCACCGGAAAGTCCCCCCCCCCCCCCCCCACCTCCTCTCTCTCTCGATCTACTGTTACAATTGCCTTATTCAGCTGGTAGAAGCTCCTCAGCATTCAGAAACTTTTTCATAATGCCTCATATGTTCCAAGCACTTTCCACAAGACATCTGTCATCTCTATCGTATACTTTTTCCACATCCATTGATAACTCTTACAAATCACTTTCTCTAAGTATTTCTAGCGCAAATAATATAAACATATGGTCCACGCACTCTTTACCTCTCTTGTAGCCACATCTCTCCTGTTTTATCAGATGCTCTGTGCTTGTCAGCGCCCTCTCAATTGCCACATTCTCGTATATCTTACCAAGTTTACTCAACAGTTTTATGCCTTTGTAATTCGAGCGTTCACAGTAGTCCCTTTTGCCTAATAGTGGCTCTGCACATACATTCTGCCAGTCCTTCGGCACCTTACCTTGGATCAAGCACAGGACGAACAGCGTAATTAGCCAATCAGGAATGCAGTCGTCTATATACAGGAGAAACTCAATTGTAATCCTATCCACTCCTTCCTCTTTGCCTCACTAAATGTTGCAAAAGGTTTACACTACCCTCTCTCTTTTCTCCATATCGTTCGTCATGGCTCGCTACCATGCCACCCCCACATCTGTATCCCTGTGTGTGTATAACCACAAGGATCCCTTATGTCTCTCTCTCTCTCTCTCTCTCTCTCTCTCTCTCTCTCTCTCTCTCTATATATATATATATATATATATATATATATATATATATATATATATATATATATATATATTCATTTATTTATTTAGTGTTATCGGCCAGCGACAGCTCAGGTTATTTGGCGAGGCAGTATCATTGAGAGTACAGTCTCGTCAAGGAACTTCTTACTCGAAAGGAGTCCCTCATCTATTTAAAAGGGGTCCCGTTATAATTAGAGATGAATAAAGATAACATAACTACATGCAAGGGGGTATATTCAGAGTAAGGTTGTAAGGACCGGTGGAGGATCATATAGACGAACAGGGGGGGAGGGGCTCCAGCACTCTTTTCATTCCCCTGGCCCTTAACTCTTTTCTATTTATGCAGTCATTGCTAAGCGTATACTATTTCTTTTTTAAAGGATAAGCTTGTTGAATGGATCGGCAGTATTGTAAAACCTCGTCGAGTGTTGTTGGCAGGACGAAAGTTTTGTTGTGACCGTAAAGTATGTCATAAGTGAAATCTTTTGAGACATGTAGTGATATCCTCGATAATGCTGTCTTTACTCATGCATATAGACGTTAATGAAAATGATAGTTTAGCAGTTTTCTTAATCTTGCATAATATTCTATGAGTGGTAGCAGTGAAGAGTTAAAGTTCCCATCAGGTTCTGTGAAGGATGTGGAGGGAGGCGAACAGGCGCTGGTTGCGTAGCGGCGACCTGTCTAGACCCCGCATGATTGACGCCTTGTTGATGGCGGGGCGACGCGGTGCATCCCGCCGGTGACTTACCCTGAGCAGCTTCCTGGCGGGTGATGTTGGTCCGCCCGGCAAGTTGGGAGGTGCAACGCTGGGCGGCGTTGGTCAGGCCGCTCATTAGGCCTTGAGGCGCGGCGCCGCTCAGGCGGGTGAGGAGGGCGTCGGGCCCGCCCCTCGGCCACCCGCTACACCAACATGTGGCAAGAGGCGCCCTGCCGGGTACACTGTCTGCACCTCCCGTACCGCCCTCTCTGGCGTCATACCTCGCTTTCTCTACCTCTTGTTTGTCAGTCAGTGCCCTTTCGTGGTCCTTATCGATGCCCTTGACCATTCTATCGGGTTCCTGTTGCTCCTGTGTATAATCGCATTCTCTCTCTCTCTCTTTCACCCCCCCCCCCCCCCCCACTGTGGAATACATAGACTACGGTTCTTGGTGGCGTCACACACCATTCTCAGTGGCTGTTGTCGGTGTCATTCACCGCGCTGGATCCTGCTGGAGTCAAACTTTGCCGGAGCCTAGGTGGCGTCATACACCGCTCACTTTTGCCATTGTTGCCGTCACCCACCGCTCACTCAAGACTCCTACTGACGTCATCATGGCTCTTCCATGAGCAGGACACCATCGTCACTTTCATTAGTACATGACTTGTATGAAGAAGTGATTACCAGGGTATTGCAGTGTTAGTACCGTAGAGTGAGCATGATATTCATGGTTGGTGTTTGATGTTTGCCTTGAGGGTAGGACGGCGATATGTTTAAGTGGTATACTCGGGATTGGTGCTTAAGAATTGCTTATGTGATGTTTATGGATTAAGAGTAATATGTATTAAAGATACATATTACTTCCGAATTAGGAATATCCCGTAAATTCATGTGAAATATAATCATCAAAACTAGAAATTTAAATGAACAAAGCACACATCTTTGCTAACCATTTTTCTTGAGTTATGGTTTGATATGAAGGGAAAAGGGCTTTATTAGAATAATTCAGTTTGAAGTCTGGGATAGTTATTCCTTTATAGTATACTGTTAAATTAATACAATTCATTCTTTATGAATAATGTATACGAAAAAGATATTACATATTGCACTGCAATGAAAGACCATATTTCCATGTTTTAATTGATTGGTTTTAAAGTTTTTGTCATAGTAATGGAATTTATAAGATTCACTGCCGTTAATGAATATATATTCACCTTATACAATTTTTTGTACATAGCTAAGGACAAAGATTATACATTTCCTTGCGAACTTGAAAAATGCTTTTGAATTTATTGAGGCTAGACTTTTAACAAGTTGAAAATCCTAGTGTGCACGGGTTTCTAATGGTACTCATTCTTCGTTGCAGGTTCAATTCCTTGGTGCCAAGTAGCATACTGGGAGGGGCGAGAACGGGTGGGTCGCCTTTTCCCAGTATGCACCCCTTCCCTCAACATTATGGGTGACACTCCCCATGGGGACGGCCTTTCTTTAGCTTCCCTTGCTGCCCATTCCCACACCTCTCCTTCTGAACAAGTCAAAAGAACCAGGGAAAAAATTGGCCTTGGTAAGTATAAATGATGGCAAATGCAAGGGAGATACGTACCTTACCTTCTTTTATTATCATTCCTGAAGGAATGCACTTGAAATGAATGTATTGTAGCTTAAAAGTTGGTTGGGCCATTAAAGAGAAAAAAGGAATTGCTGTTCGTGTATATATATATATATATATATATATATATATATATATATATATATATATATATATATAATATAAAACGAGAGGGGAGGATTTCCAGCCCCCCGCTCCCCCCCTTTTTTTTTTTCCCAAGGGAAGGAACAGAGAAGGGGGCCAGGTGAGGATATTCCCTCAAAGGCCCAGTCCTGTTCTTAACACTACCTTGCTAATGCGGTAAATGGCGAATAGTAAGAAAAAAAAAAAAAAAAAAAAATATATATATATATATATATATATATATATATATATATATATAATTTTTTTCTCATAATATCCAACTGTGCATATGATATTCATTTGCATTTTGTGGTTACAAAACTTTTGATGTATGTCTCGGTCACTGCAGATGCTTGAATTGTTGAATGCCTTAAATTTTTTTCATTAGTCTTAAGGGAAAAATGCTAAAACAAAAGTGTCACCTATCTGCTTAAGCTTTTTGTTCAGTAAAGCAAGTGATGCTGTAAAAAGGATAACAAAATTAAATGGCTTCACGAGGGGGGTCATTATTTGTGAAGGGATCCCAGGTTTTTGTAGGTTTTGCCAGGGGATCTAAAAGTAGTATCAAGGCCAGTCAACATGTAGCATGATGTTGCAGATAATTATCATAACATATGGTTGTAGCAGTCTGTGTACTTTAAGTACTTGCAAGATTGTTTGCATATACTCTGCATGAGGATAATCGTCATGAAGTCAAAAGGATGCAAAATGAGGCATATTTCTGTTTAAGTATATAATAATATGAACCAGTTATACTATTTGCATTGGTCAGCCGAATGCCTGTATGTGTATGATATTCCCAGGTGAGTGGAGGGTTAAAATATTGGATAGATAGATGGCAAATCTATTGTTTTCAGGTTATTAGAAATCACTGAGATTGAAGAACTCCAGTGCTAGGTTAAAAAGCCTAAATTTTATCATCCAATCCAAACCAATCTGATGAATAATCATGTGCTTTGTCAAAAAAGACCCACTTAATTCCTGTTCATGCTTTCAGGTTTGGTGCTGTATCAGGAGGGGGACAGAGTGTGGGTGTACAATCGGGCAGAAGTGCCACTCTTCATAAACTCTCCCACGTTAGATGGAGGACTTCACTCACGTTCACATTTCATCGTCCACAAGCTTCCTCCGGGACACATTCTTAACATCTTTGACTACGATAAAGCCCGTCTCTATCAGAAACTTCCTGTTCCCCCGGACTTATTGCACGAGGGGCCCATTGATCAGAACTCTGTGCGGGTGTCCTTTGCAAAAGGTTGGGGGCCTAACTACCACCGCCAAGTGATTACAGAGTGCCCCTGCTGGCTCGAAATCCTCTTAGTGCCTGCAAGATGATGGCATCACTGCCTGGTGCTCTCTCACTGCCCACTCAGTCTTGCCTACCTGCAGTTAGCTGCTGGCCGGTCCAGCAGTACTGATAGGGGGTACATGCAGCTCAGTCTGTAGGAGCAGCGGAAGCAACCCTCACATTGAATATGTGTTGTGGATGTGCTAAACCCACTTGTTGAAGCAGCAGGAAATAGCAGCAGCACAAAAATGGGCAGCTTAGATGTAGTGTTGACCCAGCCAAGGCTAGTGTGTAAAGTGTATGAAGACTGCTGTAACCCATATGGTGCACTACAGTCCTGAAAAATAAGCAATGGTAACAGGTCCTGTGCACTAGGAACTGCTTGACAGTGTTATGTTACAGTGCAAGATATTCAGTAATTCAGGGGTTGAGAGTTATTGCAACTGTCAGTGTGCAGAACAATGTAGGTGGGTGTGAATAATTAGTGCGAGATTATTTCAGATTGCTTTTAACGGGTCACAGTTTTGTTGGACATTTTTCTGTGGTTATCTTGCCAGTGAATTGGGGCACCATGTGGTAAAAGATTTTTCATGTAATGAAATCTAGTCTTTGTTATTTTTGTTACTGTCTCTTATCACTGTCTTTTAAATTTACTAATACAATATCCTCAATATCTGTTAAATATGCAAAATTTCAAAATGAAAGGTTGCCTTTGCAAAAGCTAGAATGCTTAGACGAAACAGAATGTCATGTTCAAATATTCCAATATTATGTAATGAGAAATTCTTTAAATATAGAGCATTACCTCTCTACCTTTTGTGAATGTGACCAGAATGGCTTTTGTCCCTCTTTACGACAGAAGATGGCGGCATCTTGCATAATGTGTAGGTGTACAGGCAAATGCTGAAATTATTTTTATATGAACAAAGTGTGACTGCGAAACACACTTTTTTGAAGTGTCTGACGCTTAGCATATATAATCCTGCCTCTTCTATGCATAAAGTTCTCTGTATGCAGTGTGTTCCAAGAGGCATTTGATGCTTTTAAGAATTGTAAACAGAAAGGTCAGACAAAACATTAAATGCTTGCCCTTTGGATCCAGTTCCATTTGCAGCAAAGTAATATGCTAGCTAGTCTGTGCTGACTGCATGTGGCATTACAGCCACACATGGACCTTAGCACACAAGAGTCCATGTCCTGAAGGTGCTACTTAGGAAAAAGGATCTTTCACTCTATTGAAGTACAAATGGCTTCCTTGCAAACCCTGGTGCCCTCATTTAGTGTTTTATACCAAACCCATTCTTTGGCATCCTGAAGCTTCACATCTTGGATAATTTCAGGAATATGGACTTTCTTAAAACTTTCTTTGCTTAGTTTCAACATTATTCAGCCTTTTCCTTTACGTACAATATTTACTGTGATGTGGACGAAGCAGACATGCAGTAATTCAAACTCCTCAAAGTGCCATTTAGTTTAACTATATTAATTAAGTACTTGGTTACAATTCCCATAAGTGTAAACTTTATCCTTAACAGCAGCACTTCTTACATTGTTTCTTTATTTATAAGCAAGTGTCTGTTGTCATTATCTTCAAATTTCCTTCATGTATATCATGATACTTAAGTGAACATGGTTTTCTATTTATACATTATTACCCTGAAGTCCTTTAATAGTTATCATGATACTTAATTTATATATTAAAATTTCAAGTGTTATCTTATAAGTACTGGCAGTAATTCCTTGTAATAATGTCATAAACAATAAAATGTACTATAATTTGAGGGTACCAAAGTTGGCCTAATATCAGTAAACTGTCTTTGCCAGGAAGTGCCTAAGCGTTTAGCAGGTTTTCAAATATGATTAATTAAAAGCCCTCCATTATTTTATATTAGAATAAATTTTGGGTGAAGTCAGATACAGCAATGGAAATATTTGCTTATTAGTGATATTTGTTTTCTCTAAATCAAGTTACATGACAATCAAAAGTCTTAATTGTTTTCTAAATAAATTTAAAGAAGTCTGGAATACAAACTAAGGATCTTAGTATTAGCAAACACCTACGTTTTCAGGTGATATATACTGTTATGAGAGAGTTGAACAAAACTCCTACAGTTTTGCAAGTAAATTTATGGTGTGACAGGAAGGCTTTTCAGAGTTGTGAGGAATGTTCTACTAAGATCAGCAAAGTTCAGTAAGCCTTAGCTGGAACATTAATGAGCCTTAATTTCCTCCTTTTGGAGTGGAAACGAATCTTTGAATGCTCTCACCAGGTGGGAAAATGGCTGACCCAGGACTGAATTCTCTTTGTACCATTTCTGTGATTTTTTTTGGTTGAATATTTGGTGTATGAGTAATATGATTTTTCCATAAGTTAAACATTATGTTTTCTTTCAAAATTTTGTTGGAAATTTCAACCATGTCAGAAAGCGAGTCCAGGTTGCTTGAGAATTTGGAGCCGGGTTACAGATAAATATTATGGGAAGGGATGGGACCAAAACATGCAGAAGTGCCTCATAAGGGATAATACAGGGTTATTTGAGGTAAGCTTTTGACCTTTAGCATGTAAAGTTTAACCTTAAATGTGAGTATAATGTGATACACTTCCAATGGTTATCTAGAGTTAAGCCATGGGAAAAAAGGAGTGTGTGATAGCTGATGGCATGGTTGTTATGAATGTTGTTTGGAAATTCAGTTAGTGTTATAGGGTAGAAGATAGGCAGATTTAGTGACACGACAAGTCTAGTGTGACTAGTAAATGTGAATATATTTCATGAGTTTGTATAGTTACAGTAAGACTCTTCCTTTTGCTATGAGGAAATGAGCCTTTTGTAAACTTATCTTCATGACTTCATATCACATTTGCAGTACTTCCTGCAAATGGAAGCAGGGGTAGAATCATCACATAGTTAACAAGGTATTTACAGAAAGGAAATTAGTGTGAACTATAGAATGATTCTGTCATTTAAGTTAATAGTATAAATGTGTTGGCATAGAATGACTGAAATGGGATTTGTATTTTTTTTTCAATATACTCCAGAGACAGAAGCAATTGCTTTTATTACGTGCCAGATTTCCTGGTTATCTGTGAGACTACTGCAGTGGCAAGCTTTACTCTTGAACTCCAATATGGCTCCTTTTTTAATAATGCGTGCAAGCTTGCAAAGAGAACCGTATTGAAGTGTGCCATTTGAGGCTATAAACGTGGTTGATCACATAATGCATTGTTTCTGTCTTTTGTCAGGATATTGTGCATTTACATGTGAACATCCCCTCTTGCTATCACAGCAGACTCCAGGATGGGCCAAACACATTTTGGCTAGCTGGTGTAGGCAAGAGGCAATACATGTCAGTTATTTACCGTGGCAACCTGACCCTTTAACCCACCTGAGAGTTTTGACTGGCTGTACAATGTATCCACGACTGTACATAATGTATATAAGAGGTTACTAAAGTTAATTTGGAGAAGCATAGGGTGGTTGCTATTTTAGAGGAAAGAACTTTCCTGCCTTATATTTTTGTTAACCTGGCAATGCTACCTACCACTGCTTCACCATAGCATACTATGTAATAAATACTATGGGTCGACCATGTTAAGAACATGTACATTTGATTTTTATTAAAAACTTTTAGATTACATTTGTGTCTCCTCATTTCCCGTTTGAATTTATTTGACATGTTTGTTGCCATTTCTTGCAGAAGTATTAGAAAAAAGGAAAAAAGCCAAAGGATATGTGTATACCATCTCAACACCTTCACATGGTGATGTCTTTAAATGTACCTGCTTTACAAATATGCTGATTACTTTTTTTTTTTAATTGTTGACAAATGAAGCAGCCACCATTTAACAAAAATGTCCTGAAGCAAAGAATGTGCTCTGCAACGAACAAAAGTCCTTTTTTTCACATGAACAAAATCCCTTGATAATTTTCAGCAAAGTGATATTTCAGTGAAATTCATTTTCCATTAACATTTTATGGCCACTAAAATAAAGGTAAACAAAATGTTACTTTCAAAAGAACCTGAATGCATGCAAACCATTAATATATAGTGTTGGGTGCTGGTCCTCCAAACATGTTCCTCCAAGAAAATGGTGCCTTCCAAGTGGGATTTGCACTCTGAAACAGAAAAAGAAAAATTTATTTTTGTTATTTGTTGTTGTTATTATTTTTTTATTTTGCTTTGTCGCTGTCTCCTGCGTTTGTGAGGTAGCGCAAGGAAACAGACGAAAGAAATGGCCCAACCCAACCCCACACACATGTATATACATACACGTCCACACACGCAAATATACATACCCATACATCTCAATGTACACATATATATACACACACAGACACATACATATACACACATGCACACAATTCACACTGTCTGCCTTTATTCATTCCTATCGCCACCTCACCACACATGGAATAACATCCTTCTCCCCCTCATGTGTGCGAGGTAGCGCTAGGAAAAGACAACAAAGGCCCCATTCGTTCACACTCAGTCTCTAGCTGTCATGCAATAATGCCCGAAACCACAGCTCCCTTTCCACATCCAGGCCCCACAGAACTTTCCATGGTTTACCCCAGATGCTTCATATGCCCTGATTCAATCCATTGACAGCACGTCGACCCTGGTATACCACATCGATCCAATTCACTCTATTCCTTGCCCGCCTTTCACCCTCCTGCATGTTCAGGCCCCGATCACTCAAAATCTTTTTCACTCCATCTTTCCACCTCCAATTTGGTCTCCCACTTCTCCTCGTTCCCTCCACCTCCGACACATATATCCTCTTGGTCAATCTTTCCTCACTCATTCTCTCCATATGCCCAAACCATTTCAAAACACCCTCTTCTGCTCTCTCAACCACGCTCTTTTTATTTCCACACATCTCTCTTACCCTTACATTACTTACTCGATCAAACCACCTCACACCACGTACTGTCCTCAAACATCTCATTTCCAGCACATCCACCCTCCTGCGCACAACTCTATCCATAGCCCACGCCTCGCAACCATACAACATTGTTGGAACCACTATTCCTTCAAACATAGCCATTTTTGCTAAAAAATTTGAGCATATATCCTGTACTTAATGGACTCATTATATAGCAACTAGATGATTATGCCCAAAATGGTCAATCAACTACTAGCTTGACACCAAGAATTTTGTGGATGAATACAGTATAAAACAAATTATACAACTCCACAAAAAAGAAAAGCAATTATAAGGATAATACATGCAGCTCCACTTAAGGGCTTCACTAACCTGAACGACTGTGTGATGTGTAATGCAGAAATCATCTTATATGAGAAAATGAGGTTGCATGACATGAAAAAATTAACTTATTAAATTTTTAACTATTTTGTAATGAAATATAATACTTACCACACATGCACAGTTAATAATATATACATAAGACTTTTAACAAAAGGATGCAACAACTTAGACATTAATCAGCACTGTTGCACTGTGACAAGATGGTGTGCTTCCTCAAAAAACAACCCCTCTCATTTTTAATGTGATACCAGAGAAAGTATGAGCAATGGAATGCCCTAATCATAGCCCCCTCATGTTCATTCCACATTATTATTAGTATACAATCCCTATATCTAAAGGGACTTTTGCAGGTTTAAGGCTATGCTAATTCCAGTTGTTGGGTAGTAAGGGATTCGTATGAAGTGATGAGACTGAACTCCTTTTCATCAGCAGACAATCATACACTCTTGCCAAAGATGAATTTTCACTTGTATAAATATAAACAGGTGGAGTCTAGAAACCATATACACAACACATACATACATAAATATACCCAATATTGGTCCAGTTACCTAATGATCTGACAGCAACAAGAGGGGGAGGAGGAAAAGCTTTGGCAAACCAACTGCCTTTCCCAGAATTCAAATCCGAATGGGCTCTTGTATATTTCATGGTCAGTAATGCTACCAACTATATTGGACTATGCTTATATACAACACATACTTTTTTTTATATTTTTTTAAAACTAGTTTGCTGTTTCCTGCCTTAAAGTCACATCAGGAACAGATGTTGCAGCCTTCAACAAAAAATCCCCTTTTAGTTCTTTCCTCAGTTCCTATCAGTCTACTTATCTTTCTCATGCCTGTTCCCTCTGGGAGCACCTATCAATGGGGTGGACATTGTAAAAGAGTCTCCACTTATCTATGTCCTTACATGCCTCCCTTGCATACACCATCCCATGCATTCTTCCCCAACTTCTTTCCCTCCAGTGCTCTTCCACTCTATTTCCAAAGGTCACAGGTGATCTCACACCAACCCTGTAACCATACTATCATACACTCTTCTTGTAAACTTCCTGTCTTGCATTCTTTCCACATGCCCAAACGACCTCAAAATATTGTTTCACCCACTCTACCACTCCACAGTTCATTTCCTTTGCATTACCTGCTATACCAAATCTTTCATATGCCCCCTCATTACTTTCTTCATTCCATCTAGTCTACCACTCCGCAGTTCATTCCCTTTGCATTACTGCTCTCCCAAATCTTTCATATACCCCCTCATTACTATATTCATTCCATCTAGTCATACCACATGCAACTCTCAAATACACCATTTTTACAAGCCTGGATTCTTGACCTTTGTGAATCATCCCATGCATAGGTTAAGGTCAGGAAGACTATGCGATCCCCTAATCCTTTCTTCACTTCCATTCTTACACCTCTACCCTTCATCTTTCTATTAAGGGCCCTCAGTCCTGCTTTTGGAAAGTAATAATTAAGGAAGGGGGGAATTTTATGGCCTCCCTCAACCCCTGCCACTTAGTTGCCTTTCTAGATATGTTGGTAGTATTCTTTCTCCTCTATCCCCAGGGATACTTGCAATTTATGATATATCTTAATGTGATAAATACTTCATCAACATAAGACAAAGTGAAAATGAGAGTATTTGTATATCAAGAGTTTTGATGCAGTAACTTTCAAATGGGAAAGCTATTGTCAAGACCAGAAGAATGTCTTCACTTACTGCCATACACACAAGACAAGAAAGCCTTTAACATACATTACTTTTACCATATCTAGTTGTGGATACATTACTAAAGAAATGTATTATGGAAGGCAAAGAGCTGAAACACCACTATAACACTGCACAAGCTAGGCTAAGAAGCAAATAACTATGTGAGCAGCTTTTCAATGTCTACCAAGATTGCTGGAAGGTATTTTTGATGTTATGCTACAAATGGCATAGCATTAGGTAGTAAGGTGTTGACAGCACCTGCCCAGGATGGTACCACCGTCCTGACTGAAGAGTGTTAAAGTGGTGCCCGGAACCATTTTACACTCTCCATGTCAGGCTTGCTGGTCTTACTTTCTGTCTAATCAAAATGGGACTACCAAACTAATGTAACCTTCTCCCTACACATACCATGCCCCTCCCATGACCTTTCCTTCTCTGTCAGACCTTCCTCTTTTACTATTCACAATACCAACATTCGCAGTTTCTCTAATAACCTCTCTTCTGTAGAACACCATTAGCCTAGTACCTCTCCTAATATCTACACTTTTCTCCAAGACACAGTTGTCCAATGATATTCTCACAAGTTCCTTTTTCATATCCAACAATAATCTCCACAAGCCAAAATTCTCTGCTTAAGGGATTTCAAAATTCAACGTAGAGAATGAATGAATTCCTCCAACTCAGATGGTGGATGGATTGAAGCCCTCACATTCTCCATCCTCAAAGATTTAGAGCAAATTATCTCCCACTCTACCCATAGTTCTAACCAATGTGACCACTTTCCTAATATTCTGGATCTGTTTTTCACCTCTAGTCCATCTGGCTGTATCTACACAATCTCATCCCAATTGGTTAATTTGATCATGCTCTTAAAACTGTATCTATTTTAATAGCACCCGTCCCTCCAGCAACCCCTTCTAAGTGTAAATATTGGCATCTCAACAAAGATGACTGGATTAACTTATGCAACTTTTTTCTGACTTTCCTTAGGTAAATTACTGTCTCTTATGGGGTGATGTTTCTGTCTCCGCCAAACCCATAGCAGAGGTTATTCTCGCAGGAATGGAAACATTTATCTTCTCTTCCACCAAAATGACCTCTTCTTCCAGTCCATTGGTGCAACCATTCCTGTGTTCAGGCCATTCAGGCGAGTGATCAGGCATATTAGGATTGGAAAATTCTCCTTACTCTGACTCCCATTTCTGTCGCTACCTGCAGTCACTGTAAGTACACTATCCATGAGGCAAAGCATTCCTTTATTCAAAAGAAGTGCAATAACCTATTCTTGTCAACCACTGATAGGTCAATTCGGTCTTTAGCTAAGGGTATTGTTAGCAACTTCTGTTGCTCTACCTTTCCTTCACTTTTCAGTTCTATCAGTACTATAACAGTCTCTCACATAGACAAAGCAACTATCTCTGGTTCCTGTTTCTCTTCTAACTCCATCTTGGATGACTCTAACACTCCTTTATCCTCACTCCTTTATCCTAAGTTTTTAAATTCCTCCCAAATTTGTAAATACTTTCTCATTTCTTTTTCCCTTCCATGATCCTCTATTAATTTTTTATCTTTAAAGGTGACTTTGATAAAAATTTTACTGATCTATGTGTTTTTTGTATTCTAAAACTTCTGATTGACACAAGCATGATGCAAGAATTTGAGATTTGTGATACAAGAGTACAGTATACTGTAATGGAGTATATTACCCAAGATTTTTTTCATCATTGTCAAAGTAGCCTCAACATGCAAGAAATAATGTGTAAGAAAGGACACCTTTAAAGTATCACCTACAACTGGTCAAGTTATGGCTTAGGAGCAGAGGTTATCTAGTCATTATGAAAGACAAACTTTGACAGGAGAGGTACTTTTAGGTTAACTCAGTAAACAACCAGCAGGTAATAAGCTGCCAGTTGTCAAGAAGGTAAATGCTCAATCCGGTCATGGGACTCCTGCTTTATGGGGTCCATACTGCCTAAAATAAATTTGATTATAGGCACTGGCTCCCTAGATACTGTCAAGCACAGAAAGGAAACCATACACAAAAACAAGAGAAACAGTAAACTAGGGTTTGCCTGTGATGCAAATCTATATTACATTCATATCCCTACCCAGCAATATGGATACCCATTTCTTAAGATCCTGCTAATATCAAAAAAAACATAAAACACTACACTGTCCACATCTCTGCCGAAGTTAACCCATGTTTACTAGATTGGCAAAAGTGAAACATACCCTATGTCACTGAAAAATATTTTAGTAAAGAACAAGTAATAATTCAAAACAAGGATAATGTCAGGTTCACTATATACTTACTTCTGAAAACAAAACCTTTAACAAAGGTACAATCTTGAATGAATCAACATAGCTTCTCAATCACTTTTACATACCAAGGGATGAAATTTTCTTAAAAAAAAAGGAAATTGGTAGAATGTAAGCACAAATACAGCTTCATGCAGTAGTAGATTATGACAATGCGGTGGTTTAACTATTCATCAAATGAGAACAAGGTGGGTGAAGTAAATGATATATCAAGAGCATAGTGAAGAGGATTTGGCAAGATTTTTAGATGTTACATGCAATGTAACAGTTAAATTTATAGGCATCTCCAGGAAAAACAAATCTCCATATGGAAAAACTATGGCCAAAGAGACATGGTTAGAACTGATGCAATTAGCAGTAAAGCCTATTCAGTTCTATATCTGCCAAACATGAATCTTTCTAAGTGGAGGAACTGTGTAAGGAAGCATGGTTCTGAAGCAAACAACAATACTAAAATAAATGCAATGTGCAGTGGGACTGGTTTCATGGAATTCTGGAATACTTAAAATACAAATGACAAAATAATGCAGGATTAATCTGCAATAAAAAGCATCAGTATATTAAAATCATACCTGTATGAGTTTCTTCCAGGCATTGAGGTAATTAACAAGGGCAACAGCATCTTGAGTATTGTCTCCCTCGTCAACAAACTTGAAGAGAGCAATCACTGGTAGGTCACTATGAAGGATTAAGAAAAAAAAATCATCAATCAACGAATTCTGGTGAAAAGTTCTGCACAGCAATACAGGCCACAACATATTTGATTTAATTCTATGTCAAACAAAGGCACATATCTGTCTTCAAAATGTTACATACCGAAAACCCAGCATAAATACTTTTGGACATTTTTTGGTAAATACTTCATGTGCTGTCAATGGACTGAACCAGGGCATGTGAAATCTTCAGTGTAAATCATGGAAAGGTCTCTGGGGCCCGGATGTAGATAGGGAGTTGTGGTATTTTGTTTTTTAGCTCGAAAAATTTTTTGTTTCAAAACTGAAACATGATATTCAAACGCTTCTATACATGAATTAATCATGGAAAATATATCATAATTCTCTAAATCACTTCAAAAAACAGCATAATTAAAGGTCATAAAGAGAACCAAATGACACATTAAGCCTAGATTTACATTCAGCTTGAAAAAATAATCCTTACAATGAGTTTTTAAAGGAAATCTATTTTTCTGAGAAAAATACCAAAAACTGCAAGGTATTTTTTGGCTCAAAAAATTTTTTGTGTCAAAATTGAATCATATGATATTCAAAAAATTCTATACTGGAATAAATCATGAAAAATATATCATAATGCTCTCAGTTACTGATAGATACCCAGGAAAAACGATGCAAATGATCAGAAAATACTTTAAAATTGATTTCACTAAACAGCATAATAAACTGTCATCAAGACAACCAAAAGATATTTTAAGCATAGATTTGTATTTAGCTTGAAAAATCTATCTAAAGAAAATCTATTTTTTTGAGAAAAATGCCAAACATGGCAGGTGACAGTTCAGGGTATTTTTTAGCTCAAAAACTTTTTGTTTCAAAATTGAATCAGATGATATTCAAACAATTCTACATTTGAATAAATTATGGAAAATAATTTTAGCTCAAAAAACTTTTTGTTTCAAAATTGAACCATTTGATGGTCAAACAGTTCTATACTTGAATAAATCATGGAAAATATACGATAATGCTCTCAGTTCCATGCAGCTAGAGAATGGATCTGAGCAGATGCAGCCTTCTTTCATCTGTTCTTGTCGCTACGTTGCTAACTTGGGAAATGGCGACTGAGTATGCAACTCCCCGTACCCATTGCTTTTTCAGAAGGAAAGATGCTGTTAACTATATAAAAAGAGCAGTAAAGAAAAATGAGGGATGTTAGATAAAATAAACACAAAATGGAAAGCTAAATGAGAGAAGCAAAAACACCTTGTCTTAACTTACCCCCTAATAAGGGGTATGTAGTGCTCAAGAAGACAAGCCACTGATTTCCCATGTAAGTCTTCATGGGGTGAGGGTTGGACAAATAGGTAAGTGTTTAACGTTTTCAGCAAATAAGTAAAATTTTAAGTATGAGAGGTCTTGTGATATATGGGAGGGCAAAAATAGGTATGTTTGAAGGAATAGTAGTCTCAATGATATTATATGGATGCGAGGCACAGGCTATAGACAAGGCTGTGCAGAGGAGAGTGGATGTGTTGGGAATAAAATGTCTGAGGACAATATGCAGTGTGAGGTGGTCAGAAGAGGGTTGGCTGAAATGGTTTAGACATATGGAGAGAATAACTGAGGAAATGTTAACAAAGAGGATATATATGACAGAAGTGGAGGAAACAAGAAGAGAGAGACCAAACTGGAGATGAAGGATGGAGTGAAAAAGATTTTGAGCTATCAGCACCTAAATATGCAGGAGGGTGAAAGGTGTGCACAGGATAGAGTAAATGGGAACAATGTGGTATACTCTGGCTGATGTGCAGTAAATGGACTGAACTAGGGCATGTGAAGCATCAGGGGTAAACCATGGAAAGTTCTGTGGAGCCTGGTTGTGGGTAGGGAGCTGTGGCTTGAGTGCATTACACATAGCAGCTGAAGAATGGATGTGAGCAGATGTGGCCTTTCTTCATCTGTTCCCAGTGCTATCTCACTAGTGAGGGAAACAACAATCAAGTAAAAAAAAAAATGCAAACTAGGGTGAGTTTTCAGATTAAATTACACCTCAGTCTGTCATGTTCAATCACTCATACAATAAAATTTCACTGAATACAATCTTCAGTCATTTCCTTATTATCGCCTCATATACTTTTATCCCCTATTCAATTTCTTATGATGTGTGTCTAGTCCTTTATTCCTTTAACAAAACTAAACTTTCTTTGTCAAACTATTTCTGCTGAAAATTCCTCAAGGTCTTACCATCTTCACTGGTTTTCGTCCATCTGCCTAATGATTTTTACCATTATACATTTTCCCCACATTCATTCTTTCCTATCAATTTTTCCTAATTCCTACGACATGAAACAAGTTATTCTTCTCTAGAAATTCAATTTTATAAGTTATTAAGTATCTGTACCAAAAATCTATGGTTTCATATTTATACAGAACAGAAGGTAAAAGAATTTCATCATGCAAGCTTTCTGCACACACCAAATTCGACTTCTACCAGCCACACAGATAAAAATGGACTTCCAAAACTCAGTCTTATGACTCACCAAACATCCATGAAATGTTTCACAAATCCTGCTCCAGATAGGAAACGATGTTTATTCCCAAAGTCATCAATGCGTTCCTCCAGTTCTGAGGATCCAATGGATCTGAAAGATATGATCTCTTTATACTCACTTTACATATCAAATCTTGATAAAAAAGAAAACAAGTATGCTTGAATTCTAAATACTATGTTAGCTAGGAGGCCATTCATTTGTCTCTACTCCAGGCACTAATTTGCTGATGCAAGAAATGGCAAACATGTATTATAAAAGAATGGAATGCCTATTGTGCATGACATAAGTGGGACTGAAATAAAGGTGCCTACCAAGGGTGTTCTTTTTCTTAGGTGTAGGCTCCAATTCTGATACAGTATACAAGACAGCCAAAAAGTGTATATGTGCAACTGATGTTTGTTTGTGGAAACGGAAATCAGGTACAGAAAAGAAAATAATTGCCATTTCTTTTTAATACGTTTACCTTTCTCTGCCTTTGCAAGGGAGTGTCAGGAACATATGACAGTTCTGTCTAGTGACGGTTTAGGAGAGTGCACAAATGAAGACAGCTGAGAGTATAAGTAAACAAAAGTGACATAATAAAGTGCAGTAGAGTAGAATGGAAGGCAAGACAGCTGAAGAGTAACTGTAAATAAGGTGGGTCTGGAGGAAGTGGAGTGTTTTGTTTACCTAGGACAGGAATGGCAGTGGATGTAACCATGGGGGATGAAGTGCACTGAAAGTACAGTAATCCCAACAATATCATATGGATAAGTCTCTGGCCTTGAATGTAAAACATGACAAGAGGATACATGTACATGGGAAGAGGGTGCATGTGCTTTAAATGAAATGTTTGAGGATATGTGGTGTGAGGCGAGTTGACTGTGTAAGGAGTGGCATTGTCAGAGTCATGGTAGTGCAGTCTGACTATAAGGGCCAAGCAAGGTATGGTGAAATGGTTCAAGCATAATGAGAGGATGAGTGAAAAAAGACTGACAAAGAGAATTTATATGTCAGAGGAAGTGGAAGCAAAAGAGAAGCAGAGACTGAGAAGGGATCGAAAGATGAACTGGAAGAGGCTTTCATGTATCATGGCCTGAACATTAAGGAGAGCGAGATGAATGCTGATTGATGTGGCATATGAATGATGTGCTGTTAATGGGCTGAACCAGCAAAAATAGAATGGTCTATGGAGCTTGGCTTTGGATGGTGGGCTCTAATCTTAAAGCATTATGCACACCTAGAGACTGGATATGCTCAAGTGAAGCCACTGTTCCTTTGTTCTCGTTAAGGTAGGAAGGAAAATTAGGAATAAAGAAGGTTACTTATTACAATTATCATTCTTTCATACTTGATTGCCATTTCCAGAGCTGGCAATGTAGTGCTAAGAACAAATGAAGAAAGGCCACCTCCACTCACATCCATTCTCTAGCTGTCACGTGTAATGAACTGAAACCACAGCTCTCTACTTACAACTAGGCCCCCCAGGTTTACCCCAGAAGCTTCACATGCCCTGGTTCAGCCCAATGACAACACATCAACTCAGGTGGTATGTGCATGCCTTTCAACCTCCTGCATGTTCAGGCTCTGATCACTCAATTTTTTTTTCTACTCCATCTTTCCGTCTCCAATTTGGTCTCCCCATTCTCCTTGTTCCCTCCACTTCTGACACATTTATCATCTTGGTCAATCTTTCCTCACTCATTCATTCCAAGCCATTTCAACACACCCTCTTCTGCTCTCTCAACTATACTCTTTTTATTACCCAACATCTCCCTTACTTTTTCATTACTTACTCATCAAACCAACTCAGACCACATACTGTCCTCAAACATTTCATTTGCAACACATCCACTCTCCTCCACAAAGCCTTCCCTATAGCAAATGCCTCATATCCATATAACAATGCTGGGGCTACTATTACTTCAAACATACCGGTTGTTACCCTTCCAGATAACGTTCTCTCTTTCTGCCTATTCTTCACCGCTCCCAGAACCTTTGCCCCCTCACCCACCTTAAGACTCACCCACTTACATGGTTCACTTCCTATTTTTCTCCATTCAAACACATGTCCCTCAACCCACTAAACCTAATAACCTTGATTCTATTCACATTCACTCACACCTTTCTCCTTACATACACTCTTCCAAACTCAGTCACTAATTTCTGCAGTTTCTCACTTGAATTAGCCACCAGTGCTGTATCATCAGCAAACAAGAACTAACTCCCTTCTTATGCCCTCTCATTCACCACAGACTGCATACTTGCCCCTCTCTCCAAAGTAAAAAGACAAAGGGGATAGAGGTGAGTGTTCAAACGACAGAGGCATAAGTGTATTGAGTATTCCTGGGAAATTACATGAGAAGGTATTGATTGAGAGGGTGAAGGTATGTACAAGGTGTTAGACTGGGGAGGAGCAGTGTGGTTTCAGAAGTGATAGAGGATGTGTGAAGCAGGTGTTTGCTTCGAAGAATGTGTGTGAGAAATACTCAGAAAAACAAATCGATTTGTATATAGCATTCATGGATGTGGAGATGGCATATGATAGGGTTGATATAGATGCTTTGTGGAAGGTGTTAAGAGTATATGGTGTGGGAGATAAGCTGCTAGAAGCAGTGAAAAGTTTTTATCAAGGAGGTAAGGCAGTGTGCAAGTAGGAAGAGAGGAGAGTGATTGGTTCTCAGTGAAGGTCGGTCTGCAGTAGGGGTGTGTGATGTCCCCATGGTTGTTTATTTTGTTTATGGATGAGGTGGTTAGGGAGGTAAGTGCTAGACTTTTGGAGAAGGGGGGGGGAGGCAATTATACAGTCTGTTGGGGATGAGAGGGCCTGAGAAGTGAGTCAGTTGTTGTCCGCTAATCATACAGGTCTGGTGGCTGATTCGAGTGAGAAACAGCAGAGGTTGGTGACTGAATTTGGAAAAGTGTGTGAAAGGAGAGAGTTGAGAGTAAATGTGAATAAGGGAAAGGTTATTAGGTTTAGCAGAGTTGAGGGACAAGTTAATTAGGAGGTAAGTTTGCATGGAGAAAAATTGGAGGAAGTGAAGTCTTTTAGATATTTAGATATTTAGCAGTGAATGGAAACATGGAAGTGGAAGTAAGTCACAGTGTGGGGAAGGGTGCAAAGATTCTGGAAGCAATGAAGAATGTGTGGAAGGAGAGAACATTATCTTGGAGAGCAAAAATGGATATGTTTGAAGGAGTAATAGTTCCAACAATTCATATGGTTGTGAGGCATGGGCTATAGATAGGGTCGTAGAGAGGAGGGTGGATGTGTTGGAAATGAAATGTTTGAGGACAATATGTGGTGTGAGGTGGTTTGATTAAGTAATGAAAGGGTAAGAGAGATGTGAGGAAATAAAAAGTGTGGCTGAGAGAGCAGAAGAGGGTATGTTAAGTTATTTGGACATATGGAGAGAATGAGTGAGGAAAGATTAACAAAGAGGATATATGTGTCAGAGGTAGAGGAAACAAGGAGAGGCCGGAGACCATATTGGAGGTGGAAGGATGGAGTGAATAAGATTTTGAGTGACTGGGGCCTGAACATAAAGGAGGGTGAGAAGCATGCATGGAATAGAGTGAATTGGAATGATGTGGTATACCAGGGTCAATGTGCTGTCAGTGGACTGAACCAAGGCCTGTGAAGTGTCTAGGGTAAACCTTGGAAAGGTTTGTGGGGCCTGGATGTGCATAGGGAGCTGTAGTTTCGGTGGACTGCACATGGCAGCTAGAGACTGAGTGTGAGTGAATGTGTCCTTTTTTGTCTGTTTTCCTGGTGCTACCTTGCTGAAGCAGGGGGTAGCAATTGCTGTTTCCTGTGGGGTAGGGTAGTGCCAGGAATGGATGAAGGCAAGCAAGTAAGAATATATACATGGGTATATATGTATGTCTGTGTATGTTTATGTATATGCGTGTGTGGTGGCATCTATGTACATACATGTATATGAGTGGATAGGCCATTCTTCGTCTGTTTCCTGGAGCTACCTCGCTGATGCTGGGGACGGTGATCACATATAATAATAAAAAACAAAATTATTACCATCATTCTAAAGAGAGGCAGAGGGTGGTGAAGGCCCGTGAAAATTTGTAGTTATTTAAGAAAAGAGGAAATGACATACATGTGAGAGAATTCAAGCAGCACCAGACCAATGAATGTCATGATCAACTTTGGTGGTGGAAGAAATCAGAAACTCATGAGTGTGTTGAGAGTGGAAAGACATACAGATGTTTCAGTGAGAAAAACCTGAAAACGTTTCTGCAGCTCAATAGAATTCATATTATAGCTTGCCTTCTCCTTTCTACTACTGACATATAAAACTCTGCACTTTCAGACATTAAACTTCATTTGCCACCAGTGAGTCTAGCCCATCATTTTGTATATGTCAGCATGAAACTGCAGCCATTCAATTTCTGTTCTACATATTTTTCCCAATTTAATATCATCTGCAAATTTTGATAATCTACAATGCAGCCCATCATCAATATCATTTACAAGTGGAATGTATGGCTGAATGGCGACAGAGGGGTTGGCATGCAGAAGAGTGTGGACCAGGTGTTTGCTCTGAAGCTTTAGAGTGAGAAAAACTTGGAGAAAGAGTAAGGAAGGTATATGGCACTTATGAATTTGGAAAAAGCATAAGATTCAGCTGAAAGAGGGGCCTTTTGGAAGGTGCTAAAAATATAAGGTAAATGGAGTTACTAAATGTAGTGAGGAATTTTACCAGAAGAGTAAGAGAAGTGTGCAAACAGTAAGAGATATGGGTGAGAAGTTTCTGGTGAACATGGGTCATGTTAAGAATGTGCAGTCACTATGATTGTTTAATATATTTAAAGATGGTGTTGTGAAGGAGGTAAATGCAAGGATCTTAGAGTAAAGGGCAGGTCTGTGGTATATTGGGAAAGAGCTGCATGGAAGATGAATCAGTTGCTGTTTGCTTATGACATACCTTTGGTGGCAGACTCCAGATACTGGTGATGGTGAAAAGAGAAAGATGAGGTACACATGAACAAAAGTAAGGTAATAAGATTCAACAAAGAGATGAGACACAATGGTATGTGTGTAAAGTAAGTTTGAAATGGAAGAACCTGGAAAAGTTGAGTGCTTTAGGTACCTGGGGATGGACTTAGCTTCCTTTTCCACCTTGATCCTTTCAATTTCCATGATTCCATACAATGCCAAGTCCTGGGTGCATTAAGGTGCATGTGGAGGTAGATTTTACAAATCATACAAAGATGGGTAGTCTCAACAGCATTGTACATATGCTATTCTTGGGTCTTGAATGCATTACAAAGGAAGAGAGTCAAAACATAAGGACTGACAGTGTCAGAGAAAGGTGAGGTAATAATTGCATTTTAATTGAGACAGCAGGGTGTGCTAAAATGGTTTAGACACAGTGTGAGGATGAACAATATGAACTGTTTATGGGGATCTATATGTCAAGATGGAGGTTACAAGAAAGAAAGGAAAACTGGGAAGGGGATGGAAGGACATAGTTCAGAAGATCTGAACCCTAAATATTCAAGGCAGTGAGAAACTGGTATAAGATAGAATGAAGTGGACTGATGTGATATATGAGGGCGCTATGCTATCAATGGGCACATGAAGCATGCAAGGTAATCCATGAAGCAGTCAGTGTGGCTTGGCTGTTGGATGAACAGTAAGCACTGGCTTCACTCCAAGTACAATATTCAATACAGCTAAAAAGTTCCAGGTTCCTCTCTTCAATCATACTACTTATCTTTCCTTCTCATCCTGCTTACTAACACACACATTCAGACACACCAGCCTGAGCCTAAAGGGTGGATGAGCACACCTTGTTCCTACGTTTAGAAACTGAAATGCAAGAGGGGGAGGCTCTAATTTCAGTGCAACAAACATGAAATGAGTGGATGTGAACAAATGAAGCTGTTCTTTGTTTGCTCCTCACACTACATCACTATGCAGAATTGGCAAATGAGTATAATAACAAAAAACAGTATCTGTAATATGGAATATGAAAATGTATGAAATAATAATTACCAGGGCATGTGAAGTGTCTGGGGTAAACCATGGAAAGGTCTGTTGGAAAGGGAGCTGTGGTTTTGGTGCATTACACATGACAGCTAGAGACTGAGTGTGAATGAATGTGGCCCTTTTTGTCTGTTTTCCAGGCACTACCTCGCTGAAGCAGAGGGTAGTGATGCTGTTTCCTATAGGGTGGGGTAGTGACAGGAATAGATGAAGGCAAGCAAGTATGAACATATACAAGTGTATGTATGTATATGTTTGTGTATGTGTACGTATATGTATGTATATGTGCGTATGTGGGCGTTTATACATATATACAAGTATATGAGTGGATGGGTCATTCTTCATCTGTTTCCTGGTGCTACATCCCTGATGCAGGAAATGGCGATTATGTATAATAAATGATTAATGAAATAATAATAATAATGACAATTAAAATAATAATATCCCTGGGGATAGGGGAGAAAGCATACATATTTCCTGCACGTCATAGAAGGTGACTACGAGGGGTGGAAGTGGGTGGCTGGAAATCTTCCCTTACTGTATTGCTTTCCAAAAGAACAAAGCAAAGAGCCATGTGAGGAATTTCCCTCTCAGGCTAATTTGTCTGTTCTTGATGCTACCGCACTCAAGTGGGAGTCCTCTATTCTTAACGCTACCTTGCTAAACCGGGAAATGGCAAATATGTATGAAAAAAGTAATAATCAGTGGTACCTCACGGAAGCAGGGGGTAGCACTGCTATTTCCTGTGGGGTGGGGTAGTGCCAGGAATGGATGAAGGCTAGCAAGTTTGAATATGTACATGTCTACATAAGTATATATCTATGTACGTCTATGTATGTGTATGCACATGTATGTATATGTGTATATGTTGATATGTATATGTATGTATAAGTGTATATGTTGATATGTATATGTATGTATAAGTGTATATGTTGATATGTATATGTATGTATAAGTGTATATGTTGATATGTATATGTATGTATAAGTGTATATGTTGATATGTATATGTATGTATAAGTGTATATGTTGATATGTATATGTATGTATAAGTGTATATGTTGATATGTATATGTATGTATAAGTGTATATGTTGATATGTATATGTATGTATAAGTGTATATGTTGATATGTATATGTATGTATAAGTGTATATGTTGATATGTATATGTATGTATAAGTGTATATGTTGATATGTATATGTATGTATAAGTGTATATGTTGATATGTATATGTATGTATAAGTGTATATGTTGATATGTATATGTATGTATAAGTGTATATGTTGATATGTATATGTATGTATAAGTGTATATGTTGATATGTATATGTATGTATAAGTGTATATGTTGATATGTATATGTATGTATAAGTGTATATGTTGATATGTATATGTATGTATAAGTGTATATGTTGATATGTATATGTATGTATAAGTGTATATGTTGATATGTATATGTATGTATAAGTGTATATGTTGATATGTATATGTATGTATAAGTGTATATGTTGATATGTATATGTATGTATAAGTGTATATGTTGATATGTATATGTATGTATAAGTGTATATGTTGATATGTATATGTATGTATAAGTGTATATGTTGATATGTATATGTATGTATAAGTGTATATGTTGATATGTATATGTATGTATAAGTGTATATGTTGATATGTATATGTATGTATAAGTGTATATGTTGATATGTATATGTATGTATAAGTGTATATGTTGATATGTATATGTATGTATAAGTGTATATGTTGATATGTATATGTATGTATAAGTGTATATGTTGATATGTATATGTATGTATAAGTGTATATGTTGATATGTATATGTATGTATAAGTGTATATGTTGATATGTATATGTATGTATAAGTGTATATGTTGATATGTATATGTATGTATAAGTGTATATGTTGATATGTATATGTATGTATAAGTGTATATGTTGATATGTATATGTATGTATAAGTGTATATGTTGATATGTATATGTATGTATAAGTGTATATGTTGATATGTATATGTATGTATAAGTGTATATGTTGATATGTATATGTATGTATAAGTGTATATGTTGATATGTATATGTATGTATAAGTGTATATGTTGATATGTATATGTATGTATAAGTGTATATGTTGATATGTATATGTATGTATAAGTGTATATGTTGATATGTATATGTATGTATAAGTGTATATGTTGATATGTATATGTATGTATAAGTGTATATGTTGATATGTATATGTATGTATAAGTGTATATGTTGATATGTATATGTATGTATAAGTGTATATGTTGATATGTATATGTATGTATAAGTGTATATGTTGATATGTATATGTATGTATAAGTGTATATGTTGATATGTATATGTATGTATAAGTGTATATGTTGATATGTATATGTATGTATAAGTGTATATGTTGATATGTATATGTATGTATAAGTGTATATGTTGATATGTATATGTATGTATAAGTGTATATGTTGATATGTATATGTATGTATAAGTGTATATGTTGATATGTATATGTATGTATAAGTGTATATGTTGATATGTATATGTATGTATAAGTGTATATGTTGATATGTATATGTATGTATAAGTGTATATGTTGATATGTATATGTATGTATAAGTGTATATGTTGATATGTATATGTATGTATAAGTGTATATGTTGATATGTATATGTATGTATAAGTGTATATGTTGATATGTATATGTATGTATAAGTGTATATGTTGATATGTATATGTATGTATAAGTGTATATGTTGATATGTATATGTATGTATAAGTGTATATGTTGATATGTATATGTATGTATAAGTGTATATGTTGATATGTATATGTATGTATAAGTGTATATGTTGATATGTATATGTATGTATAAGTGTATATGTTGATATGTATATGTATGTATAAGTGTATATGTTGATATGTATATGTATGTATAAGTGTATATGTTGATATGTATATGTATGTATAAGTGTATATGTTGATATGTATATGTATGTATAAGTGTATATGTTGATATGTATATGTATGTATAAGTGTATATGTTGATATGTATATGTATGTATATGTGTATATGTTGATATGTATATGTATGTATAAGTGTATATGTTGATATGTATATGTATGTATAAGTGTATATGTTGATATGTATATGTATGTATAAGTGTATATGTTGATATGTATATGTATGTATAAGTGTATATGTTGATATGTATATGTATGTATAAGTGTATATGTTGATATGTATATGTATGTATAAGTGTATATGTTGATATGTATATGTATGTATAAGTGTATATGTTGATATGTATATGTATGTATAAGTGTATATGTTGATATGTATATGTATGTATAAGTGTATATGTTGATATGTATATGTATGTATAAGTGTATATGTTGATATGTATATGTATGTATAAGTGTATATGTTGATATGTATATGTATGTATAAGTGTATATGTTGATATGTATATGTATGTATAAGTGTATATGTTGATATGTATATGTATGTATAAGTGTATATGTTGATATGTATATGTATGTATAAGTGTATATGTTGATATGTATATGTATGTATAAGTGTATATGTTGATATGTATATGTATGTATAAGTGTATATGTTGATATGTATATGTATGTATATGTTTGTGTATGTGTACGTATATGTATGTATAAGTGTATATGTTGATATGTATATGTATGTATAAGTGTATATGTTGATATGTATATGTATGTATAAGTGTATATGTTGATATGTATATGTATGTATAAGTGTATATGTTGATATGTATATGTATGTATAAGTGTATATGTTGATATGTATATGTATGTATAAGTGTATATGTTGATATGTATATGTATGTATAAGTGTATATGTTGATATGTATATGTATGTATAAGTGTATATGTTGATATGTATATGTATGTATAAGTGTATATGTTGATATGTATATGTATGTATAAGTGTATATGTTGATATGTATATGTATGTATAAGTGTATATGTTGATATGTATATGTATGTATAAGTGTATATGTTGATATGTATATGTATGTATAAGTGTATATGTTGATATGTATATGTATGTATAAGTGTATATGTTGATATGTATATGTATGTATAAGTGTATATGTTGATATGTATATGTATGTATAAGTGTATATGTTGATATGTATATGTATGTATAAGTGTATATGTTGATATGTATATGTATGTATAAGTGTATATGTTGATATGTATATGTATGTATAAGTGTATATGTTGATATGTATATGTATGTATAAGTGTATATGTTGATATGTATATGTATGTATAAGTGTATATGTTGATATGTATATGTATGTATAAGTGTATATGTTGATATGTATATGTATGTATAAGTGTATATGTTGATATGTATATGTATGTATAAGTGTATATGTTGATATGTATATGTATGTATATGTGTATATGTTGATATGTATATGTATGTATAAGTGTATATGTTGATATGTATATGTATGTATAAGTGTATATGTTGATATGTATATGTATGTATAAGTGTATATGTTGATATGTATATGTATGTATAAGTGTATATGTTGATATGTATATGTATGTATAAGTGTATATGTTGATATGTATATGTATGTATAAGTGTATATGTTGATATGTATATGTATGTATAAGTGTATATGTTGATATGTATATGTATGTATAAGTGTATATGTTGATATGTATATGTATGTATAAGTGTATATGTTGATATGTATATGTATGTATAAGTGTATATGTTGATATGTATATGTATGTATAAGTGTATATGTTGATATGTATATGTATGTATAAGTGTATATGTTGATATGTATATGTATGTATAAGTGTATATGTTGATATGTATATGTATGTATAAGTGTATATGTTGATATGTATATGTATGTATAAGTGTATATGTTGATATGTATATGTATGTATAAGTGTATATGTTGATATGTATATGTATGTATAAGTGTATATGTTGATATGTATATGTATGTATAAGTGTATATGTTGATATGTATATGTATGTATAAGTGTATATGTTGATATGTATATGTATGTATAAGTGTATATGTTGATATGTATATGTATGTATAAGTGTATATGTTGATATGTATATGTATGTATAAGTGTATATGTTGATATGTATATGTATGTATAAGTGTATATGTTGATATGTATATGTATGTATAAGTGTATATGTTGATATGTATATGTATGTATAAGTGTATATGTTGATATGTATATGTATGTATAAGTGTATATGTTGATATGTATATGTATGTATAAGTGTATATGTTGATATGTATATGTATGTATAAGTGTATATGTTGATATGTATATGTATGTATAAGTGTATATGTTGATATGTATATGTATGTATAAGTGTATATGTTGATATGTATATGTATGTATAAGTGTATATGTTGATATGTATATGTATGTATAAGTGTATATGTTGATATGTATATGTATGTATAAGTGTATATGTTGATATGTATATGTATGTATAAGTGTATATGTTGATATGTATATGTATGTATAAGTGTATATGTTGATATGTATATGTATGTATAAGTGTATATGTTGATATGTATATGTATGTATAAGTGTATATGTTGATATGTATATGTATGTATAAGTGTATATGTTGATATGTATATGTATGTACATATGCGTGTATGGGTATTTATGTATATATATGTGTATGTGAGTGGATGGGCCATTCTTCATCTGTTTCCTGGCACTACCTTGCTGACGTGGGAAATGGCAATCAAGTGTAATACATAAAATTATCAATAAATAATGATAATAATAATCATAATAATAATAATAACAACAATAATGATTTACTTCCAAATTTCTGGCATAAAACACAAAATGATCTCATATTCGAATAATCATAAGACAAGTCTCTTACAATCAAATGGGTTACTGTCAACTAAGACTGTAAATAAATGATAATAAACCATCATTCACAAATGGGATATTATTGGCACAATGCCTTTACCTAGGTACACTGGACTAACAAACATTACAAACTACTTAACAGTCCAGTATTAACCTAACATATTTCAGACTTGGAGAACCATAAATACAAAATCTAGTTAACCCTCCAACCTCACAAACAAGGTTTTGCTCCAAGCATGTACAATGCCTTTGCTTCTAGATGAAAAACGTTTTTAATCCTAAAAGTTAAACAATATATAAGTAAATTCAGCCTAGCAAAATCCACACATAAATAGCCGTGCCACAAGTATTACAGATAAAAGTGGACATTGTTGCCACCACACTTGTTTTAACAATCAAATTTTTGGGAGTGTCCAATGGCGGGCAACAAAAAGTGTACACCTGACATATAGGAGATCAGCTACGAGAAGCAAACACCCATAAAACTGCTCACATCTGAAGAAGGAAGAATAAGGGAAGGCATGACTACATATCTTAAGTTTCTGATTGAATGTGACAATTTCAGCATGAAGCAACTCCTTGAAACAAGGAGAAACCAAATAGCTTTAGGACACACAACAGAAAAGTGAAGGAAAGAATACTATAATCAAAAGATATAAACAAAACTTTCTACAGATATCAAGAAAGCATTAAACTGAAGCAGCTAAGTGAAGTAGTGAATGTGGTGAACGTATAGAAAATCAACAATCTGTAAAACTTCCTCCCTATACCGGTATGTGCAAATTGGTAATTCAAACAAATTCATTATTATTACTATTTTGCTTTGTCGCTGTCTCCCACTCCTACGAGGTAGCGCAAGGAAACAGACGAAAGAAATGGCCCAACCCACCCCCACACACATGCACACACACACACATCCACACATGCAAACATACACACCCACACATCCCAACGTACACACATATATACACACAGAGACACACACATATACACACATGCACACAATTCACACTGTCTGCCCCTACTCACCCCCACTGCCACCCAGCCACACACGAAATAACATCCCCCTCCCCCCTCATGTGCGCGAGGCAGCGCTAGGAAAAGACAACAAAGGCCCCATTCGCTCACACTCAGTCTCTAGCTGTCATGCAATAATGCCCGAAACCACAGCTCCCTTTCCACATCCAGGCCCCACAGAACTTTCCATGGTTTACCCCAGATGCTTCACATGCCCTGATTCAATCCACTGACAGCACATCGAACCCGGTATACCACATTGATCCAATTCACTCTATTCCTTGCCTGCCTTTCACCCTCCTGCATGTTCAGGCCCCGATCACTCAAAATCTTTTTCACTCCATCTTTCCACCTCCAATTTGGTCTCCCACTTCTCCTCATTCCCTCCACCTCCGACACATATATCCTCTTGGTCAATCTTTCCTCACTCATTCTCTCCATGTGCCCAAACCATTTCAAAACACCCTCTTCTGCTCTCTCAACCACGCTCTTTTTATTTCCACACATCTCTCTTACACTTACATTACTTACTCGATCAAACCACCTCACACCACATATTGTCCTCAAACATCTCATTTCCAGCACATCCACCCTCCTGCACACAACTCTATCCATAGCCCACGCCTCGCAACCATACAACATTGTTGGAACCACCATTCCTTCAAACATAGCCATTTTTGCTTTCGGAGATAATGTTCTCGACTTCCAAACATTCTTCAAGGCTCCAGGGATTTTCGCCCCCTCCGCCACCCTATGATTTACTTCCGCTTCCATGGTTCCATCTGCTGCCAGATCCACTCCCAGATATCTAAAACACTTTACTTCCTCCAGTTTTTCAAACAAATACGTATACATAAACACAATGAAAAATCACAGTTCTGGGCAGAGTAATCTGAACAAGAAACCACAAATGAAGTTGGAAAATATTTCTTAAACCATGTCATGAATGGCTGAAATACTGTACATCAAATATGGACAAACTGCATGTACTGAATTTTTGAAAATATATAAAATGCAAGATTCAGGTGTGGCATCAACAGTTAAACTCATATCTCGCACATGCAAACAGTTCAATAAATGAACATACCTTTTCTGTGGTTAAATTTGTGATGAGGAGGTCTACAGCAAGTTGACCCACATTTCCTACACTTACAGATGGCTGAAAAAATCAATTATTCTAAATCAATGACAATCCGAAAATAAGTTCTGGATGAATTGCTACTTAATAAATATCATGTCATAACATTCATTTGGCTGTTCATACTTTTGTTACTTCAGAACACTCAGTGAACATACTTGGCATTACTGTAACATTCACTCTATCTTGGAAACCCCACATTACAGACATAGCAAAGTCTGCCCCTAAGAAACTGGGAGTCTTGGTTAGCTGTCAAAATTTCCTATCTTCTAGACAGCTGCTCCATTTATGCAAAGAAATGATCTATCCCTGTATGGAGTAGTTCAAGCTCTACATCCTTACTTGCCAGAGTTGAGTCAGAAAGAGTCTAACATATAAACTCTCCCATGATAACTTCAAAACTTGACCTGCATACCGTACACCAAAATGTCGATTCAACTTCCCTCCTCCATAGGTATCAATTTGGTTTTTGCTCCTGAGAGTTGGCTGCTAGTGTGCTCGCACCACTAGCTAGACCAAGCAATATTCAACAAGCTATTGCACCATAAGATTACTGTGTGGCTATTGGCATATCAGGAGTGGCCTGTTTTGATAACTGCTTCTTTTCCTATATCACAAAGTTTTGGATCTCTATTCTCTAATGTTTTCCCAATAACTATGACCTGGCACACAAAAAAAAATAGGTCTTTCACTTCCTTCAAAATTCATAAATACTTTGCCTTACCTCTTCTTTTTCCCTTTCATTAACCTCTCTGTATCTCAGTTCTGGCCTAGCCTTGATGAGGACCTTCGTCCATGACCAGAGCCCCCAATGTAAAAATAAAAAGGGGAGAGGGGGTTCACACACTATTTCTTGTTGCAAACTAGCACTCTTCTTACTATAGTAAGTGTCTGCATCTCAAACAATTACTAGGGTTAGGTATGTTTGGTTGGGATTGTTTATCTTTTTGTGTGATTCTTCATACTATCCAATATCTACCTTTAGCTTCAGAGCTCTTCCAACTTTAGAGGGACTTACCCCTCAGTGGATAAACCTTGTTTTACATGATCAAGACACGTCTAACACAATTGCATTATGTGATGGGAATGATTACAATAAAATGATTTTTGCCAATTTCCCAAGTTAAGAGCAATAAAACACTAGTTTTACTCTGCAACCCTATCAGTTTTGGAATATGATCACTGTTTAGCAATAGCAGTGCAGTGTGTTGAGAAGAAAATTAGTGGCAATGCTTTCTTTTCTTTCTTTTCTTTCAAACTATTCGCCATTTCCCGCATTAGCGAGGTAGCGTTAAGAACAGAGGACTGGGCCTTTGAGGGAATACCCTCACCTGGCCCAATTCTCTGTTCCTTCTTTTGGAAAATTAAAAAAAACGAGAGGGGAGGATCTTGTCAGTGGCAATGCATGGTTCTATAATCTTTTCTTATTCTTTGATAATAATCAACCATATAATAAAAGGGGCTATGAAGCCCCAAGGAACTGATAAAAAGGAATTAAAAACTAATATGTCTTTGAATCAATAAAACCTACAAAAACCTTACCTTACTTCCCCTTCCAGCCCAGATTTAAGTTTTATTGTCATTGTAGAAATATACCATTAATTTTCTTGTCTGCTCCTAGTGGTTGCATGGCCATAAAGCATTTGTTGACATAATCATTCTGTGAAGAAAACAGAATACAGGCCTACGAAGAAAAGTGAAAATGAGGACTTATTATATAAAAGTAGCAGAAACAATCCTACAGTAACTTTACCAACTGTACCTTCCCTTGCACCTCAGATTATCTTTAGGTTCAGTAGGGTTGAGGGACAAGTTAATTGGGAGGTAAATTTGAATGGAGAAAAACTGGAGGAAGTGAAGTGTTTCAGATATCAGGGAGTGGACTTAGCAGCGGATGGAACCATGAAAGCAGATGTGAGTCACAGGGTGGGGGAGGGGGCGAAGGTTCTGGGAGCGTTGAAGAATGTGCGGAAGGCAAGAACATTATCTAGGAGCAAAAGTGGGTATGTTTGAAGGAATAGTGGCTCCAACAATGTTGTACGGTTGCGAGGCATGGGCTATAGATAAGGTTGTGCAGAGGAGGGTGGACATGTTGGAAATGAAATGTTTGAGGACAATATGCGGTGTGAGGTGGTCTGATCAAGTATGTAATGAAAGGGTAAGAAAAATGTGGTAATAAAAAGAGTGTGGTTGAAACAGCAGAAAAGGTTGTGTTGAAATGGTTTGGACATATCTCCGAGGAAAACTGACAAAGAGGATATATGTGTCAGAGGTGGAGAGAACAAAGAGAAGCGGGAGACCAAATTGGAGGTGGAAGGATGGAGTGAAAAAGATTTTGAGCGATCAGGGCCTCAACATACAGGGGAGGTGAGAGGTGTGCAAGGAATAAAGTGAATTGGAACAATGTGGTATACCAGGGTCAATGTGCTGTCAATGGATTGAACCAGGGTATGTAAAGTGTCTGGGGTAAACCATGGAAAGGCTTGTGGGGCCTGGGTGTGTAAAGGGAGCTGTGGTTTCAGTGCATTACACATGACAGCTAAAGACTGAGTGTGAATGAATGTGACCTTTTTTTGTCTTTTCCTGGCACTATCTCGCTGGAGGGGGGATGCTATTTCATGTGTAGCAGGGTGGCGACGGAAATGGATGAAGGCAGCAGACATGAATATGTACATGTGTATATATGTATATATCTATGTATGTATAAGCTAAAATGTATATGTATGTATATGTGCGTGTATGGGCGTTTATGTACATACATGAGTATGTGGGTGGGTTGGGCCATTTCTCGTCTGTTTCCTTGCACTACCTTGCTGACGCAGGAGACGGCAATTAATTATAATAAATAAATGAATAAATAAATATGAAATACCATTTACTCTTAGGCCACATGGTGAAGTAAGTTTAATGGTATCATGTTCACCGATGGTTTTATGTTTTGTGTTTACACAAAAGCACACACTGCCAAGGATGTATATGTAGATGCTGCACTCATACTGTTTTTCAACTTAAAACCGAGGTAAATATTGGCTGCCAGAGAAAGCTAAGAAGAGTTTTCCTAAGTTTTGATGGTCCATAGGTGTTTCACCTCATTTTAGTTTTTCTGACCTCACATTTTCCCTGAGTATTATAGCCCTTCCTACTATCAAGTCATCTGCTATCGCACGGTAAGAAATATTGCTTCATATTATGCTCTATTTCTCTAATTAAATTCTCCACACACAGCATTACCACTGTAAAATCATATGTCAAAGGCAAGGAAATGGTGGAGTTATCAATTACCCGTTTGGGGATTTCTCAGAAATAACTTACGGATTTGGGAGACATGCTTATCAGTGCAGTCCTTATACTCTGTTAAAGTGATTTAGACTGAGGAAATGTACGAAGGAGAATTGTCATTTACCCTTCAGTAACAGATAATGATGGTAGGGAGGGCTGTGATGATCAAGGAAAATATCCAAATGTACCAGTTGCATGTGGCTGGAGGAAGTTAATGCATTCAGTTAAGCAAGATTTGCATAGGTTTTACTGATTTCTAGTGGCGTTCCCCTAAATTTTACTTTATATTTTCATAACTATCATTAATCACTGATGAATCATGAAAAGCTCCGAGTCACGTTCTCACAGTCTACATCATATCTACTAGAAAAAGTAGTTTAGTGATGGGCGTGTTTTCCCTAAATACACGGTATTTTAATGTACCAGACAACGGGCACACATTGTTCTGCCTCTGGCTCAGGGGTCTTCGATTTACTTATGAGTCATTGTTTGGTATATAGTATAAAAAAGAAACTATGGATGCAGTTTTTAAAGTATCATCAATACTTCTAAGCATTCAGTCCTACATAAGCAAAGGTCATAACCCATTATGTTGGGTTATATGATGGGTTGCCTCAGATCTTCTCACATCATATGGGTTTTAGGACCCCAGAGAACACTTTACAGAACTGAACTTACCAAAATTAAAGTGTAGCCAGCGAGATTCCGATGATCACCCCTGTTCTTCGGAACAAAGAGCATTTTATGTATTTCTAGTCTTCTTTATATCAGACAGAAGTGGACAACAGACGAATGACAAGTTTGTTTTGGGAGAGTCTGAGGGATAGTCAAGCAACGGAGCAAATAGATTGAAAAACCTTCAGCTGGATTTTTCAGTTGTTGCATTAAGCAAATATGAAAGCAATGTTTAGACTAGAAATAAATAAATGCTACTAACCGTATTTCACTGCTCCCCATTTTTGAAAGCAAGTGCGGTATTTTACTTATTATCTGCATGCTGATTCTTTCCTCAATCATCAATAGGAAGGATAAGAAAATTTGAAATTAAGGTTTTATGTGAGATAACCAAAAGTCCACATCAAAAACTACCCCCATACATCATTTTCATTAGAATAAGCTTTCCTTAATAATGTATTATAAGTAATTTGAGTGGTGCGATCCAGAAGTACTGTTTACCGTGGTCGACATCCAAAATTTGTCAGTTTATATGGCATTACCTTAATGATAATAATAAGTTATCATCAACACACACAATATCAGGCTCCCTGGTATCAAAAGTTACATGGCAATCATTTTCTGTACAGCAAAGAAATATGGAAGACGTAATTATCTTATAGTCATGTGAGAAATACTTGGAGAAACAGATGGATTTGTATGTGACATTTATGGATCTGGAGAAAACATATGATAGGGTTGATAGAGTTGCTCTGTGGAACGTCTTAAGAATGTATGGTATGGGAAGAACGCTGCTAGAAGTTTTTTTTTTTTCATTTCATCAAGGTTATAATGCATATATGTGTACCAGTAGGAGAAGAGTACAGTGAATTGTTCCAAGAGAGAGTTGGTCTACTGCAGAGATATGTGATTCCACCATGGTTGTTGAATTTATGAGTGGGGTGGTGAGGGAGGCAAATGCGAGAGCCTTGGAGATAGGGGTAAGTATGCAGTCAGTGCGAGATGGGAAGGTCAGTGAGTCAGCTATTGTTTGTTGATGATACTACACTTGAGGCAGATTCAAATGAGAAACTGCAGAAGTTGGTGCTCGAACTCGGAAGAGTGTGCGTAAGAAGGAAGCTGAGAGTTAATGTGAGTAAAAGCAAGGTTATTAGGTTTAGCAGGGTTGAGGGACAGGTTAGTTAGAGTGTGAGTTTCAGTTGAGATCAAATGGAGGAATTGAAATCTTTTAGATACCAGGGAGTGGATATGGCAGCGAATGGAAGTATGGAAGAGGAAGTGTCATAGGGTAGGTGAGGGGCGAAGGTTCAGGCAGCGCTGAAGAATATGTGGAAAGAGTTAACATTACCTGGGACGGTAAAAATGGTTATGTTTGAAGGTATAGTTGTCCCTTTAATATTATATGGATGCGAGGCATGGGCTACAGATAAGGGTGTGTGGAGGTGGATGTGTCACAAATTAAATGTTTGAGGACAACATGTGCAAGGCTGTTTGATCGAGTAAGTAATGAAAGGGTAAGAGAGAGGCGTGGTAATAAAAAGCGTGTGGCTGAGAAAGCAGAAGAGGGTACGCTGAAATGGTGTGAACATATGGAAAGAATTAGTGAGGAAAGGTTGACCAAGAGGATGTATGTGTCAGAAGTGAAGGGAACAGGGACAAAGAGGAGAACAAATTGGAGATGGGAGGATAGAGTGTGAAAGTTTGTGACTGGAACCTGAACATGCAGGATGGTGAAAGGCGTGCACGGGATAGAGTGAAAGGGAACGATATGGTGTACTGGGGTCCATGCGTTACCACTGGACTGAATCACGGCACGTGAAACGTCCGTGGTAAACCATGGAGAGGTCTGTGGGGCCTGTTCGGGGATAGAGAGCAATGGTTTCAGTGCATTACACATGGCTCGTGGGCGGATGCGGCCTTTCTTCGTCTGTTCCAGGTGCTACCCCGCTAAAGCGGGAAAGAGGCAATCAAATTCTCTCTCTCTCTCTCTCTCTCTCTCTCTCTCTCTCTCTCTCTCTCTCTCTCTCTCTCTCTCTCTCTCTCTCTCTCTCTCTCTCTCCATACATAGGCCTATGGAGGTCAGGAAGGTCACCGTGTACTGATGTTCGGCCTTGGAGCACGAGTGAGTCACGTGGGCAACATCACGTCCGTCGGCACCTGGTCACCTGTCATGCTGACTCGCCCAGCTGGGACTGGGAGCTGTGCCGAACTGGCTGCCATAATGGTTGCAAGGCGAGTGCTTAATTGCTGTAAACAAGGTCACGTTGTAATTGGATTTCAAATGTGAAATTCATGAGGAAGGTGGTGATATAGCAACAGCATTCATCAACCCTACCAGTTCCTTCCCGTTCTTTGAGCTAATGGACGAGTATTGTGATGCAGAGGACCTCCTCCCACAGGACACTGGATCAAGCCTTTCCTGAACAAGACAAGTGGCGGTCGTCTGCCGCAGGCTGGTGCCCACCTCCTGGCTCGTCCACTTCCTGCTCCCTATGCCAAGCTCCTCCCTTGAGAACATCATCCCACAGGGACCCCAATCACAGCTGCTCACCTTGCCGCGCCCATCTCACTCCCTTGTTTACTCCCCACGGAGGGAAGACTCACCTACATGGTGACTTGTCCTAAACTGAGCCAACTAGAGAGGTTAACTTGCCTGATATTCAGCGAAGTGAATGATTTAAACTGTACACAAACGACCACTCAGACGCTAGACCATGGACCATGATCCCTCAGATCAGACAGTTAACATCTGAGGCCATGTCATCCTTCTTGCGTCAATATGGCGTGAGACTAAATCGAATGTCTTGACGAAGCAGATGTTCTTGCTATATTGCCAGTGAGACACCAACAACTGCTCCAACAGATTTAGTCTTGTGAGCACAAAGGTACAATCCTTGAGAACGACTGTGCAATCCTTGAGCACATTGGTGCCATCCCTGAGCACAACGGTACGATCCTTGAGCACGACGGTACGATCCTTGAACACGACGCGTCGGTACGGACCTGGAGCACGAAGATACTACACTCGCGTATGATGGTTAGGCCTTTGACTTGACCCTTTGGGGTCAGGTCAAGGGTTAGGCTCTCATACCTAAGGTTCATATCGTGGTGCTTAATGGGATAGGAACTTAGGTCCTCAGAAACATATCGACCCGGTCGACCTAGGAACCACAGAAGCCGATATAAAAAGTATCTCAAATTCCTGTTTGAGTTCGGCCCCGGACTTCAGTAAAAAGCATAGGACATGAAAGCGACAGACAGTTATTCGAACACTTAATTCATCCCCGATTCTGCGACTACTGAACACTGAGAAGGTCCTCAGGATGAAGGGATAGATAAACATCTGGTGGAGAGGAGGAGGGAGGAGGAGGGTGTTGTCACTGGGCTGAACCAAGGCATTTGGAGCGGTCAGGGATACCATGAAATGGTCTTTAGGGCTTGGCTATGGGATCATTTTGCTGCATTATACACGACAGCTAGAGAGTGGATGTGAGTAAAGGAGGCGGTTTTCCCAGCTTATCTGGCGCTATCTCGCTTGGCAGGAAACGAGGAATAAGTACAGAAAAAGAATTGAGAAAAAATAAGGAGAGTGCAAAGACGGGAGGTAAAAACAAGGAGGACAGGCATATGATTTATGTAAGGAGGGAGAAGATATTCAGTCAGATTTCTTAGCTAATGTAGCACAAATGACTGCTACTGAACAACGGGAAATCACGTTTTGGTGTTTCTCAATTAGCGCTAAAATTCAGGCCTCTCATCAGTCAGGACCATCAAGGCTCCTGCAAATAATTAGGGCGTTCAATATATATACAATTTGACAGTAAAGTTTCAAGCGTATAACTGCGCGATATAGGCCGCTGCTTCACAGCCTAATGAGATGCCGAGGCCAACCTGCTCCCGTTTCAGCGAAGTGGCTGCTTCATCTACGGTGCCGCCTCTGACAGCCACCGTGGTCACCAGGCGGTAATGGTTAGTACCGACAACATGAGTCTGGCACCCCCGCTCCCCCCACCTTTTGAATGAACAGTAGGGGAAACACTGAAGAATAGGGGCCTCATGAGAGTATATGGTCTTAAAACGATCTTAAACACCTGAAAAAGGAGTTTCATTTCCACTCCTGGTTTCAAAACGAAGTTGTCAGGTCTAATGACTCTAGCAGGCCTGAAATCGAAGGAACCAATCGTCCACTAACTTTAATTACAACTACTACACATGCAGTAAGTAGTTGTATGGTCTTAAAATTATTTTGAACACTTAAAAGTATTATATGATATCGATTGATTTTTATAACTTGATACTGATGACCTAAAGCTCAAATAACCAACCACCAGTACTGAATGCTTAATCAAGAACTTTCATTCAACATTGCTCATGCTTAGAGTTCCCTCATTGTTCCCTTTGATCAGTTTCCTAATTCTATGTGCACATCTCAACAGCATACACACACACAGAAGCTTTCCGAAATCGGACCGAAAGGTTTGGCCCCGGTCTATTTGCATACATTACCGAGCGGCGTCACTTTTACTTTAGTTACCCATCCACTTCATTCTTCCCTTTGTACACACTCAACATCGTTATATTAGTACTAATAAATCCTTCACATTATGAGAGCTTAAATTGATATTCTATATCATTGTTCTTCTTCTGTAGAGCACCTTCTGTACCATGCATAACAGAGCGGTGAGAAATCTGTTTCACATTATGTGACCTTCAATAACTAGCCAGGTACTGAACACAGATTCCGGGGTTACGTCACCTGTACGGGACCCGCTCACCTTGCTGGGATACAGATGTGGCTGGTTGCCAGGGATACAGTAATGACATCCTTTTGATACCTAAAATTACAAAAACGTTTTTTTCCTTATAATCTTGCCTTAAATTTCGTAACAATTACAGCACTGTATGCAGGTTAGAGTATTAGATTTAACATAATCATTTGTCGTTTCCAAGAAGGCATTTAAAAACAGGATCTATATATACCTTAAAAAAGACAAAATAAAAAAAAAAAGAAAAAATGAGGGCAATGTGTTGTGTGAGTTGGTTTCATCGAATGAGTAATATAAGAGAGAGGTCTAGTAATGAAAAGAGTGTGGTAGAGAGACTTGAAGAAGATGTGTTGAAATGGTTTGGACATATGTAGAGAGTGAGCGAGGAGAGGTTGATGGATAGGAAGTTGATAAAGTAGAGGGGACAAGGAAGACGTGGGACACTAAACTGGAGATGGAAGGATGAAGTGAAAGAGATTTTGAATAATCGGGGCTTGAACATGCGGGAGGGTGAAAGGCGTGCATGGGATAGAGCAAAGTGGAATAATGGGGTATACAAGGGCCGACGTGCTATCAGTGGACTGAACCAGGGCATGTGAAGCGTCCGGGGTAAACCATGGAAAGGTCTGAGTGGCCTGGTTGTGGAGAGGGAGCAAGTAAATGGATGTGAGCAAAGACGGCATTTCTTCGTCTGTTCCCAGGCGCTACATTGCTAACGCAGGAAACGGATATCAAGCATGAAATTCATACGCATGGAGCACCTGTGTTAACATCGTTTTCACTCTTTATTTCCTCTGCATTCCATTTTCCTAATCTTTAAGATTTTTCTGTTCATTCTTTTTCCATACCTTTCAGTTTGTTAAGTGGGACAAATGTTCTTCCGTCTCTACATTACTTACCCTGAGACTTTTGACTTCTTCTTTTCTTCTCTTTTCTTAGCTTTGTCTTCCTCACATCACTCTGTAGAAAAGAACCCTCGCAACAAACCCGTCAAAACGTTTCCCTCCAATCAGAAACAAAAAGAGATTTTCGTGGCTTTATTTCCAGCTATCAGCCAAGAATAGTTATGCAGGCGGTAAATTTTGTTTGATATCCCAATGTTTACTCGCGCGGAACGAAAAGTAAACTTGCCAGTTACTGACCACCAACACAGGGAATGATATTACATGACGTGGTGAGAGGATGCAAATCATATGATTCGTCGAGGAGTTCTGATTTGTTCTTTTCTATCATGATTATATTATACTTGTACCAGTGTGTTAAAGTAGCTCCTCGAGCAACAACTGGAAACACTGGAATTTACAACCTTTCATTTTCATGCGTTTAAAGGTTTAAAGATAAGTAAATTTATCAGTCACATTGACCACATATGTAACAGATGTATAATTCGTTGTTAACAATTAAGACGTGAAAATAAAACAATCTTATTCTTTTTAGATCTTAGGAAAGTTAGAGTTTTGGGAGAGAGTGATTATGTCCACTGACCTTACAGCATCAGTCGCCTACGATACAGAACACATCATTCTTTTGAGGCACATTGAGGAATTAGACACGGGAAATTTCTACTTTTGATATTGTAAATGTTAAACGTTTGTGAGAGGTTTGGTAGATTAACAATCTGTTCAGGCAAACAAACGTATGAGGGAAAAGCAGACAGATGCTTTGATTAATGTTAGCAATACTACTTTATGGTATCTTGATGTGCCACACACCATCCAAAGGTAACCTACCTGTTTGATCTTAGATGAACTTTAACCCGACGGTTCCTTTTTTTCTGCTATTAGCTCGGCAGCTGCTGATTAACGAAATGCTATGACCTGCTCAGGTAGAAGAAACATAAATTAATGGCGGACAGGATTCCATGACATTTTAAAACTGGCTTTACATACTTATACTTCCTCCTTTTTCTGACATGACCTTTCACATTATAGGATGTGAATATCTACAAATTAACGTCAAGTTTATATTAACAACATTCTTCTTTGGAAAGAATATCATGCAATAACATCGTTACGTGGGAAGAAAAAGGTTATGTACATACATGGAATTTACGGTTTAAAACGTAAATCAGAAGATCATCGTGGGATTGGCTTCGGCATCTAAAAACAACAGTTGACGCCTGAACTCAGCGTCCTGTGACATCATACGCAAAAGCGTCACCTTAGAGAAGCATTGGTCACTATTTGCTCAGCCTAAAGCATAAAGTACATAACGCAAGTTGGACTAACCACAGCATCAAAGTCTTTTCTAGAAGTGAAGACTCTCAGTTTAGTAAGTCCCGAAAGTGGAGAAACAAAGCCGGGACTCCACCCCGGGGTCGGGGTTACCTTACCTCGCCCCACAAGGTCAGTCTGAAGCCGCCATCACGACCACACTGACCACATATTGTACCAAAAGTTTTATTTCCTAAAGATTCAGCCATGGCACTGATCATTCATTCTTTTTTCTGGGGGATGAAGGAATTCGTCACTTCTCACACGACACACACACACATGCACGCAAAATAGCCAAGTAAAGTACAAATACACACGGGCCACCTTGTGCCAGTAATGGCATACTGAAGAACGGGCTGTCACTGGAGAATCTTTACACACACAAAGATAACCTCAGCTGACCTCTCCTCCCTCAACTCTGGGGATAAAGTGAGATTCTCTTCGCTGTATACAAACACCATCAGCTGCTAGTGATTAACTTGAGCTGTATTCTGTGAGCTTTCTGAAGCCATGTAAGGTCTAAGGCAGAACGTGAATAATTTTTCTTTTTTTTAGATATATGTAGTTGGCTGTCAATGGTAGTGAGCATATAGACATGGGTCTCAAGCACTAGGGTAGCATCCGAGGAAACTTAATAGAGAACATCTATTAACAGAAAGGATCAGTCTATTTGCAAATGCGCAAAAACTCAGGAAATCAGTAGATCCTCACAGGTGAGCAGGATCTGGGCCAAGTCAACCTTCAACTACCTGTGTAGATTACATTCACACTTTCCTTCCCGTCAGAAACAAAAAGTTAATCGTAATACAATGTAATTATAATGCTCAACTGTGGCGTGAGATTCTTTTGATAAGTCACTGTAGTCGTCCAGCACCAGACAACCTTCACAAGAATCATACGTAGAATAATCAAAATAACGTACTGGTGCCATCTGATTGGTTGCAGTTATTATTTAGGGAAGCAAACCATCTCTAAACAATTCATCACCCGGCAACTGCAACAAGGTCGGTCGGTTCTGGGAGGTTTATAAGGCGGCCGCTCCACAAAGAGGTCTGTCAGTGGAGCAAGAAACAACATACCATCATGAGGACTTTGGTGGGTAGCTCTCATAGTGCACACTAGTTAAGCTCTAGTTTTAAGTGACCTTTATTAACATTTGATGTGATTGTTCTACTTTAGATCCAGAGTCTTCACGTGCTTACCAAGATTTTTAAGATTTCATTAAAATATTTTGACGGTTGATTTCAAGTGAAAGATTTGGCATTTTGAGGATTCATTACAGTGTCACAATTTCGAAGTTCATACCCCAATCGTTAAGGCACTCGGAGGCCAATATACTTTATTTCAAGTTCTGTGTTGCAACCATTCATTTGTTACTGTCAAGCAAAAATTGCCAAGTGTATCTATTTTAAGTCGTTCTGGACGTGGGAATATGTATGAGTTTTCATGTTTCAGGTTATATATATCGTTAAATATTTGTGACATTCAACGTTCAGCTCGCCTAAGAAGTAGTAAAACTCACGTAGTCCCCGCTTGAAGGTGACAAGGAGAAATACCTGTGCTCAGTGACAAATGTGGTCGGCAGCCAAGTGCCCTTTCCTGACGGTGGATTTGAACGAAATGTCGGGAGAAAAGGTCTCCTGTCTCCAGCGTGCGACTCAAGGCCAGCCAGCATTGTCTTGTGCCGTTTCGATCCCGTGTGTTTTTCGTGTTGGTACGAGTCTTCGACACCTCATCCGTATGGCAATATTTGCCACGAGTGTTTCATTTTATTTCTTTCTGTATGTGACTTTTTATCCGCGTGCGTGCATCAAACATATGTGATTTATGATGTAAGTGACGCTAACGACTGGTCAAATTATCCACTTAAGTGTAAGTAACAGGAGCGACGTGACATACAACCAGTTGCTTAATAGTGACGGTTATGGCATTTTTTTTTGACGATCTCGTATTCTTTATGAATTTTCTAGGACTTTATTTTCTTGTGTGTAAAACTTAGAGGAGTTGATAATGAGAGAATTTGAAAAGAGGAGAAAATTCAGGAATCGTCATACGTGGAAGGGGTTTAGTTATTCTATCAAAATCGTCAACACCCGTAACAGATTTTCCCACCTACCCACCATTTCAAGTAGTACGGTTCTGAATATAAACTTAGAATTAAGTTTTGCTTTTCTTTGATTGTTGATTTGCAAAACATTGTATTTCCTTTTTCAATGTAATTTGATAAATACCTTCAACTGATTTGGATCATATATTTACAATTCAGCACACTACATAGCAGTAACTGACTTTCACGGGAACATTAAGTTATAGATTAGGCTACGTGCGTTACAAAGACATTTTTTCCTGAACAGATTCTGCTGTGTGTGGTGGCGGCTGCCTGTGCCCAGTACGAGGCTGGCTTTGTTAAGATCATACAGGACAAGAGGTACCAAGATGGAGCCACCTTCGGCAATTTCCGTGATCAGGAAGATGGCACCAAGTACTTCGAGGAGACAGACGCCGAGGGCATCCGACGTGGCTACTGGGAATACGTGGGTGAAGGTGGTCAGGTCCTCCGTACTGAATTCGAGGGTAAGTTTCCGTTTGCTTTCTTCAGGTCGTTGAAGCGAGTAATCTTCACGTTTATAGGTTTTCTTTAGACGTAGTGTCTATGGTCCCACCTTCCTCAAAGTGAGAATTGCTTGTGTGCATCTCTTTTACGTAAGGCCTCGAATAATTTGGCGATGTTATCCTCTGTCAACTACAAAGTTCTGGTCCTCTATTCAAGATTACGACCATGTGCCTTGATTCTAGTTCTCTGTGATTCTCAAGTGGAAAGGGAATTCCATATAATGTTTATGGTAATCAAATAACGTAGTAAACCTGAAATGTATCATTGGGAGATCTAATATCACTGAAAAAGACGAAATTTCTCTTCTAATTATGGCAATCTCATCATGAGCATGAGTTCAATAGATCCCACTTTATATATATATATATATATATATATATATATATATATATATATATATATATATATATATATATATATATATATATATATATATATATATATATATATATATATATATATATATATATATATATATATATAATCGTAATTTTGACTTTTGTGTGTGTCTCCTCCAGCTGGTCCTGGTATTGGCTTCAGGATCACCAAGTCTAACCACCAGGACGCCACTCCTGTAGCTGCGCCCCAGCCCCAGTACCAGCCACAGCCTGCACCCCAGCCTATCCCTCAGCCTGCACCCCAGCCTATCCCTCAGCCTCCACCCACGCCCCGGTACAGGCCACGACCCGTCCCTATCCCAACACTTGCCCCCGCTCCCATTCCAGTGGTCAGAGCCAACCCAGCCTTCACAACAACTGAAGGACCCCAGAATCTCTTCGACTATCCCGGCAACCTTGAGTTTTCTCGCTCCAACCAAGGGCATCGCTTTAAGTTCACCGCTGTCTAAGGATTTTTGTTTACATTAGCCCCTCTGTTTTCAGTCTAAATTATTTTCTAAACGTCTTGTAGTTGCTGGTAGAATATACCAACTCTACTCGTCTCTTTTACTTTCTCTCGTCATGGGAAGATTCTCGTAGCTGTCATAACCCAATCTTTTTATATCTTGAAGTGTGTTCTAGTCTTCTTGTCTCCTATCAAAAGACAAAGATTGCAGTAACGAGATACTTCCCTCCTTTAATCCTTCACTCTAATTCCCTCTTTCGTGAATTCTCATTTTCTTTGTCTTTTTCTAAAAGTTTTCTTTATGAAAATAGTTTACTCTCAGTTCCATCTCTACTTCATTTATTTCTTATCAACTTTGCTTCTTTTTGCCCTTCATTGTTCCGTCTGCCTACTTGAATGACCCCCGCCTACCACCACCATACTACTCCAGCAGCAGAAGAGGTCGACCTAAGCACCGTCGAAGCCTCCCTCAGGTCTCCTGCTCCACTTTTTGCTCCTTAGCTGACGTGAGATTGTGGCTATGTCTTCCGATCGCCTCTGACGCCGTCGTCTCAAAACCGACGTGCTACTGTGATTCTAGTTAAATCTAGTCCGTGAAAAACAGATAACATTGCTCTGAAGTTCTAAGTTTTGTAACTGTTCGAAACAAAATTTTTCTCTGTTAAAGTTCTGGGAGATTCGGTTTTCTTAATTTCTTCATTATTCTTATTTCCGTCAATGCCAGGACGACGGAATATCTTCCCTTTGCATCTTCATCGATGAAAAGACGGATACGTGGGCATTCTTAGTATATATTCCCATTACAAAGAAAATCCTCATTGAAATTATCATCCTTAGTTTCATGAGCTAAATGTCACATAACAGATCCAACGCCGAAAACCTACAAAAAAAGATTCAAGTGAAAGTGAAAGTAATAAGTAAAATGTATAAAAAGTTTAAAGAATTATAAAATATTGAAATTGCATTGGGCAATCGAACATATGGTGTCTTGTCAACGGAATTGCATTCAAGTTTAAAAAAGGTCATCAAAAATTTACGTCACGTCTACATTTTCATTGCCATAAAGACATCTTTATTCAACTGGAATTTGTCATGACTTTTACATCTATCTTGTTTAGCATTAAGATTCCTTTGCTCTATACAAACTCAGCCAATACGATGTAATTTTTCAAGAAAAAAAAAATATAAACGTGAATATTTCCTTCGCGATAAAAAAATGAAGAATTACCAAAAATATATATGTAATAAAGTATTACATATAGTAATAAGAATATAAAAAAATGATTCTGATTTGTATGTTTTGATGTATTTTACGGATTATGGCTTGAATACCTTTAGGTGTTGATAGCCATCAAGTCCAATCACATACATTCAAACATATAAAAAGAAAAAAGAAATATAGATCTTCTTTCTTTATATGTGTCCACCACAGTCACTGTAAATTTCTATACTTCTTATACTTTCCAATACTGTAAGATTAATCTGTTTATCATTAATACGAGCAGTTACAAAACTATATCATTCAGAACGTCTTAGAAATACTTAGGAATCAGTTATATTATTGGTTGAGATTAACTCTGTTTAACTTTGATTCTACTACACTGATGATGATATCATCTGTTGTAATGTCGGTATGTGTCACAGAGGAGAGTGAGTTGTGTTCCACCCATCTTGCCACATTGCTGTTCATGCTAGGAGCCTCTAGGTTGATTTTCTGTCTATGACCGACAGTAGTTCAACCACAGGACGCCACAACCTGATAACCCATTCCGGGTAATGGTGTGTGTGTGTATATTTTTGTATAGATGAATGCGTTGAATAAATTATTAAAATAAACCATGATTCTTGCTTTCCCTTGAATATATCAGAGTGGATAAGTGCCATGTTATATATATATATATATATATATATATATATATATATATATATATATATATATATATATATATATATATATATATATATATATATATATATGTAAGACATCTGGCGTTTCACACAAATTTTTCACTTTGGTTCAGTACACACAAAATTTGCCACTTCAAGACCACACCTACGACCTGTGCCAGTAATGACACCCTTGGAACGGGCTGTCATTGATAACATTCTATGTCAGGTTTAGTGCTGGCGAATCTTTTACACACACACACATCTTCGTTGACGTTAAATCACACACAGATCCGCCCAGGTTCGAATCCTGAGCGGGGCAGTCGTTCCCATAGCCAGCCCACCTGTCCATCCGCCCTTGAGGGCTGGTCAGTAAATGGTAATTTGGCTTAGGCTGGTGTGTGTTTATGTGTGTGTGTGTGTGTGTGTGTGTGTGTGTGTGTGTGTGTACATAAGAATAAAGACATAGACAATATACAATGTTAAGAGACGGGGGGTAACATGAGCGTAAATTTCACTGCCCATGATACATAAATGGTTATCACAAACAGTTATATCTAACGACCCTGGGATTATGACCTTTCGCTGTGGATGGCTATTGAATCCAACAACATGTATACGTAAATACAAGGAAGGTTTGAGGCTCACTTTTCTTTGTACCAATTCAAACCACCTTATGTTTCAGAAATCAAATGAAGTTTTTTTTATGATGTTTTACTTTTTGAAATACAACACAAGCGTAAAGGAACTGTGCACTATGGTTTTCATTAGATATGTCGCTCAGGTAAAAAGACAAAAGAAAACTATCATTCGTTCAACAAATACATTCCAAAACATCAAATAGCTAGTATTCAAGCTCAAAAACAGAAACCACAGATAAAATTTTCAATGGCTTCTTCTCTGCAGTTTTGAATGTAATGATCCTGCCTACAGTCTTTTCTTGATAATAATGTTATAACAAACATCACAACTGCATATCGCAAATGCTACGTTTGTCCAAAAATCCCATCAAATTTGCACCGCTGGATCAACAGTGTATGGAACGTATACACAGAAGGAAAAAGTCACACCCAGGTTACACCACTTAGCAAACCTAACTAGTAAGGTTCATGATAATGACCATAAGTTTAAAATGACAGATATCAAAACATATGAACAGGATACATTACCTTCATTCTGTAATTTCTTGCTTTCCCTTGGAGGTAAATTCAGTCCATCTTCCCGCATGCCATTGCTTATATTCATTGGTGTAGTTTTTCATTACGAATGACTCAACAATACAATCTCGCATTCACTGACGATGAATGACAAAGGTCTGGGTGTGAATGACGTGATCAGCAATTGCTTAAGATGCTGCTATAAAAACAGAGTACTTATGTCGAAATATTTTTCCTCAGACTTTTGGCTGCAATGTATTTCACTGAACATTTAAGATGGACTCTCTCCCTCACACACATACACATGCAGACACACACTCTAGGCCCCCGTGGTTTAGTGGTTAACGTTAATGACAATGAATCAGCACCACTGCATGGGTTCGAATCCTGGGCGTGGCAGTCGGCCTACGTCGAACCCAGGTGTTCATCCTCTCCTCGAGGCTGGTCGATAAATGAATACGCATCTTAGGCTGGGGATTAAGTGTATGCTAGTCATACATAGGCGTTAAGGAATGACACAAATATACTTAGTGTTTTCAAAGAGCTTCATATATAATTTCACTCGATGAAAATCTCTTACATTATTAATATTTTTTTTTGATAATAATAATGATAATAATAATAATAATAATAATGATAATGATAATAATGATAATAATAATAATAATAATAATAGTAATACTAATAATGATAATGATTATAATAATAATAGTAATAATAATGATGATAATAATAATAGTAATAATAATGATGATAATAATAATAATAATGATAGTAATAACAATGATAATAATAATAATAATAATAATGAGAGTAATAATAACTGTAATGATAATGATAATGATAATAATGATAAATATCAGATCAGGACATTAGAAATGTAGCAGTATATTCACCTTTATATCCTCGATTTTATGTGACTTTCTAATATCCCACTCTTTGGAATATTCTCTGATTTTCGTAATGATAATCAGGATATCATTATCATTATTTTATGAGTGCATGAAGGCAACACTTGGTGCGGGAACATAGCACTTATGTGACTGCTCGATGTAAGTCTTGCGAAGCAGTCGTCAGTCAGTCTCCATTGGCCTTCAGATCGCTGGTAAAAAAAAAAAATAAAAGATTGATGGAATGCAGTTAGAGCCCTGAGGAACTCCAAAGCAAATGGCACTTATACACACGAAAAGATTTACTAGAATATCACTTCTGTTTCGGGTCACAATAAGGGCGAATGTTGCAGGTAAATCCTGGTTATCTGGAGCCCCACCCTTTTTGTCATCGGCAGATGGTCGATTGTCTCTTACAGGATAATTTATTCCTAACTGTACTTTCATTAAGGCTGAGTTATCAGCGGAGTTTGACATGTAATTAACAACTTCGTAGCCTGGCCTATAAGGCTGATTAGGAATTAAGTATGATCTATGGAAATGTGAGTGTTATGTATTCGACGTGCGATGTGTATGAATTTGCATCAATACTAATTGTCTTGCTTATGTGGGTTCAGATGAAATCCAGCGAGGCACAGTTTACCTGTAGAATTCAGATCATCACTGGCATAACAGCTCATACAGGTGATGACTCCGTATGAAATGGAAGCTCTTTCGTATTCCAGAGCGGCAAGGTGGTGTAGTTGGTGTAGTCATTAGCTAATCACTGCACTACAGAAGCCCTCAGATGGCTTTGTATTTGTGTTTGTGTCTCTTGTGTGTTTTTATGGGTATTTGTGTTTGTGTGTTTATGTCTCTTTTCTGCCATGACTGCCAACGATCTTGCCTCTTGTCTTTAGATCTCCGTTACTTATATCAGTACACAGACCAATACACGTTAGATCTAATTCAACATTGGCAATAACTCTTTAGATCTATCAAAGACTTATGTGCTCTTCCCTGGAAAAGCAGAGTCGGAACATGAAACTCATGTTTCCTTTACTGAAGTCGGACTAAAAAGTGGAACTAATTCCCAAATCTTAACCCTGAGAACTAACTGACGGGTTGGCTAATAACACGCCATCAACGTCGAACGGGAAACTACAAAAAATTGATGGTATACATTCTTACATTCATAACCTTCAAATGGCCGAGGTAAGTCGTTCCGGACGTTACTAACCGATGTATCTTCATCTAATTACTTGCTTCATCATGTGGCACAGTGTGCGCAACACCACACTCCTACATTCTCATGTTGAGGTTCACAAGTGAGGAAACAAACTGAGCAAAGTCTTGCTTTCTGTGCGTCTCACACACATTCGTTATGCCTTCAGACAACATCTTATGGTTATTTGCTTCCTATCACTTTAGAAGATATTTTGATATACATCTTAACGAAGATTTTATCATTTCATTTTACAATATTAAGGCAAAATGTTTTTCAATCAAAATGCACCCTGAATTATTACTACCCACAATCTAAGTCATTTTTCTTAATGAATTTGATTATATTCAGATTATTATCAAATTTTTCAAATAGAATAAGATTCTGGAGTTCTAATTTTGATTTGGTACTCTATTCAACTCCGACAAGAAGCTTTGCAATAGGTATAAGTTGGATTTATTTCATGATTGTTCACTACCTGTCACACATGAGAAGCATGTTAGGAGGCAGTGGCTTAATATCGAAGGTGAGATATCCTCTGGTTAGGATGTATTATAATTTTCAAAGAAAATGTTGTTTGAAGTGAAAATAACCTGAATTCTCCCTGTATTTTTGGAAATTTATTTCAAAGAATTAGAGTTTACATGAAATCTCAAAACAGGTAATATTTTTCATACTGAATGGGGTTCTGGGATTCTTGACCACATGAAAACAGAGCTCAGTCAGTTCCCACTGAAGGAACAACAACCGACCAACCCTAACAAGCAGTAGCAGCAACATCATTGCGATCAACAACTAATCATCATCATCATCACCACCACCAGCAGCAGCAGCAGCAGCAGCAGCAATAGCAGTAGGCAGGTAGTCGTACGGTCGTGGCGGGCGAGGCAGTGGACGATGTCAACCGGTCCGACAACTTTCACGGGGTCTCCCAAGGTCGCTATCTGGATCGCCCCCAAACCCCAGCCTCACTACTGATGCTCCTTACTTTTACTTACCCTATCCTTGCCCAAACTCTCACCTACCCTCGACCAAACTCTCACCTATCCTCGCCCAAACTCTCACCTACCATCGCCCAAACTCTCATCTATCTTTGCCCAAACTCTCACCAATCCATGCCCAAACTCTCATCTACTCATGCCCAAACTCTCACCTACCCATACCCAAACTCTCACCTACCTTTACCCCATTCTTACTCATCCTGTGCATTGTTTTATTCAACTTTCCCTATCTCTATCATATCTAATAGTCACCCACCTTAACTCAAACTTGTCTCACACTAACAAATATATGTTACTTATACTGTCCTTACCTATCCACTTATATTCGTTCATCGACACTCCAACTCGTTGTTTTACCCATGTGGCTCATCCTCCCCTGCATCCTTACTCACCTTGACCCACGCTTATCCATCCTGTCCCTCTTTAAAGCCCTTCCTCACATCCCTTCCCACCTATTCTCCATTCCAGCTCATCCTTTCCCAGTTCTAATGAGATTATTCGCCATGTTTTTCGTCCTGCCTTATACGCAATCGTTTCCTCCGCACTCTTACTTAGTCCTCCCTCCTCTTACTTATCCTTACTCATGATCATCATTCCTCAGTCTCTGACCTTCTCTGGATTCACCATTTCCTCACAAGATCCATTCCTTCATTCCTCTCTTCATATGAACTGTATTTCGTCACATAGTTACTGACCTTTTCTCTGTCAGTTTCCTTTTGTATTCCCTGCCTGACCGCTGTTTTCCCCGCTCGAAAGAACAGCTTCACATCGATGTCTTCCCTTGTTTTCTTCTTCTCCAGTATGACTAAGATTTTGACAATCAAAAATTTCCTTTTGCTTCTCTGTAACTAGGGTGGCCAAGTTCATAATGTTCTTTTTCATTTATTCTTTTTTCCAAGCGTCATCTTATACCTATATCTGGAGGTAATTTCATACAGACCAGCACGTTGTAGAATTCCGTTATAACTCTCCAAAAATTGTTTCTTGGTGACGTCCAGATTTTTGCCTCAGGTCGTCACCTTCTCTCATGGTTAGAGTTTAATGATTTACTCCTCCTCACCAGACGATTATCATCGCCCCGCCTCGGTTTTCTGCCGCTTCACTTCGGTACTTTGCACTTCCTTGGCTCCCATCGCAGGGGCCTTGAATGCTCTATATTTCTATAGCTCATTTTATCCCTAAACATATTCAGGAATGATTCAGGTACCCCTGGCAAGTCATCTACACAGATCAGCAATAACAGCAGACTGAACCGAGTCAATGGTTCATGCATTCTATCATCATACATTCGCCACTCGTGCTCATCACCGACGTCATCTCCCTGTCATTAACAGACAGCTTCCATATCACCTCCTGAGGTCGTGTACAGCTCCATCATTCCTCTCACTTTTGCACTTGTCTCTATGGTCTCGTCTGTCTGACCTCCTGACAACCCCCCCCCCCCTCTCTCTCTCTCTCTCTCTCTCTCTCTCTCTCTCTCTCTCTCTCTCTCACCTCCGCTTCGTCATTCACTCGCCTCATACCCGTAATATATGACCTTTCACTCTCAATGTTTCTGGTGGTCGCCTGCGTTTGACCCACCCACTTCCCGCTCGTCCCGCACTCTGCCTCCTGCAAGCATCAACATTCATTTTACTACGTTTGTGTGATTTTGTTTGTGTTGTTATATCTAATTGCGAAAGTGTGTTTGTATGTTTGGATTTGTTTATGGTGAGTGTATGATTGTGTACACACACACACACACACACACACACACACACACACACATCCTCCTGTTCCTTTCCACAACTTCTCTGTGGAGTCAGGCACACGCGAGTGATCGTACAGCTCCGTCTTCAGTTTAAGTGTTGAGGTTATGTCTGTCTGGCCTTCTTGATGGTCGACTCATTGGCAAACATTGTGGCATTCCTCGTGTGTCCCTGATTCTACACAGTGACGAACTGAAGGAAATCACTTCATCCAACTAGCTCACAGCGGAAACATTTCCTTTAAATACACTGCACTTGATTCAACTGACTGTCGGTAGCCATGATTGGCCTTCCAACTTAATCTTAGAAAAAAGGTTTACGAAATAGTATTTTTTTCGTTTTCTTTTGTTTAACTAATGATAATGGAAATGAAATATATTTTCTATACTAGCGTATTCTACCACCGTCGCGTCCACCCCTGTAGACCTCCTCACACGACACACAGTCAGTGAGAACCAGCATAAACCACGTCTTGTATAGCTTCTCCCACATGCAGTTCATAGAGATGTCAGCCACGTCTGAGACTGCCTTCGCCTGGCTTGCATAGCATCTCAGAGTATCACTAAATTCGCAAACAAAGCATCAACTGTGTGTGTGTGTGTGTGTGTGTGTGTGTGTGTGTGTTTGCAATGAGACTGTTTGGGTACATGAAGACAGTAATACGTTGTCCAGTAAGACATTATTTGCTGATAAAGACATGCTAAATTGAACGACATCGACGGTGCGGTAGAGTTGACGCCTCGCCACTAGGCGGTGGTTCGTCTTGTTCCTGGTTTGGTTGTCAGCGCCACAACGTCATAACAGGGCAGCTGGCAAGGTTAAACTTTGACTTACAAATTTTGTGATGTTTTTCTCCACCAATAGGTCAAGTTCGCGGGGCGTGTCGGGCAGGGCTGGGCGTGGGAAAACAGTTTGGTCGTGGGCTCGTAAACAATTACGCTCCCTAACCAGCGGCAGATGTCAATTCGAGACTTCCTTTACGGGGGCGTTTTTGTGTTGGTTCTTCTCGTCCGGGCGATGGTTTCATGACTGCTGAGTTCTGCAGGTTCTGTTGCAATTGCCTCATGGCACAATGATGCATCTCAAGGTCTGTTCAACTAGAGATGAACACTCTCATGGCTACCGAACACTGCAGGTTTGATTCAGCAACTTGGTGTACATAAAGTGAAGTAGAAATGCCAGTGTAAGTGTGGAGGTCCATGTCTCACCCATAATATCTCGTTTACTGACACTTGTAGCGAGGTGAGAAGGGGGGGCTTCTAGGGTAGCGCTCAACCCTCCCTCCACCGTGGTTTTCTCTAGATAACTGAGGCTGAGGCTTCTGGGTATTTCTGAATGTTAATTACAGTTGCAGGTGACATCTGGCGTCTGTACGTGCCTCTCGTCAGCAGAGGAACGATTCATTTCTTCAAATTTCAGTAACAACATTCACAACGCACGTCGTAGCCTTCAAAGGAAAACTATAACTCGGCTCCTCACTCACCACAACACAGTCATCATAACTCGACTGAAAACATACTGTAAACGTAGTTAAAGACGTGTTCTGTTCTTGATGGTAAACACCTACTTTTCTTGTGTTCAAACCAACCCAGACCTTAACGAGGAGAGGAGAAAAACGAGCAGATTTCTGTAGAAGTTTTTCCTTCAACAATGCAGGATCACACTCAGCTCCGTCCGCCAGGCTGGCGTGGACGCTGAAGCGCGATGTTCATCCAGTCTGTTCTTACCCGTAATGGTGTGACATTTATCCCCACATTGTGACAAAGGGAAAATAATTGTATATTTCAAACGTTTTATTTTTTAATGACGTAAAAAAAGATACACACCAATGAAAAATATGCAACTGGTTTTTGAAGGCGTCTCATGGTCTGGTCTAGTGGCATTAGGCCAACACCATCACTGGATGACTCACTCCAAACCTTCCCACCAGCAACTGTTGCCGCTACATAATGACATTTTCCAAAGGGTGTTGCACTGCCACCTAGTGCATGAAATCATCAACTGATACACCTGAGATCTGGTATAATATATATATATATATATATATATATATATATATATATATATATACATATATATATATATATATATATATATATATATATATATATATACATTAACCCATTAAACACAATGGTACGAAACCTTGGGTTATGCTGGCCTGGTCTTTGATATGATCTTGAAAGATTTGGTCAAAGACCAGGTCGTCACATACTTTCGTGGTCGTATTCTCAGGCTTGAGGGTCGAATCGTCCTGTTCAAGGGGTTCGGATCCTACTGGAGCTACAGGATGAAGAAGTAGTTGGTTCGAGTCTTTCGATGTTATATTTTAATCACTTACCATATCTTTTCAGCCTGACGCTTGATATACACTTAGTTAACAACTATATCTGAGTGCGGTACATCCTTACGCGAGCGATATACTGGCACGTTCATTACATTATTAACCTGAACACTACAACGCTCTTCTCCTTGAATGTAAGGACATAACTAGATGGCAGCTACACCATCCTTTGAATACAGATCTCACTAATTCGGGGACGTATTTACTCTTCTTGTTAAGATGATCAGCTCCTGTGTTTAAAGTCGACAGCTATACATGTTCATTCCTTGAAACAGATGAGGCGAAGTAAACCAAAGGGACGGAAAGGCACACCTTATAACATGAAATGACTTGGTTCGAGTCCCATTTTAAATACAAGCGAAGCCCAAGTATCTACTCTAAGCTATATAGATAGAGATGGTATCATAAAGCAGATGGTTCCTCCCAACGCATCAGGATAGACGGAGACAGGATCATAAAACAGAAGGCCTCTCCTCCTTCTCTGCCATCACTCCATTTGGCACATAAGCCAGCAGGAAAATACCTATGATGGAACGCCGGGTACACGTGAGAGAGTATACTGACATGGACATTCTATAGTAAAGGATGCATAAAGAAAAAACAAAAACAAAATATCATTACCGTTGCTGGACACCCAGAGGAGGAAGTCGTTTAAGTATTGATATGCAAAGCAAAAAGATGGAACACCTGCATATTACATCAACAAAATAAGAGCGGGTACCTCGGTTCGTTTCCTCCCAAGGACAAAAACTAACCCTTAATGCCTAAGTTTAAGTCTTACGTAGGGACCGTGGTGACCCGTTATGCCTGGGTTTTTAAGCCTTACCTTTAGGCACAGGCAGAACCTAAATGCTAAATGCTAAAGGCTTATGTACATAGCCACATATCAAAAGATGTACAATATTCGTACACCACTTTTCGACTCAAAAGGGCAAAGTATGCAAAGGTCATATTCTAGAACATACCCTCTTGAGAAAGATGGTGTGACCCATGGGTATGTTGACCCCTAAAGGTCAGATCAGAGAGACCAGTCCATCAAAAAGGTCACACCTCGTGCTGAAGGGTCTCCACCAATCATGATTAAGATATTAAGTATTTCAGCTGTTTCCACGGCTGCTGCTGCTGCTGGAGACGAAAGCCCCAGATCGTCACAATCACAGAATGTCCAGGTGTCGTCCACGCCTCCTCATTAGTTCTCATTATGACGAATTCCAACTGTGATGACGAGAGAGGGAGTCGTCGTTGTCTTCCTCAGAACTAAACAAGCAATCTGACATTCTGACACCAAATATGTGATATACTCGCATGTCGGCTCTGTAGCCTTGGGGGTCGGTGATATTTAACAATTAAAGTTTGCCTCTACTGTTCTACGACCACGGCAGATAGAAATACCAGTTAGATGTCTTATAGACTTAGCAGTCGCCGAGTTTAACACTATTTTAAGCTCACGGCCGAGTCCTCAACGCCTCACATTTCGTGAAGTTCAGAAGTAGTCATGCACCACACGTTAACCTCTGGATCAACGAAAAGTTCAAACGACTGGAAAGTCTTGTCGGATCCAGCCCCTCCCTTCCCTCATACACACACACACACACACACACACACACACACGTTCCATATCCGTCGATCGAGAATGTGAATGTGCATTGCCGGCATTATAAACAGTTCGTGATAAGAAGCTTGGGTTTTAATGGCCTAGTTCATTTAGAGGAAAGAGACAGGGTCGCCCCGCCCGTCTAGGTGGCAGCACTTCCAGCAGCCAGACGGTCTTCCTGGATCCCCGTGTGGGACCTACAACCCGTTTTCTGTTGCACGTGATCACTCAGTCGCTCCTGCTCGCGTATCTAAGTTTCTTTTTTATTTTCCCCTTCTCAAACAGACCCATCGTTCCCAGTCAGATCTTATTACAAGTGAAACAAATGGGACAGAGGTATACTTCTGTGTGAGAGAAACATTGAACAATATCTGGTTTTACTCGTTTAAGTTTAAGCTACAGAAAAAATATCAAGCTAGAACAGGACGGAGCAAAGCAACCTTGAGAAGTGACCCCAGGTCCTCGCTCTGTCTGGATGTACTGGCTATGAAGAACATCAAGTCTGAGGACCTTTTACCATCATCCTTTACTTCTCTTTTTCCTTTACTTACTCATCTTAATGGCACACCCAAGAGCTCACCATCGAAATCATCCCACCAAAGTTTTAAACTCGTAAAACTTTTGCATCAGATTAACAAAACGAGATGTTATTTTTTTTCCCGTGGCTCAGTCTCCAGCCAACAACAGACTGGTGATAGAGGGAAAGTTAGCGTGTTGAGGTGATGGCAGGGTGGGTTATAGACAGGGAGGAGGAGAAGACGTAGGATGAACAGTTGGCAGGTGACAGTGCTCCATGACGACGTTATCTGCTGGACGGTGTAAACAGTAAGGGAAGAGCCAGCCTTCTGACAGATGTGAAAAGTCTGGCCGTCGCCCTCATCAATAATTCTCTTTGAAAAATGTATGATAATCAAACTGGAAGACTTTATTGTTCTTCATGTTTCAAAATGTCTTTGACAGCTTTTTTTTTTTTTCTCTCTAAACACATTGCAACACTTTACGCCAAAATAGGTAGTGATGTTCTTTTTATCAAATAACACCGTTTATGATTAATGCATTCATGACTTTCTCACAATCGCAGCCATAAATGAAAACCAGAACACGCAAAGAGAATCACGAGGAGAGGACACAATAGGAGAAGTAACACAGGGAACTAAACGCCAACTATCCAGTGAAAGGACGATTAAAAATGGATTTACGGATTGAGGAGGGTCACGGCCAGCAGTCACTTGGAAGGAACCTTCTCTCCACCGTCCTACCTAACCCCAAGCCCTTCCCTCCTCCCCACCCTGACCCCTGAACCCCCCTCCCTCCCTCCCCAGCGGAAGAACGTAGGTGAAGGCCTCTCACTCCGTGGTCGGTCCTCGTTACAGGCCAAGGTCACGTATGTTAGTTTCACCTTCAGTTTGCTCTTGTAATGGATGCCTGCGGGTGATTCTGATGCCTTTGTAATGGCCAATAACGTGATCATCACCTGTATCGCCATCCACAATGACGACGACGACCCCAGCATCAACTTCATCACCATCATCATCAATTACTTACATAATTCTTTTATCTATTTCATTCTCTCATTTACATTATGTCATCAACCTTAAGTTCTTAATCATTAAGGTTCAACCCTTGAAAACGACGTTACGACCTTTGGTTACGACGGCTTGGTCTTTGATTTGACCTACAAGGGTCTAAGGTTAAAGGCCAGGAAATCATGGGTCGCACCATTATGCCCAAGGGTTCGAACCGTCTTGTTCAAGGATTCGAACTGTCGTGCTCAAGACTTCAGGTGTCCAGTCGTCTCCACTACCAAATATCCTTCACTTGTAACCACTGGGATCAAATGTAACAATATAGAAGCCACTGGTAATTCCAGTTAGAGAAGTCCCACTTGCAGGACTGAAGGACGTTTGGTATCAGGCCAAGCATAGAACCAGCGACTGAAGACCCATGAGAGACTTCATGTACGAAACTGCTTTCCACACAATTACACTTTGATCTATAATGTATCAGCCTCACTACGATATCATAACTCTCAGAGAAGACCACAGGAAAATATATGTAGTCACGCCATCAATCTGTTACCTTACCACAGACACTCCAGCTTCGACCTACATTCCCCACAAACATTTCATAACACTATACAACATCTAGGATGACCTCTAGACTATAACACAGTACTAGCCAACACACGTCTTCACTGTCTTTCTAACAATCATAACATATCTCACAACACATGATGAACGGAGCCTCAGGAGCTGCCAATGGTGGGGGAAGTTATGGAGTTCACAAGACTTTTGGGCAATATGAGCACAGATCTTACTTCATTGGTTCTGAATTCTAAGAATTGATAGTTATGTAAATACTATTACTACTACTACTATTACTACTACTACTAGTACTACTACTACTACTAGTGCAGCTATTACTTTAACTGCTACTGCTATTACTCCTACTACGTAAAACAAGAACAGCTCCTTCTACTATGATATACTACAAATCCCGTGGACAGACTGTGCAGGTATGGCTCATCGAGTCAGTGACGGTAGATACAATGAATATATGACGAAACAAAAAGACAAAGAAAACGACCAGAGGACCTCTGTCATCAGCCATAAGGCTGGCATCAAACAAGATCATCAACCAAAGCTGACGAAACATTAACTATGTCAACCTCGCTAGAATGATAGGAAATCTTGATGGCCGTTAGAAAATGCTATGACTTTTATTTCTCTACGGATTCTGATGGTCGATATTCTTAACACATCGTTATGATAAATAGTCCTTCAACTCGCTCTAATTTTCTGCTCAGGCAGGATTTAGTTTGCCTTACGGCCGGCAGGGTTAGACCGACTGGGGTATCCTTGGCCAACCCGTTCACCATGACGTCACCTACACCCGGGTATAAAAGGGCCGCGCAGGTGAGGTACACAGCATCAACAGTCGGAGCAGAAAGACGAGAACACCAAAATGAGACAGCTTGTAAGTTTACGTTCCTTCGTATATCTACCATCATAATGTCGCTACTCCTCAAGTGTTTACTTCAGCTTAATTATACCTGACACGAGTGGAACACAAATTTTGCCAAAAAGCAGTTCTTGAGTTTGTGTTTGGATATTGTGTTAAGTGTTTAGCTGATGTTTGCATATAATTTTGATGTTCAACAAACGTTCGGATCTTATTTTGATAATTAAATGTTTGGATATTTTGATGTTTAATGAATGTTCAGATATATCATCGTGATTAGTGACAAAAAAATGTATATATATATATATATATATATATATATATATATATATATATATATATATATATATATATATATATATATATATATATATATATATATATAAACACCGTTACTTTGTATCCATGTCCCTCTGCATATGCTCACTTTGCTCTCCTTTATGACAACACTCTTCTGGACACTTTGAACAACAAATATAAGGATGACTATGATTCTTCTCCCATCTTATCCTATTTGCCTAACACATTCATAGTTCAGATATTCCAAATTGGTTCCCTGATGCTTATGTTTCCCGCCACAGTCTTTCTTCATGATACTGTCATCATTTACCATCACTTCCACCATCTTCCTTGGTCCAGACATCACCCCACTTGACCCGTGTAACTCCTATCATCACTGGCCCTTCTTCCCTCACTCTCTCTTCTCCAATACTCTCTCTGCTCTCACACCTACCTCTCCCAGCACTACTTACCTAACCTCTTCTACACTTGTCTCTCTTCCCAGACCACAGGCACAACCTAAATGAAATATATTTGACCTATAATCTATGCACACCGTCCACCGCTCCTTTGTATCTGCGATCGCTATAGGCGTTTGTATTTCATTTTGTTGTTTGGTTTTTGTTGGCCATCTAACCCCTGCACGGTCTTGTCTCCCTCTTGCAGGCAGTGATCGTGGCTTTCGTCGGCGCGGCCTTGGCTATGCCGCAGCTCGGCCAGGACAACACTTTCACCAAGATTCTCTCATTCGAGTCGTACCAGGATGGTCATAACTTCGGCCACGAGCTCTTCCAGGAGGATGGAACCACCTCAGGCCAGAAGTTTGGACCCGACGGTCTTCTCTATGGTTTCTACTCGTACATCCAGCAGGACGGAAACCGGGTTAAGGTTCTGTGGAGGGCGGGTGAGGGCGTCGGCTACGAAGTCATTGGTGTCGAGGGTCTGAACGAGGAGGGACTGGGTAACCTCAGAGCTCTTGGTACCGGTACCCCAACCCAAGCCCCTGTCCAGCGACAACGTGCACCACCCTCAGCTGCCCCCGTCGTGCCACACGTACCCCGCGTGCCATCTCCTGCCCCTGCCCCAGTTTCACATGCACCCACTCGTGGTCGCTTCATCCCCACTGCTTCCCCAGTAGCACCCTCTCACGCCCCAATCTTGCCCCAGGAGCCAACCCCGGCACCACATAGGTTCGACTATCCTGCTGTTCTCAACTTGGAGAGAACAGGTTCAGGGTTCGTGTCTTCCTTGCAGGCGGTGTAAATAAGGCGTCGGAGTGTTTGTATAGTCAATCCATTATAAAATATTTTGCCTCTTGTAGAGTCTTAATGATTTAATAAAAGGTCCCCTTTTTGTAAATTTGTTTCACTGCCTAAGATCAAAAGTTTCCAAAAATGAAAACAAATGAATATTGTTACATACAAAGGAAAGATGAGACAAAAGAAGTTATACTCAGAAATTGCAAAACTAGGTGTTGATAAGAGCTGTCTAGGGTGATGAACAAGAAGTAGGAACTAATGTCTGTCACTAGGAGCCTGACCAGCCAGGCAGGTAACGGCAGATCAACAAAAATACACCAGACCCTCGCCTGCAGGTACCACACAAGGTCATCTAGAACGCCTGGTTACTGGGGGCAAACATACCTTACACACTCCCTCCATAGGACTGATTTTACTATGATATCACACCCACGTCTGTCCTCTCCCTCTCCCGGCGAACCTTTCAAAAGGTTCTCCTCGTGTTCAGACTGACCAAGACACACACACACACACACACACACACACACACACACACACACTAGATTCCCTCACGTGGTCATTGCCTAATCAGGAGAACCACTCCCAGTTCGGGGCGGCCTTGGCTCATGTCTAGCATGCAATACCTCACGACAGGTACACTTCACTTGACCTCGAGCTCCTCCGAGGCAAACCCAAAGATCCTGTTTGCATGTATGAATAGTATCATTCATCCCCGTCTCTTTCTTTCTGTCCCTGAGGCTCGCCATATAGACAGGACCAACTGTCCTCTAAGCAAAACGGCTGCACCTTATAAGATGCAGACGCCTCCTCCATAACATTAAGCGGTCACGAGACAGTCGCCAGACCTTCAGACAGTACTCTGTCTCTCAAGACTGAGACAGAATAATGATGTGCGGACTTTACCTACTGTCTCCACCCTCCAGACGCATGAGGACCAAAGCAACCTCACGACACTCACCCACCCAGCCAACTACCCAGCCATCCACCAAGCCAACTAGCCAGCCAACTAACCAGCCAATAGCTAACCAACTAGCCAGCCAGCCATCAGGCCAGCCAGCTTCCTAACCTACCCAGCACCACGGGAGAGTCGGTTCCTCGAGATATAGGCCACGTCCCCGCCGACGGCGGCGATGAAGGAAGCAGCGAGACAAATGTCAAGGTCGTCCACTACTGTGCTGGACGAGGAAATGGTTAAACGTGATCCGCTTTTTCTTACGCCCCCTTTTTTTCTCTCTCCCCCCGCACCCCACCCCCTTCCACCTTTACTGTATCTGATTAAGGCGTTGTTGGCGGGGCCGGTCCACGGAGAGCAGGCGGGGTTCGACCCGATGGTGGAGTCGAGAAAAGTTGTATTTAACGGCTTTTGCTCCGGGATGCTGAAGCACCCGCGGTGAAAGGTCACCTTTGGCGAGGCTGGACCACTGTGGCGAGTGGCGAGAGAGTTCAGTTGCGGCAGAGGACTTCTCGCTTCAGAGGAATCGATCCTATCCATGCTACTGAATGTAGCGCAGTCTTGAAACTGCAGGAGCCTCTGGGAAAAGGGTCTTGGGTACATGCATAGAATTTTCATGAGTTATTGGTTTTGCCACATTCTTAATGTGGATGTGTCACTGACTCTGTTAAGACAAAGAGACTGGACTGATGATGGAAAGTATTACTAATGAATCAACCTACTGATAACGACGCCCATTTGATAACACCCGTGTAAGTATACTGACGGAGGTATGCAATGTACTGATAACAATGTAGCAATGTACTGATAACAATGTAGCAATGTACTGATAACAATGGAGCAATGTACTGATAATGATGTAGCAATGCACTGATAACAATGTAGCAATGTACTGATAACAATGTAGCAATGTACTGATAACAATAGAGCAATGTACTGATAATAATGTAGCAATGTACTGATAACAATGGAGCAATGTAATGATATCTAAGTCGGTGTATTGGTGATGTTTTAGGCAGGGAGATGAAGCTTCATTGTGTACTACGATGGCGGGATGATAAGCAAAAGATCGTATTTCCTTTATCTCTAAAGGCAGGTGGTGGGAAAGACCATGGACACTTGTGTTATATGGCAGAGGTAAGGGCGTGGTGCTGCTGCCGGAGGGCATTACATGGGAAACATGAGACAAAAAGGACTCCCGGTGGATCATGACCAGATTCTCTTCTGAGGGACGGTAATTGTATCGTAAACTCCTTACCTCTGTGGGTGGAGACAGGGCAGTAACTGAGAAGGCTCCTGCCACCATAGATGGAGATACGATAGTGAGGGAGTAGACTCCTTCTCACCCACTATTGCCCCGAGTGCATCAGCCGGCAAGGGGAAAAAACTATGAGGAAACACCATGAAGCATAGATAGAGTATGCTGACATGGAAGTTCTATACGAAAGGATGATATAAAACCAATTTTTTATCTCCTTGCAGCCGCTGGACGATAAGTAAGATGTATGTTTGCATCTAAACAGATCTAAAAAAAATATATATATATATATATCATAGTGTCATTTGAACAGGCTTATTCGTGGATCACCGATATCATAAGCGTATTTGTCGAGTTGTGATTTGAATGTATTGTTATTTCTCTCCCTGATAACATCCGTTGGTACATATCCGTTCTTTCGTGTTTTATAGTTTTCCTGCTGAGAAAAATGCCTATGTTAGTACTGCCTTCTCTTTCACTCCATATTGTAATATTTCGTCATTTTACATCTTTCTCAGGTGAAAAGATTGTCTTGATTTATATGGTCGAAATTATCATTCATTTTGAAATCTATCAGATCTCCTCGGAGGCTGTGCTTTTTCAGAAAACATAACTTTAGATCGCACACGCTTCCTTCACCAAGTTTCTTTCTGACTGATGAAATTGGCTTTGTTCCTCTGCTCTGCATTCATTCTAGTTTTTCTACTTTTTGACAAACTTTGATTAGGAATGAGCGTATGTTAACTGTGGTTTCGAAACAACGTTGTCAACAACTTTGTATCGATGGTTTATGATTCTTGGTACAAGAATCTGTCAGCCAAGCAATGCACTGCGTATTGTTGGTCACTACTGCTCATCAGCCCAAGGCCTGTGTCTTCTTATGCTTCGGCTAACGGCACACCAAGCATTGGATATTTGTCTTTAATATTTCTATCGTGAAAATGTATCATATGTGTCATAAAAGTGTGCCATAATGGAGGACCAGATGTGGTAGCGTGGGTGTGGTGGTGTGGGCGCGGTGGCGTGGGCGTGGAAAAATTGGTGTGGGCGTGGGGGGTGTGGGCATGGGGTGTGTGGGCGTGGGAAGGCGAGGAAGGTGGGCTGCGCATGTCAGCCTTGAGGTTCAGTTAGGTGGTGGGTTACACAATGTGATATTGCTCTTCACTTTACCTTGAGGATGAGTTCACTTGTCCAGGTCTTGAGTTGTGTGTGTGTGTGTATGTGTGTGTGTGTGTGTGTGTGTGTGTGTGTGTGTGTGTGCGTGTGTGTGTGTGTGTGTGTATATCTTTCCTCTTCTAGCTTCTACCAGAACCAAGTTTCTAAATGTCAACATCTAAAACTCTATCTTTCAAACTTCTGCAAAAAACGAATATCATTATTCCTTGACGAGGCTTGTACTATCTCCAGCTTACACGTAGCACTAGGAATGAGAGCCACCTGGCTCCATGCAAGACCCCAGTGCAGGATGTTGAAGGCAACTGGACCACTCGCTGGTCCTGGACGTTGAGTGCAGGTGAAATTAAGGAGCAATAATTCTGAGGTCGATTTCTTAGTATTTCCAGTCCAATGTAAGGGTAAGAACCTGCCTTTTGCTTCTGGTCATTATCACCCGGAACTCTCACTATCACCACACAATCAACGGACGAGTATAACGCCACACACTATATAGTTGGCTCTGGAGACTTTCATCACTATATAACATCATCACTATCATGCCACTGTACTGACGTCATCTCACCATAAAAACGACACAATTACTTGCAAGTAATACAGTCCACTTTCTATCACCTTACTCTCATCAGCCTCTTAACTACCAACCACAACTACTACCACTATCAAAATCACCATCACCATTCCCTATAATCTATCACCATCACTACACTCACTCACTGCCAGACACCACCATCACTCCTTTATAGTCTATCACCATCAGTACACACTATCACCTCATTGTCACTCCAGACCTCGTCGGAAAGTAGAAGCATATATCATGCATACGGTCATTTACATTAATATAGGCCGAGTTTACTCGAAGGTAAACAAGAACATAGTGATACCTTGCTTTGATGGCTTAAGTAAAGCGAAACCTTCAGGACTGTTGGCACCTCATAACACCAAGCTGGGGGAGTCTCCCTCACATGCTGGAGCAACATGAACAGCTGCGGTCACCGCGATGGGACTAAGGTAAATCCTTGTAAACTACGAAGGTGTGTCTGTGGATACCCGCTAACGGTTTACCAAACTAACTGCAGCAAAGGCTGAAAGCTTAAACAAAATACAAACAACGTAAAAACTTGGACTATAAGAGCTAAGGTTGGAAGGGTATGTTAATCAGGGTCGTTAAACACATGCTGGGGTAGTTCGTATATAATCTACTTATTGATGATGATGTTCACAGTGGCTAGGATGAAGCTGCTCTTGTAGCGGTCTGTGCCAGCTGGGATGGGCTCGATGTGGTTGTGGTGTCGAACTGCAACTCGAGGAAGAGGGGTTTCCGGTAGCAGGAGATGACGGTGGCAAGGTTGGTGTAGAAGCTTCTTCCAAAACTTTTGGATGAGGCCCAGGTCATGGTTGAGGAGACGTAGGAAGATTAGTGTGTTGAACGCCTCTTTGCTGAGAGCTACGACAGGGAGCGAGGATGTCTTTTATGTCCTTTTGTTTGATGGTTGAGAATGAAAACAATCATCACAAGTGTACGACAAACCTCGAGACAATAGCTGGATGATCTGATGATACTAAAGTGTTCCCTCTAGTTTAATTCATCGTCCAGAGTGACACCGAGAAGCTGTGTGGACTGAAGCACCTGAAGGTGACTGGGACCTTGTGAGGCAGGCAGTAAGGGGTGGGGCGTGGGGGCAAGGTTGACGTGATCGGCTACGATTTTGCTTTATCTGATGGTGACATGGTTGGCGATGGTCCAGTTCTGGAGTTTGACCAAGGTGTTCTGGAGGGCGATTGAGAGAGATCTGATGACAATGCTGATACCAGAAGTGGAGTCACTGACGTGCTACCATCGACCAGGTGCATCTATCAGAGAATCACTAATGAGGATGAAGAAACAAAAGGGCCCGCGGCCAGTGGGACGCCAGAAGTGAGGGACTGGAAGGTGGAGATGGCTCCTCAGATGCGAGCAACCTGACTACGCTCATTGAAGAAATGTGTGTGTGTGTGTGTGTGTGTGTGTGTGTGTTTGAATGAGACGTATGTATCTACCTATGTTTATCTATCTATCTGGATCAACTGTGTTCCCACAGTAAGTTTATTCTCCGTCTTCGCTGTATCTGGCAATATCTTTTATCTGATCATCAGACACTTGTCTTTTCAATCTTGCCAACACCCTTGAGCCTGAACCTAAGTAAGTTACGTTAGTCTTTTGTTACATTTTACTTTTCTTTTGTCTTATCATTAATGTCTCTTGCAACAGTTTCTTCTTAAGGTCTGACGTTACGACCTATAGTCTATCAGTGTGTTCGATTGTTGTGTTCTGTTGTTCCAGGAAGGTTCTCAGACGGCTTCTGGAAACTGCTGCTTATTAACTTCTCATGTCTCAAGATTCTTCAGCACTTCGTCCGTTCTGTTCTTCAGTTATGATTCTCTGCGCCAAGTTTACCGACGCGCGTTAATGATATGAACACGCCCACATCTACATAAACACACCCACGTTAATGATATGAACACGTCCACATCTATATAAACACACCCACGTTAATGATATAAACACGCCTACATCTATATACACACCCACGTCGACATGAACACACCCTCCTCAATATCAGACGCCCATACGTCTCCATGAAGACACTCAAGTCAGAACGAACACATCCATTTCAACTGTTTCATTACCTCACCTTGAACTTTAAGTGGAATGTTATGGTCTGTATCGCTTCCTCGGCCGCCATTAAGTATAATTATCCTTCCTTCATCCTAGAAGAAGAATTTTCAAGAATTTTGGATTGGTTTTTGTGTCTTGACATTTATGGCTTTAACGACCGTGCCTTCTAATAGGCTACCTAGGTACGACCAATCAACCGTTTTCATGGAGGTCTTGAGTTAAACACAGGGAGAGTTACGGTTCCCCCTTTCGTTTTCTCTGATAATCTCCTCCCAAATTTTCTAACTCCCAAAACTTTTACTTCCAACCAACAATCAAGAGTTTAACTTGGCTTCATCTCAGGCTATACTTACAAAGAAATAGATAACCCTTCCTGACACGTCGTATATCTAAGGTTCAATTATATATATAAGAAAATTATAACTAAGGCCTTAATGATTCTGCCACAAGATTTAAAGGTTTGATGATATATGTAAGTAAAAGAAACTAATGATAAGAAGGCCTTAATGACTCTACCACAAGAGATGACTAAATTCTAAATAACTACACAATCTTGTTCTTTACTGACCTTGTTTCCCGCAATTCCTTTGTTTCCTGCTGTGTCCATCTGGTCCTGCAGCCCATCATCCCAGGCACAAGGTGGAGGAGGAAATGAAGTCTCTTCCAAGACTCTAGAGAACCGCATTCTGCTCCAGAGACATTGAGAAACAATCATCTGCTCAGCAGAAGAAAAAAGTTTATCAAAATTCTGTCACATTTGTCGAACAAAAAGAAGAAATTCAAGATTTTATCATCGTGCATCATGCTAGTTCTCTCAAACAGCTCTTGGGCCGCTTTACCCAACCTACCTTCTGAGTTTGATGCACTTAATTCCACACTTACTATTTACGTCAACACTTTCTACTTACTTCCAACCACACATTTAGTCACCACCTTCCCGTTGCCCTCCACTCTCACCTTCAGACAGGTGTTCATCACCACCCTGTTCTAGAAGACCATAAACTTGCTGTGGCCTTTGCAAGACCACGTACAGCCGCCACGCCGCCCTGGCTGGCCTATCATCTCGATGACCTCGACAACAAAGGCTTTCCTGGGGTTTCACTCGTGTTTTATTTTCATATTATCGCTTTTTACGTCAGATTCCGTCCACGTCATGGCCTCTCTCTCTCTCTCTCTCTCTCTCTCTCTCTCTCTCTCTCTCTCTCTCTCTCTCTCTCTCTCTCTCTCTCTCTCTCTCTCTCTCTCTCTCTCTCTCCTACGTGTGGGCAGACCGTCGACGGCTCTTCCTTATTTCCTTCCTGATCCTTTATGCAGGTGTTCACTCGCCCATCCTGTCTTCCATAGTTCTTCCCTGTAGCAGCAGTTCGATAATCATGAGCGTCCGCTAGTTTACCCGAACTTTACCTGATACATAACTTAACTCTTCCTCATCTCATTGACGTGTGTCAGGATGATCCTAGAACCTTACTTTTACCCGCTTTCAGCTTACGTTCTGTCGATCATTATCAATCCTGTTAGAGTTCCACGAGTCATTTGGCTGTGTCTGCATCTTCAAAGTCGCTTCTATTGTCTTAACACACCGGTCGAGTCTTCCACGTCTTCTTGGTTTGTCTGTCTTTATCATCACTCTGATTGTTGTGTCTTATTCTTCATTCAGTTACGTCATATAATTCGTGACTGCATTAATTCTGCAACAATATCCTTAACCTGAGCATCAGTGACATTACGGTATTCACCCATCTCCACGATTGGCCAATCCAAGTTTGTATGGTGTTCCCGTCAATGCACAGTACTGCAGGATGGAGTGTATTACAAATATTTTCATTCAAGTACGTATTCGTTGTTGGAATTCAAGAGCATCAACTACTTAAGGTCAATCTGCTCGAATTCGAATGAAGTCATCCACGTATGTTAACATTTGCTAACTTTCGGAAAGCAAATATATTATCGTTTCAGTTTCAGTAAGTCTCATCGTAAGCCAAATGACCATCGACTATAAGCACATAATTGAGTAGTTATTTGCACTTTAGGGTCATGAACTGTAAAGTCGTTAAGTTATAACCACCAACGGAGAATCTCATACATCTTCAGGCGTTGAGTCTAACTCCAAGACCTTACTGTCATAACCTATATAATCCTTGCATAGAAACTTGTTGGTTGTTTGCACAAGCTTTAGGCCTATCATCTGGAAGTGTCAGTAAGACTCAGTGTTAAGTCAGATCCACTAAACGATTGATCTTAAACACTTTCCGATGATGAGGATGTTTTTCCAACCACACACACACACACACACACACACACACACACACACACACACACACTGGTTGGTTGTGTGGGCTTTAGGCCTCTCAACTGCCGGGGTCATTAAGGTCGTCAACGTAATCTACATCCACCAACCTAAAAATCTTTAACACGTTCTTCATGAGGCGAAGATAATTCTAAGACCACATACACTCTATGCATGTGACCCCATGAGACCGTACATGTAACCTGGAGTTTGTGTATTTCAACTTATTCTCAATTGAGAACCTTAGGGTTTACAGGAAGATGCGCTGGTAAGGTGTTCAAGTGTCTCTGAGAAGTTCTGGTGGACATCCGGGGTTCAGGAAGAATTTGGAGGACATAGACGATCAGATATGCATGTATACATGCTGGCCACAATGCGGAAAAACTGATAATAGATCTAAAATCATACTGAGTAAAAGCGACGTGGCACAACCCTGAGAAGCTATAAAAATTCTTTGAATATTCAACTGCTCAAACAGTGTCTGAAAACTAAGACATGCTAGTATTAACCCATTAGATTAACAGTTCCCCTTCAAATCAATATCTAACCAAGCCCAACCATTAACTAAATCGATCATTGACAAATAAATCATTTCATAACCAAGTGAGAATCTACTACACAGAAATTATATCCCTTATGCTCTTGATTTCTGTGCATCGACTTTCAAAGGAAAGAAGCTCGTAATTTATGAAAGTAACTCAAGTAACAAAGAGAGTAAGGCTCCTCCTTCCACTGTACACGAAAAGTAGTTTCCTTGACATTATATCAAATTAATATTTTTTCCCCCAGCAACAATGCAGTGACAGTCGTGAGACCAGACCATCCGTGTTTACTAATGCTTACCGATCTTGAACTTTTGGTGAAGGGGTCACATATATTTTTCATCATGGTAGGTTTGAGTTTCTCTAGCCATCTGAATTCTAAAACTCACTTTTATTCTTGTGTGAAACGTAATTCTAAATTTCTTGTTATCTTTTCCGTTTTCTTTTTACTTTTCTGTTTTTTAAAGTAATTTTTGGTTTTCTACTGCTGCTGCTACGCTCGTTCACATGTTATCCTTTTTGTCTCTTCTAGTTTTCACTCAAGTGATTTTTCCTGTTTTTCTTTCTTCATCTCTCTCTCTCTCTCTCTCTCTCTCTCTCTCTCTCTCTCTCTCTCTCTCTCTCTCTCTCTCTCTCTCTCTCTCTCTCTCTCTCTATCTATCTCTCTCTCTCTCTCTCTCTCTCTCTCTCTCTCTCTCTCTCTCTCCTCTCTCTCTCTTTCTCTCTCATGAGCTCTTCCTATACATTTCATTGAATCATCCCTCCATGTCTCAATGAATAATCCCTCCACGTCTTTGTCCACCAAGTCTCTTGTCTTCCGATCTTTCTCATCATTTTCATCTCCTCATACCTAAGCTTTCCTACATTCTCCTCCTCGTCTGGTCGGCTTCTGATCCTGCTTGTATTCAAGCATTTTCTCTGTGGTAACTGCACACTAAATCACACCATCCTGAAGGCTGGCAGTTAGTACCTTCTCTTTTTATTTTTTCTTTGTGTGTGCTTACCTACACGTCTCTTGCATGATGCATTCTAATCTTTTTCCATTTTCCTCTCTCCCACTTGATAATCTTCTAGTCTCAGGATGCTTTGTCTTGCTTACTCTAGTTATTGTCAAATGTTCTCTTTTCCATTACTTTTTCTCTACTTGTCTTGTTTCTTGACCATTTCTCTTCCTTTGTTTCGGCATCCGTTCCCTATTCAGATTCATTCTCTTATCTTGTTCCACATCTTCTTCATACTTCATTCTCGTATTGTCTTTCCATATCCATTTTGATTTCAGTGGAGGAATTCGGATTGTAAGCAGTAAAATGCATCTTGTCACCAAAATTCTTCTCTCTCGTTCAGTCCCTGTTTCACTAATTCACGTCAAAAAGTTTTTTCTTTTTTTTTTTTTGTCACCGCAATGTACCTATCGCTGTCTTGAAATAGGTAGGTCACAGAACAGCCAAAATACTTGGTGACGCTAAAACTTTAGCTGCTTTCTGACGGAAATGGTGAAGTGGCTTTGTGTCTGGATGAGCTTTCACACTGGCGATGGGCGAGGATTGAAGCTTGGTGACGGCAAGGATTCAGGGAGCTTCTAGTGATTATAAGAGCTGAGTTAGATAGGTTTGCAGTAGATGAAGTGGCTAGGATGACAGGTAGAAGGTAGCTAAGGACCTGATAACTCTGAAAGCAAAGGTCTCTGTTACAGTAGAGACATGGGGACACGACACAACTGTCCTCGGCTACAACTCACATTTGGTAACTTATGAAACTTTAACAGGCAAGTGCCTGGTGACGACGAATCTTTGGTTACATGGAGGAGTAGGTGACACTCAGAGCTTAATTACGGGGAAGCCATGTCAATGAGTCGTACTCCAGTCAGTAGGTTCTCTTCATCACCATGTTTCCCTTTTCACCAAGTCCCTCATGCCACCATTTTCTGCCCGTCACCACGCCTGTTGTAGCATCTCGTTCTTAAAGTATCGTCAACATGTCCAGCCTTTCATTACTCCTCGTCACCAAATCACCAAGTGCCCTCTGCCTCTAGCCACCCAGTTATCCCTGTCATAAGGTCTTCCATCACTAAGATTTGATTACCATTCGCTGAGTCCTTGCTGGCGTCAAGTTCTTTTCATCACCAAATCCTATGTTCACCACGCCCTACCGATCAAAGACTTTCGTTCATTTAAGTCTTCCCTACCAGCAAATGAATCAACGATGTTCTTCCAATCCCAAAACTTTCCAGTGTAACCAAGACTCATCCCCCTCCTCGTCACCAAACCCACCGTGTTACGAAGCCCCATTTAGTAACGCCACCTCACTATCACTAAGCGTTCTCGTCCTACTGACCACACCCATGATGACCACACAGCAACCAACGGTACATGTCTACCCTCCCTGACCATCAAGTCTGCACCGAGCCGGTGTGGGGTTCATGAAACATCCTCCTGCACACTCTCCGGTCTGGACTACTAAGCCAAGTTGTTCTTTATGCTACGAGCGAACCAGTTCTTGATCTCATATGTTTTGCTCATCTTTCTTATGTCTGCTGAATGTAAAGGTTTATTTATGAATATAGATTAAAAGGTTTTTCTGATTCTTTTTGTAGGGAAGATGATCATGTTCCTTTTTTTCGTGTCTTCGTGGATATGCTGATGAATAGGTTTTTAACGGGTATGGAAAACTCTCACTAAAACCTGAACAGCTTTCTTGCAAATAAAACCTGCTAACTCCTAGTTTTTGTGACATACGATACTTCATGAAGGGTAAACCTGTTTAAGCCCTCCCAACTCTCTTTTTTTTTTCTTTTTTTACCTACTGAACATTTTCTTGGGTCATCACTGACCCAGTCAGATAAGAGAACACAGCACACGATAGTAAATGTGAGTCCTAAGTATAATCAAAGAGACGGTTAGACGTAGTGGTTGTTCTTCAAACTTCTTATGAACAAGTTTACAGCAGGAAGGACAGAGCGATCTGACGCTCGTCCCTTCACTGGCAAGAACCGGAGATCACACCTTTGGGCACCGGTCTCCCTTGGATATAAAAAACTAGATCAATGTTCCCCATATTCGTACTAAGAGTACCGCCCATATCCTCTCAAGGAGAAGCATTTATACGAATATTAGTGTAGTAACCTATCTCGATAAGCTATACTATTGAGACACAATCAGTAACGGCTCAAACTAGTGGCATTTATGATCTGAAACTTGGTGTACGAGATGGGGAGAATCTGTGCATGTCTGGTGACGTCTGGAAACTCAAGGCCGCACGCGGGGCCGCCCTAGACTAGGTGGTTGGCATTGGGCGGAGGTACCCGCTCTGGATCCAGGTATTTCCATGGACAGCGTCGTGGTGTCGTGATCATGAACACTAGCTACTGGCACCTCACGTGAAAATTGAAAATAAAATACAGTGGAAATGAACCACTGAGAATGAGTCGTATCCTTATTATCATTGTTCTGTAATGATTATGGTAGTTAAATGGTGGGTTTTGTGATTGTTACGTTAACCTTGATCTGACACTTCCAAACTGGATCTTTCTTTATGATCTCGGAGACTCCCTGAAGTTCTGAAATGTCTGTACTACTGATACGATTCTTTAACATCCATAAGCCTTTTCTCTTCCCACTTTCAGGCGAAGCAAAGGGCAGGTAAATTAACTGTCGCTATTCAGACTCAAATGTTCCGTTGTTTTTGCCCCAAGGTCTCAGCTGATGTTGGGCCACACCTCACGCCCTGCGTGCAGCCCCTCGCCTGGTATTCCCACCCTTAACCTTTGACCCAACCTGCTGCGTGTGCCCAACCCTCCTTAAGTTGGTCTTTTTCCCCCGTTACTTAAGGTGGCGGAACTAATCGGCCTTCGTGAGCAGCAAGATTATTATGGTCTCATTCCTTCTACAGACAATTTCATATTCATCTACTGAGTCTACTGCCATTAAGTAACCTATGGTCATCTTCACCGTCTGTTTTACAGTGCGTCGATGTTACAGTTTCATTATTATGTAACCCTACGACCCCTTCTCTAGGGTTCCTGTAGCTTACAGATTGCGTTTCATGCAGGAGCAGGGTAATGAGGTGAGCTGCGTGCTTGAGGTTCGGGCAAAACAACTACCATGGTCTTTGACCTTCATCCTCAAGGTATATCCACCACCGGATTATTCCTTAACACACTCTCTCGGCGTTCAGGATCATTCTGAACTCACACACACACACACACACACACACACACACACACACACTCGCTATCTACGTAGCCCTTGGCATTTGGGAAATACGGAGCCACGCTGATTTCTCTTCTGAAATGCGGACGTGTGGATCACACCTCATCTCTCAGACTATTTTTGTCACATTTGTGATCTTTTTCCGCATTGATTTTCAAAACTGTCTCATATTAAAATCGTAAATCTAGCATAAACTTTTTGAGCTTAATAAGCAGATCTTACAGACGTGACCGAATCCTTCTCAACAAATATTCCATTTACCTGGATGATGCCATTCGTTTATCACCCAATCTAGCTGAATGCGGAAGAAATACCATTTTTCTCACATTGACCAATGAAGTTTTCGTGTTACACATGTATTTTAATGGTTCATATAATATAAGTATTTCTTTATTTAAAGTACAGTTATGTATACATGACTCAGCCGTGATTTACATACATGCATATCAAATAGTGAAATACGAATAGTGAAATAGAGACACGTACAGTCTCCCAAAAAACTATTGAGCTCTCCGAGACCTGAAGTTTGTAGTGATGTACAGCAAGCCGACCGAGATTAACACTTGACTTGATACAGTTGTAAACTGCATCAGTGTGGCAGCGAAGTTCAGTTACAATCTAGGTCGGCAGGTTGTATCGGCAGGTTATAGATTATCAGAAACTTCAGCACCGGGGACCCGATATTTTTGGGGGGGATACTGTACATCTTGCTGGTCTTCACATCTTACACTTCCACCTCAAAAAGGCAATACGCTCAACCTCGAGAACCCACACCCAACCCACGCCAGTAGCGGCATCCGAAGACGACCACATGCCTGGTCTGCACCGATGGTGGCATCCGAAAACAGGCAGTCAGTGACACAAGCCCGTGCCGCCAAGCTTAGACCTGGCAAATAAATACATACCTGGAATTTCAGGAGTTAAGGAGGACCGGGCCGTCTTAGAATAGGACTCTGTGCCAACCCTAAACTTTAACTACATTTCCATTTAATGACTATAGGTAGACATAGGATATTAAGCCAGAATGTGTAACATTCGTCAAACATACAAGTAACAAAGTTTCTAATTGGTTGATCGAGCACCAGGGTCATTAAGGGCGTCATCTTCAAGTTATAACTACCAGTCGAAAATTCCGAACACTTTTTGGTGCTAAAGATAATCCTAAAATCACAAATACTGACAAAATATGTCCTGATGATATGTGCTGCTCCTGTGCGAGCACTGCAGAACTGGGAGGAAGAAAAGAAGGTTGGAGGGAGATTATAAGAGAGAGAGTGAGAAAGGATGAGAGAGAGAGAGAGAGAGAGAGAGAGAGAGAGAGAGAGAGAGAGAGAGAGAGAGAGAGAGAGAGAGAGAGAGAGAGAGAGAGAGAGAGAGAGAGAGAGAGAGAGAGAGAGAGAGAGAGAGGACGTATAGGAAAAGAGCGAAAAAATAGTATTTGAAAAAATTAAAGTTGGAGTTAATCTGAACGAGAAATATCTTACAAACGAATGAATATATAAGAAAAGTTTTCATTTCTGACGTCACTTGATTTTAGATCCAGATTCATCTCCGTATTAATCGTTATTCATTTATCACCTGTAACTTTACACCCCTGACTCTATTTTCTATGTAATACGTATATCTACAAAGTTAGACATGAACATCTTAGATTAAGTAAAACAGTAAATAAGAAACAAAACATCAAAAAATCTTTCTTGACATTTCTTAATAAGGAGAAATATGAGACCTGATAACATGTTCTGTGATTGTGGCATTATATTATCTATTAATTTATGTATATTTTTTGCACGTGACAAAACTTGTTCTACACAATACTATATAAAAAAAATGTGTCTTAAAAGCACGAGAGCAAGACGGAGGACCAGCATGTCGTTCACCTTGTTAAATAACGTTTGGTGTGACTTCCTAAATGTGCGATATCCAGAGTCTACTGATAGACTCCCTAGAGACATGGACGTCTAACGAGATATTTAAGAAACTTTAAAAGTTCTGCGATAGATTTGCATTGATGGAATTCGTTAAGCGCTCGAATCTGTTCTTCAGTGCTTTTTAGAGAGTAAGAAAACTAATTGCACATGACATACCTGGGCAAGGTACTCCTGATATTTACCAGTAACCAACTACAAAATGACAGTTAGTATTAAGGAAGAGGTGTCAGAGACGGTGGTTCTCCTTGCTCGACAGAAAATGGGACCCGGGGATGAAATGATCGAGAGGGAGGCAGGGGTATATATGGTGGTTTCCTGGTGTTGATCAGAATACCAATGGTCAGCTGATCTCGTTTCCTGGCAATACGATTGGCTGTGGAGTGTCCTGCTTTCCTAACACTGTCCTCAGTCATGTGATTCGCTCTGAAATGTTTCGTTGATGAAGTGTTAGCCTTCGTGTCTTTCAGTAGAGACTTAAGTGAAGGAAAGATCTCTGCAATGATAATCTGCAAAAAAAAATCGTACAACTGTTGATAAACATCATACTACTGGCTTTAAGAACACTTGGGGGTCATGTACCCCTTTATACTGCCATGAGGGTAGTAACTTTTCAGTAACGAAATTCCTCTGCATCTACATATACCCTTGTTCAGTGTATGTTCAAAATATAACGATTTCCTCATTCTTTTTCTGAAGAAGAAGCATGAACGAACGTATAGAAATTAAACGAATAATATACGAAACATTTCCCTATTTTGATATATGTAAAAAATAACTAAAATTCCATAGGAAGATATCGCAATATAAGGCACTCCACCTCCACACCGCAGTAAAATCAAGTATATATATAAACCACAAAGAAAAAAAAAATGGACCCAGAAGTTGAACCTTCAGGCTGCTGGTGTCTGTAATAACACGAGATATACTATTGCTCTGAAAAAAGATACACATTATTACTACGGTAATTTTTTTTTTCTGTACGAGTCATCCAGAACGAGATAAAAATTTCCTTTATCATATTACCAGTTATAAATTGAAGAAAGTAAAAGTCATCTTAATTGAATTTTGTAGTTCCAAATTCCTCGCTATATCAAGGAGAGTTACAATTCTTAGTATAGCAAGATTTTCAGTTACATATCTGACAGTGAGAATAAAGTTGAGTTACATGTAGGACACTGGTCTCCAGCTTTTCAACCAATCATAATGTAGTAAACAATAACATTAATCAATACTACATCCTGAAAAGAATTTGTTCCCATTATAACAGTTATTTTGTTTTTCCAATCTCACTCCATCATTAAGCTTGAATCAAAACCTAACCTGGGAGAGTCAAACGCGTTTATAAGTTTATTTTTACAAGTTGCAAAAGATTCGTATCCGACATATGGCAAAAGGAATGTCCTGCCTTACCATTATACTTCTACCTGCAACCACGAGCGTCTAGACTGATCAGCAGTCAAACGTTTCACAAACATCGAAACCTTTTCTAAACCTTTTTAAAAAATCATTTTGTATTCTTTAGTGAAAACAATGTTCCATTCGGTATGATTATAGATGGAGTATTTTTCTTTTTATTTATGGTAAACATTTTCGTGTTACCGGACTCCATCTGCTCATGGTTACATGGCGAGACTGTATCACTGGGAGTTCAATTTCGTTAAAAAAACTTTTCATTTCAAAGGAGTCTACACTTCCCTGCTACTGGAATTAGCGCAGCCTTGAGTTGCAAGATCCTTCAGAAAGGTCCTGGATAACAACAGAACTCCTTCATAGGAACTGGTCCCGGGGTCACGATGGATCATTACTCCTATAACACAAAAATATATACAAAATTCGCAGAAAACATTAAATCTCTTCTTACAAACAACAATCCATTTCTGCACATTAAACTTTAAACTATAGACGTGTCCTCCACCACACGACGGAAGTCCGTTTCAAGTTGAGAATCGGGAAATTTTAAGATGAAATTCCTTGTCACCTGTCAGGCCTGACATACTCGACCCTTCCACTCTTGCTATACTAAATATACCAACCTCTTACACACCTGTACATTGGCTATACCGACTTCTGACACACCTGCTACACACTAGATTTACCAAACTCTTACACACCTGCCATACTGAATATACTTCACCTCTTACACATCTGCTACTCTGAATTTACGACACCTAAACATACCTCCTGTATCTTATACACATCACTTTATACAACTGTGATGCAAAACTCGTGTGACAATACAGTTCAGTATACTACACCGTACACCTATACGTAACACACTGTAACTCTGTACTGTGCCAGTCACTCGTCACACACACACACCCCTGGTAACACCTGATGAAGTCGGTAACACCTCTCTCTCTCTCTCTCTCTCTCTCTCTCTCTCTCCTTGGCCAGGTGGTGGGTCGAGGGCCCAACAGAACCTTTGACACAGATGTAAAAAAAAAAAAAAACTGGTTTCTCCCTCAGGTCCTTAACTCATGGTACTTTCAGTCTCCCTCCATCCCATCCAGACCGCCCTCCATCCCCCCTTTCATCCCCCTGACCCATCCCACTCTCCCTCTATCCCTCCCTCTTGCCCCTCCCTCCCTATACCCAGTCCTTGATCTCTTTAAGGTAATCAATTATTCAGAAGACCTTCGACGTGCTGATTGTACGTGTCCAGCCTCGGGCTGCCATAGTTAGCTATGATCTACGTATAAATCGCAGCAGGTCACAGTGGCGGGCGTGATTCAGCATTTGCTGATAACCTCGTAGTTATCACACACACACACACACACACACACACACACACACACACACATATATATATATATATATATATATATATATATATATATAGGGGAGGGGTAGAGTAGTGTTAGGGATGGGGTTAGGGAGGATTATGGGGGAGAAGCCATACGAGTCCTGCCCCCATGTTGTCCTTGACCCAAACAACGAGGTCATCTGACTGTGTATACTGGGCGACACCCTGTTCCTACCTCTCCCCGTGTGTGGCGCATCTGGTAGCGTTCGCTCTGTGTTAACCACAGTAAGTGCGAGTACTTACGACGAGGTCTTGCCTAAGGCGGGGCCTGCGCGTTGCGCTCACCGCAGGGAAACTAAAGTTACGAAGAACAAGTCGTGTGACTTACGTGTTGTCACGTGTTGTGATCGCGAGATTGAGAGATTATATGTTTGTGGACTGAGTGCCAACAGCCCACGTGTGGGGTGAGGCAGGAAGTGAAATTAGACAGCTATCTGAGCCATAGGAGTGCAACTTGACAGCCAATGAAGTGCTGGGTCACTGCGCAGCTGTCACTGACTTCGATGCCCTGGTGAACAGGTATGGGCCACACATGTGGACTTGATGGCAGGTGTGGTCTGGAGAGAGAGAGAGAGAGAGAGAGAGAGAGAGAGAGAGAGAGAGAGAGAGAGAGCGAGAGAGAGAGAGAGAGAGAGATATCAGACTTGTCTAATGAGTCAGAGATATAGATGTAAACACAACAATGTCCACCTTATCTCTAATCATTCTGAGAGTATCTCGTTATCAGCCGTCAGGGAGGTGTGTGTGTGTGTGTGTGTGTGTGTGTGAGGTGCCACAGAGTGTCCCTGGCAACCCTCGTCCACAGCACAGATCTTTACTGCTCACTTAACACGTAAGTCTCAAACTCATGTGTAGCTTAAAGTCCTCTTCATGTCTCACTCATCGTGTGTAGGACTAACATGTCTTGGCTCATTACGTGATCATCGGAAAACAACAAAGTTGCTGTGACTGATCTCACTGTCTGGGTTCTGATCTCCGTCAGTTTCCATCAGTCTTGATTTCTTGACTCAGTGGTTCATGTCTCATCGAGGGTAAGACTTACCTGGTCAAGATACTTGGGCTCCAGGTGTGCTTTCTGACGTTCCTACTTCGTAGCCTTGAGTAAGGCTCTCCCGACCCTGATTGAAACGCACGTAATACGGATTAGAACGCACGCAACCCTGACCAGAACGCACGTACGTGAACTCAATCTGACCGTCAATGTTTAGGGAGATCATCTATCTTTGTAGAACGGTTCTTCCTCTGGCAACAGGTCGGTACGTCCCTTGAGCACGAGGACGTGACCATTGAACACGACGATGCGACCCTTGGCCTTGGACCAAAATCCTTAATAACTGTCCTCGTCAAAGGTCGATTTATGATAGCCAAGGGTATCTTGTTCAGATGAGACACAGGTACTGTACAGACGGTACACAGGTACAGTACTGATGATACACAGGTACGTTACCTTAGGACAACACTGCAAATATAACGATTTCATTTCCTCAGTCCTCTGTCTATTGGTTCATTATATAATTGTGGGAGAGCGAGTGACTCACAGGAAAGGTAAAGGGTGCGAGCATGCAAAAGGTAAGACAAACGGACAAAGAGACATAAATATGAGGGGAAAGTGATTACGTCATCCTTTGTGTAGCAAGATGGGCGAAAAAGTGAGGCCAGATAAGGAACTCATGCTCTCATATGACCCGCCAGCGTAACGTTATTACCTGTATCTGTTATCAGGTTCATCTACTGACGAGTCCTTCATCTTATCTTTCCGGTTTCTCTTTCTTTTTCTCAGAGTGTCGGCCATGGTTGGCGTGTGGGGCCATGGCTTCACCGAGGGCGGCCTTACTCTCCTTCCGCTAAGGATGACGGTATCTTCCCCACCAGGAGATCCCGTCTGTGTGCAGACCGTAGGACACCCAAACGATCGCCCCAACAAAGTAGTTCTACTGCTCGGCGATGATCTGGTGAACAAGGCGTCTGTCAAGGACGCCTTTGTTAACTATATCTTCGACGTGCAGGTCAGGGAAACCCATCGGTTGATCCTCGTGGACGATCATGTGTTTGAGGAGGCCTCGAGTTGTGTCCATGTGTATATCTTCAACCAGACGAACGACTCAACCCTTCCCTTCAACCTGGTTCTCGTTGACGTGCCTCCGATAGGTTGGGTCACCAGCGCAGAGAGGGACGTGGACATCCTTCGGGATATCGAAAACTTTCTTCGCCGTGAATTTATGACCACTTTAGTTGACTATGTTGGTCTGGTCGCACCATCGTCATCGGATGTCCTCCACCCTCTCATCAACACATACAGGATACTCAACCTTTCCTTCGACGAGCTGGACAGCATCACACAGATCCTAGTGACAGACCCGACGTCGTACATGCCTCTCCTGAATTCACTCAAGAAAGCCAACATTGGCTACAGTAACTTGTTCATCTTCGACAACAGCGACATAGCGGATGACGCGGGCCCGGAGGAATATTTCTTTGCCCAGGTCTTCGTCACTACGATTACCACGGCGTCGACGACTTCTTTCAGGAGATGAGGGACGTGTCGCCCCTAAGGATGTCGCTTGAGAAGCGACTGGAAGCTGGAAATGTGAACATCTCAGACATCTCGAGACTTCGAGTGATACATGAGTTCACAGAGGTCGCAGGGCACCAGATGGACTTGACCTTCGTCAGGTAGTGATGAAGATGGAACACAGAGATGAAGCGGCGAGAACCGAGCAGTTCATAATGGGTCGTCCTAACGACAAACCTAACAGAGTCGTTCTCCTAGTGGGCGACAGAGGCTCGGGGAAAACGACACTTGCCACAGCGATGGTCAACCACATCTTCGATATCAAACTCCACGACAATTTCCGTTTACTCCTGTGCGGAGATCCGCTCAATCGACTCGAAAAGAACCGGAACACCAAAAAGACAAAGTTCACAACGGCTTACACCTTCAACCTCCTGCCGAAGCCCTACAACCTCACCATCGTCGATACCCCAGGATTGGGCAACGCCGAGGAACAGGTCCACAACAAAAACCTCATCTCCCGCTGCTTGGCGCTCTTACGGCACACTTGTGGCCTTCCTCACCTTGACATGATAGGTCTCGTAGCACCAGCAAGGACAGAGAAACTCCCAGACTCCTACAGGTCCGTCTATAAGCACCTCTACTCTCTCCTGACCGACGAGGGAGGAGAAAAAATCATCATCTTGGCTACGCAATCCGACGCCAAGAGACCAGCTGTCTTCCAGGCTCTCGAAAAACTCAGACTGACCTTCTCAAAAGGTCTCAAATTCAACTCTCACACCCTGTTAACAGACTTGTTTAACGGGGAGTTTGGGATGAACGGTCAAAGATCCATAGGTGAACTCTACTGGGAAATAGAACACTGTAGTCTCAGTTCCCTGCTAGCTGAATTGGAGGGATAAATGACCAAGACTTCACAGATAGATATCACAGGCGCTTCACAATGGTCGAGGGAAAGATTTCAGGAATGAAGACTATGGACCAAAAAATAAGAAAAAACTAACTAGAAATTATCGTTAACAGACACTCCTCTCAAAATCTTATCATTATTTTTAATGTATCTGCTTTATTTACGATCAACGTTGTCGATTTCAGTTTCTTGTTCTGTTATTTTATCTTTCATATTAATATCCTTATTGTTGCTTTATCATTATCCATTTTAAGGCCTACATTCAGATTCAGATCAGAGTAAAAGTTGATATAAATGAAAACAAAAACTGAGAGATCAAGAGATCTGAGGAACACGTCATCTCATTTACGATTAACTAAACCAAAGATGATGACAGACACTTCTTTGATAGTTATCAATTAAATCCCGCTGATCATATGAACTGTTACTGCCCTCCAGATGTCACTGTAAAACATTACATGCACGCTTCTATACTACAGTAAAGGTTTATTTGATTCCTACCCTAGGCACTGATGTATTGAACTATGCACCACGAACACTATTGTATTTAACTAAGACTGCTTTTATCTACATAACTATCCGCCATCATTATTCCATTCACAGTTCCATGGGGTTGACGAATGACATACAGTTTCATTATCAATCTAATGTTCACACACACACACACACACACACACACACACACACACGAGATGGGGTCCCACGACAGTAGAAGTCTCTCTCCGTACAGTACAAACATCGCTTTCTGTGGTATTATGATAAGATGGACTCAAGCGCTGATTTTAATTCGGGACGGAATGGGTATGGAGTCTCCTTTGGACGTGGTCCCTTCCATGACCGTGAATAATACAATGAAGGGTCTATGGTGAAAGTCCGCAATGCCTTTCTAATGTGTCTGATACATACTAATGCGAACAGCAGCAGATCACTGGGTCCTCCCGCAGCTGGCTGTGACTTGCCGCAGGACTCTGAAAGGTCGTCTCCGAGCTTGATGGTCAAGGTTTGCCCGCGTAAGATCCTTCAGGTCTTGCCCGACGCGCCGTCTGGTAGCTGCCCTAATTTACATGTGACGTCGGGGAATGTCATCAGCATCCATCCCAGCACGGGCAACACGGCCAATGCTGCTGTTATGCTACTCAGATTGTGTGATTAGAAGTTAGCTGGGCGTGTCCACGTCTCATACCTCCAGAGAGGCCATTATTTAAAAGCTCCAAATGTCCGGTGTACCAGATGTTGGCCGTGTGAAGCTCTTGAGACCCGCCTAGTAAGGGTTTGGATGAGGTTTTTGGAGAAGCAAAAGACGACGGATCCTGACAACCTCCGGGAGTTTAACAGTGATGTCTGCTGCAGCTGCGGCTCTTGTCCCGTCCTCCTGCGTGTGTACACGGCTGTGTGCAAAACTACATCTTGGGGGAGAGTGACATCCTAACATGTTTTCCATTCCTCATGACCGATACCCCGGGCCACCCTCCTATCATCCTTCACGTCTTCGTCACACAGCTTCACACCCTTGATTGGTTCGTGTGACCACACTCTTGTAGAGGTCTTTGAGGAAAACTAACAACACATCATAGAATATATATATAGTACAGTTCTGATTTACGAATAATGGAACAAGACTACACTCAATTTCATCTTGATACGCCGCTTTTTAGTTATTTGTTATCTAATCACTTACAACTCCTCGCGCTAAAACTACAAATAGATAGAACAACAATAGTTAACCAAGTTAACCATTAAACTTGCACACATACTTTTTACTAGAGAAAATGAATACTTAACCTATGGGCTACGGATAACTTAAGTATCTTCAGTATCTTAACAGATGATACATTTCAACTGTAATATATACATCCAACTTGAGCAAACCTTGTCAAAGTTATGAAAGTTTAGTATCTGGTTTAGCTGGAATTGTTGGAGAGAATGAACCACAAGGTGACAGTGTATGTGGTTGTACAGTTGGGAACTTAAATTGCTTGAGTCTCTAATGGACAGAAGCAACGCCTGGCACCTCAAACGTAGTTATGATGTCATATATAGTGTTTATCATGAATGAACGAACTCAGCATGTTTTCTGAAGTAACGGTTGTGGTAAGTGGCCGGTAAGAATGCTTCTTTACATTCTTTTTATTCTCAGTTAAAAAAGTATAGATACAGAAGTTCATAAATGATATTTCTTTTACCAAACCAAAAATGAAGAATAAATATGCAAGCTAATTGAATGTATTGCAAATATACATCAGACACCAGACCTGTAAAGGAAACAATTTGACGAATGTGATGATTTACATGAGCCGCAATATACCAAATCAATCAGAAACTGATACTAAAAAAATCCTTCAAACATGATATCATTTTGATGCTCAATTGTAGGAATTATGGCCCCCAAACAACATATCAATCCAAGATTAATATTAACCCAAACATCATTTCAGCCCGAGATTCTTTTTTTTTTTTTTTTTTTTTTTTTTTTTTTTTCCAAAAGAAGGAACAGAGAATTGGGCCAGGTGAGGGTATTCCCTCAAGGGCCCAGTCCTCTGTTCTTAGTGCTACCTCGCTAACGCGGGAAATGGCGAATAGTTTAAAAGAAAAGAAAAAAAATATATATATATATATATATATATATATATATATATATATATATATATATATATATATATATATATATATAGGTAGCAACACGCAGGTAATAACTTACACACACAAGACGTTAAAAGACTGTGCCTCATGTGTGAACTCTCTCTCTCTCTCTCTCTCTCTCTCTCTCTCTCGTATACACAACTAAAGTAATCATTATAATGAAAATCCGTTTCTCAAACAAGAACTCCCTACAAGCCAAACGAGCTCCTGTTTGCCATAGTCTCGCCCCCTTCTTTGGTTGATCGTCTGTGTAACACTCTTACCAAACTTTTATCAGTGTCTCAGGATGAGAGAGAGAGAGAGAGAGAGAGAGAGAGAGAGAGAGAGAGAGAGAGAGAGAGAGAGAGAGAGAGAGAGAGAGAGAGAGAGAGAGAGAGAGAGAGAGAGAGAGAATCTTGGAATGGTAACGGAGGAAGTGCAAACCAGATGTAGTTGTAAACAGTTCTTCATTGGAATCAATTTGCATACTAGATTCAAAGACCATCTGAAAATGGTCGTCACTACCAAGTTGTTTATTTTCAGAGCAACGAGAGTGCCGGATGCCTGTTGATGAGGTAGCCTGGTGTCTGCCTGCTCTATGAACCTGGTGACAATCACTGGATGTTCTTCAAGTCATTCTTGAGAATTGGCTAATAAGATGAACAACTTCCATGCCTAAATGATCATAATAGTTATGTTAGCTGTGTATTGTACCTTTTTTTGTTAATCCAATGATCATCCTTGCCTGATTCTAGGCCTCTCGAATGTTACATGTACTTCAAATATATGAAATCTGTACTGAAATAGGATAAAATATGGTTTTGAAAAGATTAAAGCGACGATTATCTCCTGTTCTTTTAAGAGGTACACTTGCAGTTTTCTTTTTCATATTTGACACTTTTAAAGAAAATGCGACTTCAACCGCATTATCAGGGGATACAAAAGTTCCTCATGAGACACGGTGACATCATTTCGCTTAGCGATACACACATCCTAAATCATACGTGTTTTATCGAAATTAGAAATTCGTACAAAACGAACACATCCACTTAGGTGCACCTATACGCTCAGAAACATACAGCCCCGACCTATGTCAATAATGACACCCCCAGAACAGGCTGCCATCGTCATAGTGCTGTGCTATGTAATTTTAGCGAATTCTGACGCACAGAAACACGCACGCGCGTGCACACACGCGCGCACACACACACACACACACACACACACACACACACACACACATACGAGCATAGATGATGAACTAGATGCTGGAATCTTGATATCTACAGAAATTAGATTATCATTTAAGTTCTGCAATACAAAAGAACCGTACAAGCTGTACGAACGACTTAAGGTTAAAGTCTGTGGCCATGAGATTATAAGACGGTCTGTGTTTACCGCAGTAGCTGCTGATTGGGATTCCATTACCATTACTTGCACACGTCGGGTGTGTGTGTATGTATTCGGCGTGCTATTTCTGGGACAAGATGGACCGTGTTTAACAGTAGCAAGTGGGGTCTTTTGTATATATGTTAAGGCTCATATAAAGAACTGCTTCTTCCCTAAATATTTGACTGATCGCTTCTCAGTGCTGGAATGGTAAAAGCCCATAAGTCAAAATCGATTCTACTGAACACTTAACGCCATATGATATGTTGTTAACTCAAAATAAATACACATGAAACAACGTATTTCTCTGTAAAATCTAAAAGGCTTCATTTGTCTACTTACACGCAGTAAATCATTATTCAAACAGACTCAATCCCTACGAGGGTCGTTTGTTTACTCCAGCACCATCCCCTAACCCTCTGTGTAAATCGACCGCAAACAAACTTTCCCCAAGTTATACACCAGATTGTCGCCACGGAAGATTTGTGCACTATGGTCTGCATTGCGTCCCTTGCCCTTAAGGGATGTTTCAAATAGATGAGGAAAAAGCCCTAAATAATTACTAAGCGGCTATGAGCAACGCACTATCATGGAACTGTTTACTGAGTAAACGGAACAATGATTGTGGGTGGCGAGTCGTTTCCGGTTTCTTTTATTCCATCGGCGGAGATGGTGAAGGACATATATTCACAAAAGTACGTTATCTCTAGATACCTTTGAAACTGCAAAGTTAATTGTTCAATAGTTCATTAATCTCTAGTGATTTTCTATAATGAAGAAATGGGTATAAGTATAGTTTGGCTCCGCATCGATATAAGCATTGGATACTGAATATTTAATCAATGTAAATATACATGTAAAATATCATCAAAAACTATTCTAAAACTTTACCTAGAATATGAAATGAAAGAAAAAAATATACGAACATTAATTTGGGCTGCTGCCTGGGATCGCATACCCTCTCCTGTGCTGTATGGTTGCTGATGTCTAATGCCAATTTGCTGCTTCTCAGTCATGTGTACGAATGGTATTCTTCAACAAATGATACTGAAAATCGAGACAACTTTTGACTTCTATGATGGTTAGGTCAGGTTTTCATAGAGTCTGTAGATATTTTTTTTTTAACAAGTATATTACCTGCCCGATATTTCTCCACATAAACTGCTATTGCCTCATGTGACGGTTTGATCAGCCTACTATCATTTTTTTTTCAATTGATGGCTGTGGTGTCTGAAGGGTGAAGGTGACGGACTAGTGAAATCCTTGTTTTGATACAACCCGTTTTCACTGTGACTCGCTTTACGAAGAAAATTAGATGGGACGAGGGAGGTCTTGTGTAGATTCTTCTTCTGCTTCAGAGACCATTTTGATGATGAAAGAATATGAACTTTAACAACCTTCAAAGACCATATATTACAGTGGGAGCGTGTAAGGTCTTCGAATTACCTTTAACACCAGAAGGAGGTTTTCAGTGTTTTTTTTGGTAATCATAGCTTGATATTAACGTTCTCAATGGATCTGGCATTTGATAGACCTAATACACAAGTAAATAGCTCACCATAGCAACTGGAGAGGGAAATACTATTTTTTTCCCCACACTTTGTGGACACTAGTCTTCAAGGCCTTTTATTCAACTCTTCCTATGTATATACGCTCTGGGATTTCCCTTTGTTTGTAACCTGATTCATCTGTGGACTCAGAAACAAAACATTACACGAGGGACGAGATAGAAAATGACTCCATGACAAAATACAGACGATAACAAGATTGTTGCATCCGGAGCTGTCAGCTCCACTGTTCGATTACTGCCACATGTACATGGTGACAAGTTATGCATCACGTAAATTACAGAAACGATGATTGGTTACTTGGACCTTTGGCCTATCAAATGTCAGGGTCGTTACAGACATCACTGGCAAGTTCAAACTCCCACCTGAAAAAGTTTTGAACACCTTTAGGGGTTCAAGATTATTCTTTTTATGCACGCGCTACACATATGGCCCTTCAAGAAGACGGTGTAGGACAAGTTCACAATGAAACAGCATGTGCTGGCTTTTTGATTGATTTTATATAGGATACGTAATGAAATAATCCCAATAACACAATTTATTCGTCATATAAACAATGAATCTAACTATATTTGAAATCATCTTATAAAATATATATTAATTCTTGAAGGTAGAATAATGGAATGTATCATTGGTCAGGTAAGTCAACTTCATTTACCATAGATGATCTCATCAGGGCTGGTTCTCCGGTGAACACCTGAAACAGAAGGATAATTGTTAGACCGATTCCTGCGCTTATGTAATAGATAAATATAACTGCATTAAGAAGCAAGGATAACTTGTGATGGCATAAAGCGCGAGACGAATAATTTACATTCCCAACTGATATACTTTAAATGTTGTATGTGACGAGGTCTCTCGTTTCAAACCTTATTTTGCTGACGTTATGTCTAACACTGAAGCCACCTGGCTACTGACTGCCGCACTACAGAAATTGCATTGCTGTCTGGCACACCTCATGAACGCACATCTACCCAGTTCCACAGCTCAACTGTCTCCGTTGCAGTTTTTTGAAGCAGTAAACATTATAATCAGTGAAGCGTTTGTGTCCAATATATTTCTCGGTACTGTTTACAATACTCTGAAGCTAATGTTGGTGCGAAAGGAGAAATCCAACATACGAAAGGAAAGGTTGGTGGAAAATTCAACAGTGTTGAATATTGTTCGATGATATTTCTTGGCCGATGAGGGAACAAGGAATTTTAGATTTGCTTGAGTGAATGATCTGGACTTCCTCTCTACATGTCAACACTTTCAACATAAGATAAATCGTAGGTTTTGTTTTGACCATCAACTTGTTCTCATGACTGAATATTCGTATATGATATCTATTTACTTTAACCATATATAGAAAAATGACAGCGATAAATGACAGCGATAAATGAACATTTAATGTAACCATGATGGTCAGTAGACCTCACTGCCCTAGAAATGATTTTTAGTCTAATTCTTGCTTCAATCATTTATCTGCAACAGATATTTTTCTTCAGAATTGCATACATTTTTACATATACGCCACATGCACAGTGAGAGTGCAGATGGTCTTAGATTGTACATACATGTGTGTGTGTGTGTGTGTGTGTGTGTGTGTGTGTGTGTGTAAAAACTGGCAAGGTCATTGATCATTGATTCGAGTTCGCTGGAACACAGTTTGTTCTTATCTATTGGGCTCATGTCAGATATAAAGGTGAAGGCTGACTCAACCCACATCCTTGCTTAGGCAGTACCTCTCATACCTTACCCGCGCCATCCGTTCCAACAATCATAACTCCTTATCTTCTACCATCACCACCACCCTTTCAGGTAGCCATTTACCGACTCCTTATCTCATTTTCAAATATTGATCCATAATATCATTGTTCTATCCTGAAAATGTTATTTTCCATTAATTCATTCCTCTTTCCGACCGACGGTATTAGTTTCCGTGCGAGGTGTTTTGTATTCCTGGCCAACAGGCCATCTGTTTGTCTGTCTGTCTGTCTTTCTGTCTGTCTGACTCCCACAACCAAATGTGTAAATTTGCCACAACAAAGTCGTCACCATTTGTTTCCAACTAATTATCTAAATATCATTTTATCTTTTATTCACATTTTTTCCTATTATAATACAGGTAACTTATCTAAGTATTTTGTATCGAAGGAAAAATTGAAGTAACATAAACCATTATAGCAGAATAATTGATGCTTGAAACGCTTGACCTCAGTATGAAATTATATATATAAAAAAGGTTACTGGATAACTATCTTCACTATTGATGAAAAGTAAAAACGAGATCACGTCACTTGTATCGATGATCCAATAATGATAACATCATTAGTTACCTCTGGCGCAGAGCTTCCTTACATATTATATTGACGTAGAAGGTACCATGATGATGGGACTGGTGTAATGAATTTGTATATATATTATTCGAGTCACTTTCTGTAGCATGTCACAAACTAATTATCAAGTTCGGATTATCTCACTAAGAAGATACAATGGAAATCAGAAGTTCTCGTTCCTCAGCCCAACATTTTGTTTTCTGAAATATGACCAGTCTTGCTTGAGGTGCCAGAACGTACTATTGTTGAACGATTTTGTGCTACTGCACTCCACACAAGTGATCTGGTCTGTGTATGAATGAAATGGAATTTTAAGTATGATTAGATACAAATTAAGACTCTGTGTGGATTTATGGTTAAATTGCATATAAAACAAGGAACTTTCTCACAATATGGCATCAGCGGGGGGATTTGGTGGGAGCTGTTCTGATGAGCTGCGCGCCGCCCCATTGATATGTAAATGATAGAAAACCATCAATTGACATGCTAATGATCACCCCTTTATCGCGGTAGCGCACGCTCACACACACACACACACACACACACACACACACACACACATATATATATATATATATATATATATATATATATATATATATATATATATATATATATATATATATTTTTTTTTTTTTTTTCATACTATTCGCCATTTCCCGCGATAGCGAGGTAGCGTTTGAAGAGGACGGCTTTGAGGGAATTCTCTGGTTTCTGTTCCTTCTTTGGAAAATTAAAAAAACGAGGGGGATTCAGCCCGTCCTTCCTTTAGCTTCTACGACATGCAGGGAATAGAGGAAGTATTCTTCTCCTATCAGGGAATATTAATTAATATTTTTATTAATATTATTATATATATAAGATTCTCACCATAGAAATTACTGTCTTCCTAGAAATATTAGCGGAACGCCGGAATTAGTTTCACTGACATTTTATTCTACTTTAGAATTACAGTTGCCTGAGTTCTCAGTATATGTGAAACCCCGGGAATGTTCAATAGCGCTCAAGTTGACATCGACAGACTTGTTAGGTCCAGCGCAGACGCTGTCCTAGATTCATAAAACATAGTGACCTATGAGGAGGAGAAGAGAATGAAAGAGAAGAACAGAGAAGGAGGGCATGATCAAAACAACGACCTAACGTTACTGGTATGAATAACATATAAATAAATATATATATATATATATATATATATATATTATTCGAGTCACTTTCTGTAGCATGTCACAAACTAATTATCAAGTTCGGATTATCTCACTAAGAAGATACAATGGAAATCAGAAGTTCTCGTTCCTCAGCCCAACATTTTGTTTTCTGAAATATGACCAGTCTTGCTTGAGGTGCCAGAACGTACTATTGTTGAACGATTTTGTGCTACTGCACTCCACACAAGTGATCTGGTCTGTGTATGAATGAAATGGAATTTTAAGTATGATTAGATACAAATTAAGACTCTGTGTGGATTTATGGTTAAATTGCATATAAAACAAGGAACTTTCTCACAATATGGCATCAGCGGGGGGATTTGGTGGGAGCTGTTCTGATGAGCTGCGCGCCGCCCCATTGATATGTAAATGATAGAAAACCATCAATTGACATGCTAATGATCACCCCTTTATCGCGGTAGCGCACGCTCACACACACACACACACACACACACACACACACATATATATATATATATATATATATATATATATATATATATATATATATATATATATTTTTTTTTTTTTTTCATACTATTCGCCATTTCCCGCGATAGCGAGGTAGCGTTAAGAACAGAGGACTGGGCCTTTGAGGGAATATCCTCACCTGGCCCTCTTCTCTGTTCCTTCTTTTGGAAAATCAAAAAAAAAAAAACGAGAGGGGAGGATTTCCAGCCCCCCGCTCCCTTCCCTTTTAGTCGCCTTCTACGACATGTAGGGAATACGTGGGAAGTATTCTTTCTCCCCTATCCCCAGGGATATATATATATATATATATATATATATATATATATATATATATATATATATATATATATATATATATATATATATATATGTATATATATATATATATATATATATATATATATATATTCTCAAACCACTCCAGACAGAGGTGTGTACTCTCAGCTACTATTGCACACAGTAGTAAAAATATACTAAGCGGAACAGACCAGGAAAAGTTACAGTTGTTCACTTGAAACATTTCCGATTTGGTCCTACTTTCAGAGATATACACAGTTGCCTCTGTTATGTTTCTCAGGTGGACTATGGTGGAATCCCCCAGAGAAAATGTAATCAATAGCGAGGCTCAAGTTCTGGACAGATGCGACAGCAACTTCGCTTTGAGGTCCAGCCAGCCAGACGCTGTCACCTTCAGATTTTCATAAAAACATAAGTGACCATTATAGAGAGAGAGAGAGAGAGAGAGAGAGAGAGAGAGAGAGAGAGAGAGAGAGAGAGAGAGAGAGAGGAGGGGCATGATTCAAAAACACAAACACAGACCACTAAACCGTTACCTGAAGTATAGAATGACAACAAATGTGCCTCATACACACAGCGACCAAGTGGACCTTGCTACTAAAGTCCTTGTAAAGTACCATCATGCGAAACTACAATGGAGAAACAGAGGATGCTAATTGGGCATACAAAATAAGATACATATATATATATATATATATATATATATATATATATATATATATATATATATATATATATATATATATATATATATATATATATATATATATATATATATATATATATAATACAGCGCCACCCGCGTGGAGAGACACACACAGCGTGGGCTACCTGCTTCAGCAGCTCACCGCCGGGTCCTTCCCGGTCTGGGATCACCTCAAGTAGCCGAGTCCTTAAGGGATTACGGCAGATCACCGTCACTCCTAGAGGATCTGGGAATCCTGCCCCGCCGGCCCGCGGGATCTCTCGGATTTATAAACTGTAATTGGTTAAGCTTTCTTACTTTGGTGGTCGTGTGTGTGTGTGTGTGTGTGTGTGTGTGTGTGTATGGAGCTACTGCTAATACAGGGCGACCTGTGTGCAACTGTTGCGTAGTCAAATGTGATGAAGATCTTCTCTTCCAAGAAACTGTGATCAATTTAAATTTTGTATGGCAGAAACAAACGTAAATGAAAGCACAGTAACCGTGGTATAATGACTGTATATATAAATTATATTTACAATAATCACCTCACTTGGTGGCTAAACCTAGTATTTCGAGCCACATTTGACACCCGTTGATATGTTATGTGAGGTGGTTTGACTGAGTGAGTTATGAAAGGATAAGAGAAATGTGTTGTAAAAAAATGAATGTGGTTACAAGAGCAGAAGTGGGTGTGCTGGAATAATTTGGACATATGGAGAGGATGAGTGAGGAAAGATTAGCAAAGAGAACATATGTTTCAGGAGTAGAGGGGGACAAGAAGAACGGGGAGACCAAATTGGAGATGGAAGGATGGAGTGAAAAAGATGTGCACAAGGTAGAGTGAATTGGAATGATGTGGTATACGGGGGTTGAAGTGCTGTCACTGCATTGAGTCAGAGCTTGTGTAGCGTTTGGGGTAAACCATGGAAAGATCAGTGGGCCTGGGTGTGGATAGGGAGCTGTGGTTTCGGTGCATTACTACGACAGCTAGAGAATGAATGTGAGTGGATAAGGCCTTTCTTTGTCTGCTCTTGGCGCTATCTGGATAACGCAGGAAACGGTAATCAAGTATTGACAAAAGAAGTATATATATATATATATATATATATATATATATATATAATATATATATATATATATATATATATATATATATATATGTGTGTGTGTGTGTGTGTGTGTGTATATATAAGAAGGCAGAATATCTGCTTTAATACATCGTCTGTTAAAACCGAAGCCAATTAACAATGACTTTCTGTCAGTTTCTTTTCTTCCATTTTGTCACACGTTTTGCTGCGCCAGATAAAGTGTGAGCTACAGGACAATCAATTCACACTTTATCTGATGAAGCAAAACGTGTGGTGTGAAAAATTGAAAAACTAACCAGAGAGCTTTTAAGTGTTAGATATACAATGGTCTTCGACAATATATATATATATATTATATATATATATATATATATATATATATATTATATATATTATGTGGTGTGTGTGTGTGTGTGTGTGTGTGTGTGTGTGTGTGTGTATTTATATATATACTGTCAAACAGTCGGTTGATATACAACGAAGAGACGTAGCTAGGACGCCATTTGGTAAACAAATGGCGTCCTAGCTACGTCTCATCGTTGTATATTAACTGACTGCTATATATTTTTCTTATATCTCCCCTGATGATGTGATCACTATACGAAAGTGCACTTGGGAACTGATCGTGTTTTATTTCCCTGTGGATAAGAAAGGAATTTAGTTGATCCCAATCTGGAAAGTAAAGAGAGCCTTGGATCCAATGTAGAGAACCAAGAATGTATATGATAAAGGATATTTGTGTCCTGAATGTATATACGTGGCTTGCGCTACTCGTGGTAGCACCGTACATTATCTGAGATGTATATGATGCACTGTACGCGGTAGCGATATGTATCACTTGGGATGTATATGATTAAGAATGATAACGTCTAGATGAGTATTATTCAACCTATTCAAGATGTAGGAGACCTGATCTACTCTATCCATAGCTTCCATTACCGCCAACCATCAGCTAAGTCCAGGGTAAAATAGTACCATCTATATATTATGAACTACTGGATTTCCATTCATTTTTTCACTATGATACAATTTCACGGAACACTTGTGCTGTACGCGATGTGAACTGTACATAGTCTGAGGATGTATATATCTTGAGATGATCACAAGTGTACATGGTCACGGTACTCGTGGTCTTAGATCAAATGGTCTCTAGTGATCATGTCCTCGATGTTCTTCTGCAGTGTACATGTCCTCGCTGTACCTCTAAAGTGTACATGTTCTCGCTGTACCTCTAAAGTGTACATGTTCTCGCTGTACATTTCCTCAGGTTTATGTGGTTTAGGATGGAAATCAATCATGTCTAATGCTGCAAAGGATTCCCTATGTCTGAGGTATACATCGCCATGGCCATATACAATCGCTTTTCTAATGTGTATGGTCTGCTTGTATAGAATCTAGAATAGAAATGGTGTGGATTGCATATGGTTTGGGATTTATATAGACCGATATGTTTACATAGTAGGCATGGAGGATCCTCCTATACCATCTGAAGTGTATATGATGTATAGTAAATCTGGTTCGAAACCAGAATTTTGAATGGTTTAAGAGAGAGAGAGAGAGAGAGAGAGAGAGAGAGAGAGAGAGAGAGAGAGAGAGAGAGAGAGTGTACACTCCCTCACAGTTCATTACCAACATAAGCACATGGTCAGTTACGCCACGTACATGAAAGCAGTACAAGAGACAACCCTTAAATCCTCCCCCTCCCCCCTCCTCCCCCCTCCTCCCCTCACACACATTTCCCAACCCTCCCCGTGGGCCTCTACCCCCCCCCCCCCCCCCCACGTCAGCAGGGGTGTCTGCTGGTGTTCAGCAGTTCCCAGCGGTGGAACATATAACATCGATTCCGAATCAATAAAGCAAATAGAGGCATTCCTGCTGTTCATTTCTCGACCAGAAACCTCCACCAAATACCTAAAAGCACAAGTATAGCGGGCCCGGAGCCAGTTAATAGCTCGACAATAGCGCACAAAGGCTAACAATAGCGTATTTAGCGGTCGGCGTCAGCCTTGTTATTCCAAGCCACTAGGAGATGCCCAGTATTTCTTTTTATGGAGTTTTTCGTTATGTAGCGTTACTTCCCAAAATATATCTACATACTTTTCATTTCAGGGGCATTGCGAAGTAGAGTTAGTTCTTTATTTCCCACAAACTATATCAAAATAACTTACTGTCGTGCCTTGAAATAAAACGAAAAGTTTGATATTTCTGAGTTCAACACAATATTCCTTTTAAATCATTTCATAGAGAATTGATTTATTGAGGAGGTAAAATTCTTTTTCCTGCCGTGACAAAGAAATACAGACTCGGCTAGCCACATGCATTCACTCCGCCATATTGAATCGGGGGGTTTGTTATGCTAGCGTCCGTTTTCTTTGTGTGGCCTCCGGGTACATGAGGGGGCACTTACCTAAAGCCTTTGGGGAACCCCCAGCCGGACAAGAGACAGAAATTTTCTGCCTCGCCATCGTTTTTGTAATCGTCTACCATCATTTTGTGTTTGCTCTCCCTCACTCTCTCCCTAAATATGAATATTTAAGCTACACACATCGAGACCGATGAGCGAAATGTGTAACTTAACAGAGATACATTTGATCTGAAGATGTGGAGGTCTGCGGTCGGTTTTTATAATCGATTACTGAGGTCTGATGTCTCTGTCAGCAGTGTGTGGTCGCTCGCCCAGGCAAGCCCTCCTACTTTGTCCCTCACACGCTACAACAATTTCCCCGACCTCGACCTGTGTAGTGGGAGTGGGACGACATTTTCACTTATTCTGCCAACTATTATGTAATTACTATTATGTAATTATCCATAAGATTTAATTACCATGATGAACGCTCGGTCAATTACCAGCTCAGCGACGCGGCGGCATTAAAGAAATTGAGGAAAAAATCATATTAATGAAATCATTATACGAAACATAACTTTATTCTACCTACAGTAATCATTTTCAAGTATATCAGATTGGGTTAGTTACATTGTTTGTGTCTTTTTCATATTCATTTATGATCAAAGAAACAATACTAATCCTTAAAACGTAAACCAATAATCTTGATAATGAGATATAGACTCTGGATAACTATAAGTAATCAATTGATATGATTTTCGCCGACTTAATTGACATGGATACATCACATCACTAACCTTAACCTTAACCGAACATCTTGTATTCGATTTCATTTGTTTTTGAAGCGTTTCCGCTGGCTCGCCAACACGATGATGGGGTGGACGCAAGCTAAAGAACACAGTGTTGTATCCTTTATGCTTGGTATCCTGATTTCCATTTTGTTTTCACTACTCTTGACATTATTAGTGATTTCCTACCCGTCCTACATGATGTACATATAACAGTAAGGTTATTTTCCCGCCCAGATTTGGTTATTACCACCAGCACTGTTTACCTTACGGAAAGTATCAAGAAAAAATCATTATCTAGGTTGGTTATTTGGGTTTTAGTCCTCTCAACTGCCAGGGTCATTAAGGCCGTCAACGTAAGTTACATCAACCAACCGAAGAATCTTTAACACCTTCTTCATGTGGTGAAGATAATGCTAATACCACATACACTCTCACTATGCATGTGGCCCATGTCTGAGTATATATATATATATATATATATATATATATATATATATATATATATATATATATATATATATATATATATATATATATATATATATATATATATATTCGCCTTTTTCCGCGTTAGAGAGGTATCGTTAAGAACAGACGATTGAGTCTTAGAGGGAATATCATCACTTGGCCCCCTACTCTGTTCCTTCTTTTGGAGAGACATTACATTGAAGAACATACATAATTGGATCTTAGCTGTGTATGTGTGTATGTGTGTGTGTGTGTGTGTGTGTGTGTGTGTGTGTGTGTGTGTGTGTGTGTGTATTCAGTTCATGATGCCATAGGATGAAAGTTTTTTCGTATATTTTACATATGAAAACGATGTTCATTACTGGTTATGAACTGTGTTATAGAAACAAAGTTGCATTTCGTATTACCATTTTATGATTATATCATATTTTTTTCGTGAATATTCAACTTCAGAAGGTAACATATTAATATGCAGCACACTGGATATTGTCCGTTTAAAATTGTTTTATGATTTGTGGTGAATAGAATACTATGCATCAGGTACAGTAGGATATAACAATATCTTTCTTGAATAATGTGAATCCAATATGAATAAAACATAAACCGAACAGAGCAGTACATAGTAATATTATATATATATCATACGAAAGGGAACATATACTGAATAAAGCAGTATCTTGAAAATACAAAATAAATAATTTGAAATTCATTTTGCACTCTCTACATTTCAATATTTGAGTTTGCTATTAATCTATATTTATACAAGTAGTAGCAAAAAACGAATTCTGTTTTTTCTGTAGATTATTTTATTTATGATAAATGTCGTCCATTTTGTTTTACATATAATTTTTGATATATGAATTTGCATTCAGCTTCAATATATTTAAAATCTTTCGTTACTTTTGTATTTAATTATTTTTATGTTTTGTTTAGTTGAAGTTATTTAATTTACTGTGGCTATAATATTCTGCCTATTGTGGGGCATATACACAAGAGTATATATATATATATATATATATATATATATATATATATATATATATATATATATATATATATATATATATATTCCCAGGACCACTTTCCTTGTAAGATCTCCAGCAGAAGGGACCTGATGGACCCCTTTGGAATAAGAAATTCCTCAACGACACTGTTCTTCTCTTCGTCAAAAGACGATGACACAGCATCGCTGAAGGTGACCTTTCACTAGCGGCGGGCGGAGTACGGTAACCCCCCCCCCCTCCGTGGCCATAACACCAATACCTGAAGAAGGTGTTCAACATATTCCTGGCGGTGTTTATAACTCAACGTCAACGGGGCCTCAATGGCTCTGACAGTTGATTGGCCTAAAGACCAAATACCCAAATGACCCAATGACATCAAACGAGACAAAGTACCTCACTTACAAATCAAGAACAGTTCAACTACAGTCAGGCTCGTTAATACACTTTATTTGCGGCCGAGAACATCAATATGATTAATTTTTGGTCAGACAGATGATCATGATTCATCTTCAGTCCAGCACATGGATAGTGTGCCGTTGAAACCAAACAGATCAATATAAATTGATTATAATCAAACAGACACACTTGTGTAGAGAATCTGCTTGTGCACGAGAGCGTTATCCAACGCATTCATATTTATGACAGATTGTATTGATATGTCTCATGCTCTTAGACTTAATGGCTACCAAGAGCTTGCGTCATCAAGCCAAAATCCATAGCATATGTCAATCATATGTCTCAATTGATCTAAATGTTTGTGAGTTTCTTGTTAGATTATATGTATTAGCCAAGGAATTAAAACTGTTGTGATTATAGATTAGTTGGTTATTTGGGCTTGCAGGTAAACGTCGACATAGCCACGACCAGAATAATCTTCAGCGGCTTCTTCAGATGAAGCAACTCCGAGACTACACACACAATCACCATCACACAATCACCATCACACAATCACCATCACACAATCACCATCACATAATCACCATCACACAATCACCATCACAGAATCACCATCACACAATCACCATCACACAATCACCATCACACAATCACCATCACAGAATCACCATCACAGAATCACCATCGCACAATCACCATCACACAATCACCATCACACAATCACCATCACACAATCACCATCGCACAATCACCATCACACAATCACCATCACATAATCACCATCACACAATCACCATCACACAATCACCATCACAGAATCACCATCGCACAATCACCATCACACAATCACCATCACATAATCACCATCACACAATCACCATCACACAATCACCATCACACAATCACCATCGCACAATCACCATCGCACAATCACCATCACACAATCACCATCACACAATCACCATCACACAATCACCATCACACAATCACCATCACACAATCACCATCACACAATCACCATCACACAATCACCATCACACAATCACCATCACATAATCACCATCATACAATCACCATCACACAATCACCATCACACAATCACCATCACACAATCACCATCACATAATCACCATCACACAATCACCATCACACAATCACCATCACACAATCATCATTTTTATAATCGATGGATGATTATAACTTAAGCATTTGTTATTACGTTAATAAAGATCCAATATCTTAATGTTCTCGCCACAACACACAACCGGGACGTAACTAACTCCTTTTAATTTCACTTGTAGATCTATTTGTGAAAAGATTATTGCCTCAGTATATGTAAAATGAAATTTGTTTGCAATTAGAATGAAATAAATTCATATTTTTCGCCGGCTGAATTAGTTGTAATTGTAATATAGATTTTTCTTTTTACAAAATATACATTCAGCTTCAGAGAATGTAATACCAATATAGAAATAATCGCACAATTTAATTCTGTTTTCACTTGCCACATGAAAACCATTTGTCCTGTAGACACACTTGTACAATGTTCACAGATTTTTGCTGTAACAAATGGAGTTAGTTAGCTGAATGTCTAAAGCCTTAACTCTTACATGGTAACATTGAGTTAAGGAATGCTATGAGTCAGTGCTACTGAGAGGAAGACGCACCATTCACCTCTCAACGACTCATTATGAGGGATTCAGGTAATTCAGTGTTGTATGATAATTTCCATGTAATTCATTGTCACATTACTCCTAACTTCAGTGATGTGTATGTGTCCAGTGTGAGGAGTTTATGCCAGTATTCATGATATGTCTGGAGATATGCTTATGATATCATACATATATATATATATATATATATATATATATATATATATATATATATATATATATATATATATATATACATATATATATATGTAACGAATATTACTCTCATTAAGGATGAAGAAATGTGGATTAAAGTAAATAAATAGGTTAGAACGTGGAAAAGAACTGAAATCTAATACATAGTCTGTACGAACACAAATACAGACAGTCTCATGATGGCAATTGATTTTTTTTCCATCTTTCTTCTTGTGATAAGGTCGGCAGAAGCTGAGGAGGATCATCATCTTGGAAGATAAACAGTAATAACCATTTTCATATCTTTAGAGATTGGAGCAACGATTACCCAGCTGACAGTAATTATGCTAGACGCTAATTGACTTTAGTCAGAGTGAAGTTAGACAACACTATACGCTATCAACTGTCCGGAACGTTACGGCCTTCAACATCCAGTTAAAACCACCATTCGAAAAAGATTTGTGTTCGAGACACTTTAAAAGTCCATTTGCACTTTCACTGTATGCATAGCTTTTGGCAGATCTTTGCAAATCGCTGATTTATAGCAATTATGTTCATAGTAATACACTGGACAAACTCATAGATAGTCTAAGATCTTCAGATGTTAATTTCGTTTTTTGTCATGTTCTAAAAACAGTTACTAGCTCCCGACGGCTGAAGATAAAGCCATCATGAGTGTTGACTGAAGGATCTTTCTTTCTTTTCGAGTTGAAGACTTTAGTATGGGTTAGTCTGAGCGTTCCTGTGAGATCAGTGATCAAGGAAGGGTTTAAAAATGAAGATAGGAATAGGACGATACAGAACTTAATGATCAAGCAGTTAAGTAGAACCTCAAAAACTCCTTCTCCAGGGGTTCATATAGATTCAAGGCTGCACTACGATAAGTAGCAGTGAAATGACAGACTCCTTTGGGGTGGGAAGTTCATCTATGTTGCGATTCGATGTTACATTCTCGCCGAAGGTGACTTTTCCCTTGCGGCGTAACCGCAAACACTTGGAGTCCTGCACCACTTTATATATATATATATATATATATATATATATATATATATATATATATATATATATATATATATATATATATATATATATATCATACTGACTTAGGGAGGTAGTGTCTAGAACAAATCAAGAACGCCATCTTCGCACACATCCATATTTCCTAGCTCTCATATACAATATACCGCACCAACACTTACCATCCACAGTCGAGGCTTAAGATACTAGTCCACGGTTAACCTTGACATTTTACATACCCTGGTCCATCCCAGTGACAGCTCATCGCCCTCCCTGTACCACACAGGTCCAGTTCATTCTACCCAGCAAAAGTGTCCTACCTTTTTGAAAGTTCAAGCCCCGTTATCTCAAAGCTTAATCAACTGCTTCTCGGTCATCTCCTAGAACGTAACAATTACCCCCATATAAAGGGCCAACAGGAGAAGCAGCTTGTGAAGAGGACAGAGTTAAAGACCTAAGGTTGATCGAAAATGGGAAGCCTGACTTTGGAGAGAACAATTACGAAATAAAATGATCAGGGAAAGGAATGAGCAGAGTGGGAATGGACACATTTACTACGAGACAGAGAACGCTAGTGTTCAGTATATACACAAAAGGAAGACTCGAGTACTCTGTATTACATGGTCACCATCAAGACAAGGAGAAACTAACATGCTAGAAAGAATTCAGAAACATTTCACAACTTTCATCGAGGAAACGGAATTTAGATTATTATGAGAGGTTAAAAGAATTTAAACTTTAAAGCCTAGAAAGACAGCAATAAGAGTTTGAAGAAACAACATGCTTGTTTGAAAAGCATCCCAGCACGGAAGAAATAGACTAATTATTCCTGTGATAATATCTTGGAACATAACGAGAGAAAAACAAACAACAATTTTCTTTACAGGAGCTTATTGAGAAAGACGAAGTTGCGTCATATGGCGGTTGGCAACTCAAGGGTGGGCCATTTTGATAAATGTGTCTTTCCCTACATCTCGAAGCTTTGGAACTATTTACCTTCTCATATCTTTCCTAGTAACTATGACCTGGTACTCTGTACATGACAGGGGCTTCCTCCATCCAATATTCGAAGAAAGCTTTCCTAGTCTCTTCATTTTTCTTTTCATTAACCTCTCTATATTCCACTTGAATCCCGGCTTTCATGTGGAATTCGTCCATGACTGGAGTCACCAACACAGAAAAGACTTTCATTATCATGAAACACAATCTGCGCTAACCTGATTGTTCCTAGAATTGCTGGGAAATACACCGATTTGGATCTGTGCCAGAAAGTATATATATATGTATATATATATAAAAGCAATTTTACTTCTGTTCCAGTAGAAAAATCTTGCTTTCTCATGTACAAGCCGTATCTTGCGTGATTTACATGCATCCAAATTTTCTTTGATATTTATATACCTCAGACAACTACATCAGGTATAAACCAAGTTCGACTCTTGTCTTATATTGAGTTGCAATAGATGACTCACGTTCCCACAACTCACTGAAGATGAACTAGAATGTCTTTCCCTCCCAACAATCAGTCACTTATGTCGTTGCGCAGGTCGAGAAATTCATAAAAGACGTTCTTCATTGCTTTAAATTCATGGCAACATTTATGCTGTGTATCTGCCTGTATCTCTTTTTCGCTAATTTCTTTTTCTTTCACCTTTTTCATCATATAGCTTTCACAGAATTCCCCGCCGGCCATCTTAGTTGCTAGTTTTCTTCGTCCTGACACGAATTTTTGATGCAAAATTCGATATTCTAGATAGCCACGCCATAGGTCATGGATTCTACATACTCTGTCTCTATCATTGTTTTGTATATCCATATCATTATCATCCTCTGATGTTTGATGTGTCTGTCTATCAGAGGTCATGATCATCGCGAGTTATCGATAATTTTATGACCGAGAAATCTATCTGGAAATATTTCCTCAAAAAAGTAAATCATGAAGAATTTAGAAAATGCATAAATGTTTCACTACTGAATGTTCGTCTTATGCCAGTTCATGACGGACATTGATGATAACAAAAATGTACGACTAAATACTTATTGAATATTTACAAATATGCATTAGAACATAACAATTTGTATTGAAAAAAATCCCATGATCATATGTACGAAGAAATTCAACAATTTCTATAAAGTAAATATAATTTCATAAGATGCCCAGGTCATATATGTAGTGAGAGCGTATATATCAAAACCTGAATTTTGAAATTCTTCGGTTGGTGGATATTGTAACTTGATGTTGATGGCCTTAATGACCCATGGCAGCTGATAGATGTAAAACCCAAATAGACAAACTAACTAACCTTAATCCAGAAAATGATAATAAAGGAACACTTAGAAAGAAACAACTGAAGTTACGTACAATGGCTGCAGATGTTTTAACTAAAAAGAAATGATACAGAAAATAGGTATTTTACTTTATGGTATTATACGCCTCGTATGTATTTTCATATTGTGTCTGTCTGTCTGTCTGACCGTCTATCCGTCTGTCTAAAGTTATGTACACAAACACACACTCACTGATATCTTCAAAGCATTAGCATTAGTATTTATGTAAACAGACTTTGTTTATAGTCATAATAGCTAGTTCATATGCAAACATTTCAAAGAAGCTGTCAACTACTCAATCAATTACTATCATCTAAAGTTTGATTAACTGAAACTCCTCAGTTTGTAACTTTTGATTAAGGATCACACCTGATATTACACAGATGATTCGCCATGTATGATATCCCAGGCATCGCTGAGTGATATCAAAGCGTGGTATTCTGGACAGCAAGATAACAAAATTTCAGAACCATCAACTGAAATCAAATCATCACGATTTTGATTCGAATAATGGGACGGAAAATTATGCATAAATTACATAGGTATTTCAGATTCATTTATGATCACACTGCGTTTCTGGCCACAGTAATCATGTTATTTGGTATTAGATCCTGATTGTAGTGTTGAAGATGTACCATACATACGGGCGGCCATTCGACAACCCTAAAGACGCCATATGCTGTGAGTCAGCTGCCGGCTCTTCCCTCCATCTCCGACCCCTGCTGTTCCAGCCGTCCCCCTGCTGTTCTCGTCAGCGCCCCGTCTCCCCGCAGGGGACTGTGTTGTGGCCGGAGGAAGGAAGGAAGGAAAGGACTTTGGAGTTTCTGAATCGGTGTCTAGAATATGGCGGATGAGGGGTTTACGGGCGTCACGCAAGACTTTTAGCCGAAGGTGATGACCACATATTAGGGAGACGCAAGGATTTTTTGTCAATGACAGGGGAAAAAATATCAATTTAGACTCTACATTGATTACAATTTGATATTCAAGATGTTACATTTGTTTAGCAAGATTGAGTTCCATGTATACTAGTGTGCAGAGATATGCCGAGGAAGGCCTCTTTAGCGGCTGGATTCACATGAAGAAAGTAAACGAACCATAAACAACATCTAGATTTTCAATTCTTTTTTTTTCTATTCCTGGTTTAGGAATGTTGAAATACTGGAAATTTAAATTTTATGAGAATGGAATCCATGCCATTCACGTCAAACACATAAGAAATCTAGTTATGCAATAAATGGCGTCTTTATAAATGAATATAGGAAATGATATTTATCCTATCACTTTGTATACAACACGAGTAGACTTTACTGAAAGCAAAGCATAACATGAACAAGATTAAGACGAAATTTGATTGTTAACTTGAACTTCAGAGGCCAATAACGAGCTACTACGCTCAAAATATTTCCTAATTCCACATATAGTATTAAATCAAAAGCTGGAAATAAAGAAGAGTTACGTAAACTGCTTATTTTGCTGTTAATCATTTATGTTCTTTGTGTCATGAAATCATTCACAGCGCCACAACCCATGACTCACAATATTCCGCCATGAATTGCGACGAACGATTAAAGATTATGAATCCTGTGAATGGTTGTTTATCTCTGTCTTTGTGAGGGTTCCCGTCCTTGTCAGCCAGGTTGTGTTTTTATGCTCGGTCTTCGTTTTGTCTGTTTATTCAGTCAGTCTCTACGTTCATCTGATTTTTCCATTGTGTTTCTGTCTATTTGTACATCAGTTCTTTTCCCCCTTTATCCTGGTCTTTCTCCAATTCTTTTTCTCTGTCGTTCTCATAGCAAACATCATTTACCTTTACGCTCAAACTGATGATAATGAAAGACACCAGATTTAGCGCATGGCTAAATATATTCAGAATGGTGAGCAGATTACACTATAACATTGAGGCCAAATTCCCAAGAAAAATAATTCTTCGCGTTGGTGTTCATGATTATATTAATCACTGGAAATCTACAATCTGTTCACGCTTTTAACTTATTAAACTCTTGTGACAATTCACTCTTCTAACCTGTGTTTTTCACAACATTAACTTTGATGAACACTGGTACGATTGTTCATCATTGTAAGGTAAGAACTCAAAAGGAAAGTATGACGAATCGAAAATGTCCGAACACTACGTGATAAGGCGGTCGTTTAAGTGCCCATAACCACAGGTTGTGGATAGCCCTAAACCCAGACCTAACGATCATAACCTGGAAATCCTACAACCTCACAGAAAGGCTTTGAGATGCGCGAACGGTAGATCTCATTAAACTAAGTTGGACACAACGTCTTGGAGAAATTAATTCACCTAAACCAATTATTTGGGCAAGTTGCCCGTGGCCACTGGACCATCCACCATATGACATAAGGAACTAAGAAGACTTCCCGAATATTATGGTGAAAACCTCCTTTAACCGAAAGTTTACAGTATTTCAATATTCAGTCGAATGGAAATCCGGTTTTTTTTTTATGCAGAGCCACAAGACCGAGGCTCCGGCGCTGCTACACGGGAATTTTCACCGTAATTTCTTGCATTTTAGCCCAAGTTTCGCGCATCGAATAGCGCTTCTTACGGGGTTATAATTACCGTGTTTTGCATATATGTTAATGATGGAGGGAGCGGTTCCCTGCTCCCTCATGCGTAACGTGTCTCTCTCATAATTTCCGTAAGGCGATGCTGTTCTTCGTCAGGAGAAGGCAAAACGATTTATATAAAGGATTTAGAGGTTATGTAAAGCGATATATATATATATATATATATATATATATATATATATATATATATATATATATATATATATATATATATATATATATATATATATATATATATATATATATATATATATATATATATATATATATATATATATATATATATATATATATATATATATTCCTATACGCAACTGAAGAAAGATGTTCATAGGTTTATGATCTAAATTTTCACAATCTATATACCATATGCAAGATTTTACATTAACAAAAATGATAGTAAATTTTGGTTCTTGAGATACGTATAGGAACAGTTTGATTAGTAAGATATAAGAATAAAGTATAAACACAAACGAACTTTTACACTAGAGTACGCCATCACAACAACAAACAGACGGAGCCACAAGATATTACAAGAAACGAAGATAATATGATGAAATCTTAATCAAGATTGTGCAATAACTGTTCCGATGTATCTTACCAAACATCATTATCATAAATATATATTTATATGAAACAAGATTAACGATTAATCGTGATATAGTTATGAAGGTTCCAGTATGAATACGAAGACCTGTATACATCATGTCATAGCAAAATAAAAAATTGACGATTGTGGCCTTTGTGCCATTCTGGTTTAAGGAATTTCTATGATGATAATTAAAACTTAGCGGCACAAACATAACGCATTAATAACTTTCCTTTAACTTGTATTTAAAGGTTAAACTATGCCGTCATTAATTTGAGAAACATATGATAAAATCCCAATGTTTTTGCAGTGTTGGATACACACAGACATGTATAAGATCGCATCGTTCACGAAATTAGTCCCGAATCTAATGATGAATAACACTAGGTGGTTAATAGCAAATTAAACTTATGTAATTATCGACAGCTTGTTACATCTGTCCTCCCTCCCCCACGTTATGCTTCAGGAAGGACCAATGCATAACGTCTGTGGGTCACAGAGATGAACCCAGTTCCCTAAACTCCTTGCGAGTTTACCTTGACCGAAAATGGTGACCTTTGGGCATTGACGAGACACTGAGTGACCTGACCTGACCTGTCAGCGGCCCTTCCCTAAGGATCCTTCCCCTTGTTTGCTCAAGAGCTTGTCGGCCGCCGCGGTTGGGAGGCTGGGCCGAAACAGGAAGGATAACATGGGATAAAAGGAGAAGAGAATGTTGACTGAGGGAGGAAAGGGAAGAAAAAATTGCTGTAGATAAATATTAACGTTTTACGTTTTTTTGTTTTTCTGATATCATGTTAACTGAACTGGGAAAGTTTAGTACTCTCAGATTTTGGTTTTTGGGCAGTCATCTCGCTCTTTTGTGACGTTTGGATAATACACTTACTGTATTTATGACGTTTGGATAATACACCTACTGTATTTATGACGTTTGGATAATACACTACTGTATTTAGTTGTAGTTTTTGTCTTCCTAATGATGTTTATATTTTCTTCCCGGTATTTGAGTCTCACATCTGAATACTGATACATATAAATCTGTTACTTCCTTGGATTCCTTGTCGGTAATATTCTTCGATAGATATCCTGACTATATTGCATTAAGTCACTATTTCATTCACCACGACATAAATGTTCTATATGAACACCACACGTTGACTGATAGTGAGGGGGAGGAAGTGCCCGGAATATATGCTGAGATATCATACACTTCTTGTCGGAAGTTCCACGACTTACTGTGTCACCGGAACACATATGAAGATATGAGAGATATGATCAATATATCATCATACTTAATCACTGTTTACCTCGTCAGCGATGTAGCGCCAGGAAACAGACGAAGAATGGCCCATCCACACACACACACATATATATATATATATATATATATATATATATATATATATATATATATATATATATATATATATATATATATATATATATATATATGCATTATTCACATCGATCATTTCAAAACCACCCAAGCAATTGATCATTCATTCCCTGCAGCGTTCGCCGATGAATGGTATCTGGTCATCAGTTTAAGGCTATAAAGGTTTGATACTTTTTGGCAGAGACGAAGGAGGTTACCACTACCTTGCCTCATGGTATGTATGATGGATCTTCTTAAGGAAATCAGGGACTGAAGGTCTCCAGAAATCACCGTCGTGTCCGACTTCCTCAGCTAGTTTGGTAGAATTATCTGTCTTCATCATTGTTATGAAAGTTGCACTGACCAAGAATCCAGGTACTCTTGACTTTGTGGCCATGATGCCTATATATCTTGTTCTCACTGAAGACATCGAATCAGAAAAAAAAAGAAATATTTGTCGCATTTAGCATTAATGGCAGAGTCGATCGCATTTTTCAGTTGTAAACAATCATGCAGTGAACACCGATTGTAAGCTTTGGCGAACGAAACCTGAGCGAATATAATGAGTCACTTGATCACTCACGAATACTCACACATTATTCACTCACAGAAGAGTTGCATGTATCAGAAGTGTGTATCCTTGAGAAACAAGTTAGTTAGTTACTACCGAACTTCTACTTCGGAAACACACAAACAAAAATTGACATCCTCCTGAAACTGCTGACTGAGCAACATGAACAGAAAATACACACCAATCATCTAAAAGTTTTGACAACAAGGATCTGTGCTGAGTGCTGCTTAGCAGCTAAATCACTGCACTGTGCATGACTTTCACTTCACTGTAATAACAACATCCACGTATGAAGGACAGCATCTCTTGCTGTCTCGATGGTTTCAGAATAGTTCAGCTCAAGAGTAGAAAGTCATCACAACTCACACAACACAACATGTTAAGATCTTCTCCTCAGATGCATACGTCTTATAGTTTGTGTTTGGTCTAGAAACATTCACTGTGTTTCTTGATTTCATTAAGCATCTTGATAGAGAAAGGATAGTTTGAAACCTTTGCTTCTCGCCAACACGGAAAATATCATACCACACCGTATAGATGATGCATCGCATTATACGCTGCCTTACAGAATGACTGCGTTATGTTACTGGAACATGCGTGATGAACGGAATTATGCTTCAAATAACGATGATACATACTATTCAACGTCAATGGCCATATATGCAATTAGTGCGTGTATGAACTTTAGAATTAAGTCAAACACATGAAGGTAGTTAAGTTTTTCCGATTGGTGGCTGACACTTGACGATGGCAGGTTGAATGACCTGGGCACTGGATAAGCCTGAAGTCCTAATAACCAACCATTCAACCTAAAGTATCCTATAGCATCTGCTAGAGTCCTACGAAATCCTTCAATGCCTCATGAATGTAACACCATTCTGAAATATCCCTCATTACGCTGCTACACTGTTACTGGAATAAGCAGTAAACTTACAGTGATTAATGCATGACATTCATCTCCTAAGACGTCTTCGCTCTACCATTCCTCCTTGAATTACACATCAGGTAAAAATTTCTTAAGTGTCTGTCGTAAATATGATATCCCTTACGGCTCCCTCCACCACCCTCCTGGGACGGCGGGGATGTGGAGGGGACGGGATAGAAGGCGTCTAAGTAAACACGACTCCAACGCAAAACTACCTAATTGGCCCAACCCTCCTGGTGCACCACCACACAAGCCCTCACTCCCGCGGCCACAAGGGCTCGGTGTCTGAGGGTAACTCATTCATTTCTTAGTTGCTCCACCACAACGAATTTTAACATCATTTTTCCTTTCCATTCCTTTTGTTTATCTTCTATTTTTACCTTACTTTCGGGAGGGAAATTGAGGCTTAAATAGGTTTGGGTTTCTTTTTTCTTGTGTAAATAACTGATTTTTTTTTTCAATTTAGCTGTTGCTATGTACAGCATTTGTTACTCGTCGTCTGTGTTTTAGCGATTCATTGTGGATTAACTTATTTCTAGCTATACATTACGTGCTAATCTATGCCGCTGGATGTATTGATCTAAGATAACAGGTGTTGGGCAGAGGTTATGATAACAGGGGGGCGTGTTGTAGAGGATCATCTGGCACAGTGTGCATTAAGCTGCAAAGGGATTGCGACACAGAAACCTGACGTGATTATCTGTTTCTCTTCTGTGCTCCACAAAAGTCACAATCCTTGACCCAGAAGCCATTTCAGCTTTCATCATTCCAGCCGTCCAGTCTCCTGTATTCCAGTGTTCCAGTTGGCAACATTTCCATACGATAATTACCTCTCAACTCCAGCCTCGCTCAGCCCTGGGTATGAATGCTCGCTCGACCTCCTCTCACCAATGGTATATTCATCTTTTCATTCCATATATATATATATATATATATATATATATATATATATATATATATATATATATATATATATATATATATTCATAAGTAGATTAAGAGAAAAATAAAGGAAGAAAATATGTAGTTGATGACCTCCTTCTCAATTCTCGAATATCAATGTTGCTAATGATTCCCAGTAGTCTGTGATTCCCACGTCTTAATTCCAAGTGATCTGTGATTCCCAGTTCTTAATTCCTAGGACGGTCCAGTTACCGCTCCGCAACCTCCAGGTTTTTTTTTAAAGAATGTTTCATTCCTGAACACAATGTTCCAATACTAACCTCCAGCAGGGGAGGGGAAGGGAGGGGAGGGGGTTAGGTTGGGTTGGGTCTGGGCCGTGGTCACGTGCCAATAGACTGGTCGAGGGAGAGACAGGAGGAGGCCTCAGACCAGGTGTCATATGGCTGATGACAGGCGTGACAAAGCGCAACGGGACGTGACAGAAGACGTGAGATATGACAAATGAAAGTTCGACGCATGTGCAGAGAGCGGGGGATGGGATGGGGGAATGGGCAGTCCATAGTTTGCGCTGTCCTGCTTGGGTGTTCTTCAGCATCTTAAACATCAGTTGGATAATTGGTTCATGGTGGTTCCTGATTGGTCTAAGGCGAGAAGAGAGGGTTGCTCGATTATCTCCGTAATTTCCTTGTTAGTTTTCTACCTTATGGCTGGGTAGTTATTTGGATTTCTGGCAAATCACCTGCTTGGGTCATTAAGGCCGTGAGCGTCAACTTCTTACCATCCAGTCGAATAAACACCTTCTTCCTCAAACTATACAGACCCTTACTGCATACACAGCTCTTGTATCAGTACGTATCCATGAACTGAAGAAATACGTAATACAAGAAAAAAAAAATTCTGTAAAAATCTACTTAAATTTGTTTTTCAAATTAGGTTTCATATATTCATTTCTTGACGGAGTTGAGAATGATACACACACAAGAGGCAATGACATGTTCTAATTACGTTTATCCTGTCCACCGCATTCAGTAGTACCCAACGCACCAGGATTAAATGTCCCCACACGACACTTCATAAACCACACATGGTCCTTCCTCTCCCCACACCCGCGACCCCCCCAGTCACCACCACCCCACACACCCATCTTCTCCCCCCCCCTCCTCCTCGTTCATGACAGAGGAGGGACAGTTCCCGTGAGTGATCATGGCCGCGGGGGTCGAAGGTGTTCTGCTAACTTCATTGGTGGCTGGTGGTGTAGGGTCCAAGTCTCCTACCTCGTCCCCTCCCATCCTCTCTTCCTCATCCACTGCTCCTTGATTATCTCCGTGTCACTCCTGCTTTCCTTGCATTTTTTAACCCATTTTCCTACATCAATAACCTCTGGTGATATACAATACATCTTCCATTCATGATAGAGGTTATCATTTCTCTAGCCCCATCTCATTAGCTATGATTGCTACGACAATGCAAGACGACAGAATACAGGAAACGACACGTAAACAGACGCACGAGTGACTAACATTTACATGGGAGATAATTTGCCTTAGTTACCCTTGTTGCAAACAGGAACGAGACTACACCACTCAATGACCTCCGACCTCTCGACCCAAGACATACGAGACGTGCAATTTTGCAGTTCGTGAATTTATAGATACTGCACCGCTTAATGGTGGTTAAGAGATCGTTTAAGTCTCGCAGATGGACATAATGACGCTGGGGAGGTGGTCTTCGTCTCCCAGCTGGCAACGGTGATGTAGAGGAGATCATCTGTATCTCGCAGCTGGTTTCACTGATACAGAGGTGGTCGTACAAACCTCCCAGCTGGTAACACTGACACGGAAATCACCCACGTCTCTCATCTGGTAACAGTGGGTAAAGGATAGCTGGCGTACCGCACCTCATCTTTCACACCGACCGCTCCAACAGCCTATTATTCCTCACTGACAACCCCCTTTCCTCCCCTCTGCCCCAGGTGCCAGTCCCCTCTCCCATTCTCTCCCCTTCATGGGTCACATGTAGGGGTCAGGAAGGTCAAAGAAGGCACTGGACATGAACTTATACTAATTTGTGCCAAGGAAGGTCGGTGCTACCAGGAACATTGAAAGAGGATATGTCGTTCATTGAACCACCACGTGTCATACGATGTCCCACACAAGAGGGTGTCCGAGTCTATTATTACAGAGATTTCAATCTTCCTAAGTTATCCTTTCAGAAATGGAAAAGCCTTTATAAAACGGAATTTTTGCAAACATTCGTCAAAGGTAAGTATAACGAAAGGATGCGTGCTATATCAGGAGGAACACCATAAAGGGAGTAACAATAAGGGAGGAGTACCAGTAAGGGAGGAACACCACCAAGGGAGGAGTACCACAAAAGGAGTACAACAAGGAGGAGGGGAAGCACCACAAAGGGAGGGTAAGGTGAGAAGGCTGTCTGCTGGATGGGGTAGGGAGTGTCAAGGAGGCGGAGCAAGACATTACCTGCTAACCATCCGGAACGACCCCAGCTCAGGTCACGAGGTGGAGGGAAGGGAGGGAAGGGAGGGAAGAGAGAGAGAGAGAGAGAGAGAGAGAGAGAGAGAGAGAGAGAGAGAGAGAGAGAGAGAGAGAGAGAGAGAGAGAGAGAGAGAGAGAGAGAGAGGAAGCTGTAAGGCGACACGAGGAAGCTAGAGACGGTGATGTCTTGACCAGATGCTCCAGCCAACACCGGGCGTGGGCAGCATCAGGCGTGGGCACGGGGAGGTGTGGGCACGGGCAGGAGTAGGCACAAGGAGATGGAAATATGAAGAGGCGTGGGCACGAGGAGGCGAGGGTATAAGAAGGGATGGGCACGAGAAGATGAAGGCATCTGGAGGCGTGGGGACCAGCTATAGTGGGTACCAGGCGTGGGCAGCAGAGATCAGGAGAGAGCAACAGGTACAAGCAGATCCAAATGCAGCGTACCTGGAGAAGGTACTTTCTGTCAGTACCAGGAACTAGGGATAAGTACCAGGGTAGAGGATTGGTGGGGGAGGGGAGAAGTAAGAACAATCTCAGGGATGGATATTAGGCAAGTGCAACAGGTATGGATGGATACCAGATACCCAGGTATTAGTAGTAGGGTAACTAAACACCATTTACAATTAGGTATAACCACCAGGTATAACCAACAGTCCTACGTGTATCAGATGGAGGTCCAAGCATGAACACCCAAGTGTAGGGACGAGTCATGGGTACCATTCATCAACACCAGGTGTGTGTGTGTGAGTACCAGGTGGGAGTAATAGGTAACGACTGTTCTGTGTGGTGGAGTGGATACCAGAGCACAAGACTGACATGGAGGAGGGAGCTAATTTCCCAAGTCTTGAGGGGTTAAGGACCACATCAATAAAGCTTTTCATTTGTGTGTGTTCAGGTGAAGACAGCACTCCGGTCCACATCCCTATCCCTTCTGCTTATTTCCCCCTATCCCCTGGCCCTCCCACCTATCCTCGTAGCCACCCCTAACGCTCCTCCCGAAGCCCCTCGAAGAGGACTTCTGTGTATTTTCGTTCTGCAGCGTTTATTCCCAGGCGTACCAAGGGCTTCATCATGAACAGCATCATGACTGTTTGTGTTTGCCACTTCCAAGATGTGGTTCCCATCCCCCAGGAGCCTATATGACCCTCTCATCAGACCCAGAAGAGCTACTCTAACTCCTCCTTTATGGCCCCGGTGCGTCGCGATATTCACCTGTTTCTGACCCTTGGCCAAGATCTATCCTCCACAAAGAAAGATGGACGATCTGTCGGGGTCTGTATGATCGCTACGAGTGGTTTAGTAGAACTTCCACTCCGTCGTGTTGGTCGAGGCAGCCATCATAAAAGATCGTGTAGAATACGTTTGTGTCATATACTGTTGCTCCTCTACTGATGGGAGGAGGAACCTCTTGGTCCGTGTGCCCACTTGGGACCCCCTGTCACCCTCTTCTGTCTATGTATTGTACTACAGTCGCTGTATACTTGCCTCCACCTAGCTATGTATTGTACTACAGTCGCTGTATACTTGCCTCCACCTAGCTATGTATTGTACTAAAGTCGCTGTATACTTGCCTCCACCTAGCTATGTATTGTACTACAGTCGCTGTATACTTGCCTCCACCTAGCTATGTATTGTACTACAGTCGCTGTATACTTGCCTCCACCAAACTATGTATTGTACTACACTCGCTGTATACTTGCCTCCACCTAGCTATGTACTCTCGACCCATACTAATCACTGAGATTTTAACGCTAAAAACTTAAGTCCATTTGTTTAAGGACACTGTGTGTGTGTGTGTGTGTGTGTGTGTGTGTGTGTGTGTGTGTGTGGGTGAGTGTGTGTGTGCATAGAACGAAAGAAAACTACTGAATCACACAGAAAGAAAGAAGGAATAGTACTAAATCACGTCGAGAAAATAACGATGAACCACACTGGCTGGAGGAATGATACCTATGTAAACAAAGATTTTATAGTTAGCACACTGTCTCTCGACACGTCTTGTATTATGAGCTCAGCCTAATACAGTCAATTACCATGGGCTACAGACAAGGTAACTACCTGTAGACAACTATGGTTTGTAACCTGAGCGTTTTGTAGGAGTCTGGTTTCGCTGTTGTGCTGTTCACATAGTTTACAGTAACGTGTAGGGAAAATAATGCAGTACTGGCCCATCTTGCTTGATGGTTCAGAGAGAGAGAGAGAGAGAGAGAGAGAGAGAGAGAGAGAGAGAGAGAGAGAGAGAGAGAGAGAGAGAGAGAGAGAGAGAGAGAGAGAGAGAGAAAGAGAGAATTTGACACTAACTACACAATAAAACATATCAAACTGAGGAACTCCAGAATACAAGAGCAGATTTATAAAATTACTTGCGTAAAAAATAAGGATGCATCCTCATTCTTAAGCTACTACATAACAATCATCCCATTTACGAAACTCATAAAACACTTATCCACAACGAAAAGTAGTCAACACATTCGGTCTAAGAATGTATCTAACAAACTTCGTCTGCATATCAATTCAACAGATCTAGTTTAAAAAATTCCGTCCACAAATCTAGTCTGCATATTTCTTAATCTTGAGGAACTGCGTTCTTAGCACTCATAGTCTTAGTTACTTGCTTATACAGCAGATAATTAGCTACTGCTATCATCATAAGTATTTACAAGTGATAATCATAGATTATCAAGGAATTCAAAAGTAATTTTACATCTTCATAGATAGTAAACTCTCTTCCACACACCCCTCTGTACACCTAAAATCTTCCCTCCCACGTCAGCCCCGTGGTTCACTTCAGCTACTATAATTCTATCCTCCGTCAAGTCTACTCTCAGACACTCCACTTCCTGGTTCTCTCTATTCAAATACAAACCTAAATCAACCTCTCTCCTTACATACTTTCACTTGCATTAGATCTCAACTTGATCCTTACACACAGACACTCTCCCAAACTCAGACACCAGCTTCTACAGTTTCTCACTTGAGTCTGCTACCAGGACGGTGTCAACCACAAACAGCAACAGGGTAACCTCTCAGGTTCTCTACCACCCTCATATGTGTAGACCCGCGTCTCTCTCCAAAACTCAGGCATTAACTTTCCTCAACACCCCATCCACGAACAGACTGAACGGCCATGGAGATATAACACATCCTTGATTCAGGTCCTCCTTCATCTGAAACAACTCACCCTTCTCCTTTCTTACTCGCAAACACTCCTTACTCTCATGATCAAAACATGCAACTGCATTCCCATCCACTTCAGCCCTTTACTACACTTCGTCTTATGCAAGACTTTCACTACCTCTTCTTCTTTCACCAAACCATTTGTCGTGGCTCTCTTTCTCGGTATACTTCTAGTTCCCAAGCACCCAACATCTGATACCTTATCATGGAACACGTGTGGCATTCCATTGAATTACTCCTCTTTGCTTCTTTCTTCCCCTGTTATCATTTCCCCATTTGCTACCCTCACTGACTCACCTATTTGTTATATGTCTTCACACACTATTACTTCCTTCCAAAATATTTTCTTTTTCTACTGAAGCTTGTGGATACTTTTTCCTCCCAACTCTCATTCACTCTCTTGTCGAGCCTCTTCACCTTCCCCTCACTTTCTTGGTTCATTCTCTTATACAACTCCTAATCACGCGCACTTCTTCCCTGCAGGTACCGACCATACATCTCTCTGTCTCTCTCATTAGCAATTTCCTCATCCCACTACTCACTTCCCTTTCTTAGACCCCTACATCCCACCTTACACACACACACACACACACACACACACACAGACACACACACACACACACACACGAACAATATCATTAATACTAATATCAAGTTTTCTTTTCCCAAGACAGAGATGACCTTGCAGATTTAAAGCTTAAACAAAAATAAACAAATCCCTTACATTCAACCGGCCCACAACCAGCCCTGCCCACGCCCGCTCCTGCTCACGCCCAGTAGTGCCCACGCCTAATCGTACCCACGCCTGGTTTTACCATGCCCACTTCTACCCACGCCAAGCCCTCTCCTATTCCTTGTCTTGCCCACTTCTAGCTCTATGTTATAATCCAAGACTTCGTTGGAGTTCTGACCTTCCTCAGCAGTGATGCATGATTCCCTCAGTGTATAATCTCGACACATAGTCTATCATTATCATACTGTTCAGAATATGATTGTGTGCTACTGGATGAAAGTATTTGTCTTACTATGTATGTGCGTGTGTGTATGTGTGTGGGCGCCCTCCCGACGATGTCGCTACAGGCAATGTTGATTCCAAATTATACCTATAATACGATGTTAATGAGAAAACGTAATACAGTAAATCGTTGATGAATATTTCAGAATCACCTTATCATAATGGTGATTGTACTGCTCGGTGAGGATGACACTATCTTGCCTCACTTTCTACATTGTTTCTCTTCCTCCTCCCAACGGTCAAGGTTTTACGCCATTCCTTCATTTCAAGCTTGACTCCCTTGAAATTTGGTCTTTATGTACAATGGTTCCGGGCATCCAGACACATATAGTAACGCTTTCTACTTTTTTCATTCCATTTCTACCTTTTAAAAGATTTTATGGGGTCAAGTTCAAACGTTTCCTCCACCCAAAGAAATATCTTGGACTGATGAATTTTGCATTCACGTTCAACCGTGACGCTACACTGTACACGTGGTTGTATGATTTATTATGATTAAGTTATCATTGATGTTTTGATAATAGTAAACATCAACATTTTCAGCGATATCAGAATTCTCGAAACTGAGACCGTCAATAATGAATCGTCTGCTGCAATAATCAAATTAGTAATAGTGATAACAATAATGATAAAGATAATAATAGTAATGCTAATAATAATGATAATAATAGAAATTATAATAATAATCATAACAATGATAATGACAATAGTAATGAAAATAATAATTATGATAATAATAGTAATAAAAATAATAATAATAATGATAATGATAATGATAATAATAATAATAAAAATGAAAATAATAATAATAATAATAATGATAATAATAATAATGATAATAATAATAATAATAATAATAATAATAATAATAATAATAATAATAATAATAATACTGACAATAATAATAATAGCAACACCACATATTATTCCTATGTCGGAGAAAACGAAGAATTGATATTAGTGAACATGATTATACAAAGCCAGTATAAAACGAATAATGAATAATACAGGTAACAACACATAATCAAAGAACAGAGGCCACAATATGTAATACATATTATCCCAGGTCTGTAGTGTAGGTATACTGTATGATACATTGAATGAAAATCGATGATATATGTATAGAAAAAATATATCAACATGAAAACATGAAACAGAAATGAACTCAGTCATGTACGATGTTGGATCTGATGTGGTTATCCAAAGCTATCAATAAGCAAAGAGTTTGTGACGTGCGTCAAACACACAGTCCCAGGTCCAGGTAGCTGGAAGTCATGATGTGAGTGCCTCATATAACTGCTCATAGGAGGGACGAGTTACTGAGAGATGAGAAGATTTCTGAGAGGTTTGGTGAGGGATTTCTGGTAGTGCAATGAGGAAGAGAAAGAAAATGAGGATGGTACTAACTCCTGAGGCTTAACCCAGAAACTCTGTCTTCAACCAAGCAATATTTGCAGCAAAATTATCCAACACACAGACACTCGTGTACTCACTCGTTGACTGGTTAATTGAGATTTAGACCTATCGAACGTCAGGGTAATTAAGGCAGTCAACGTAAAGTTATAATCACCACTTGAAAAATGTTTAACACCTTCTTCAGGTGTACAAGATAATTCTAACACAGTACACGATGTCATTGCATCTATGTGGCCCTTCCATAATATTGGTGGTATAAAGACAATGTATTCTCGTCATGTTGAAATAAAGTGTTATTGTTACATCAAGAAATACATTGTCTTATCAAGACATAAGCCAAAAGCAATACTGCTTAACATGCGGATAATTCTAACCTACTAATGTGAAGAGTCTATCTGATCAGACTGTAAAGACTTAACAGGTCGTTTTTTCCAGTCTTTTTAACGATTTTGAATTCCAGTTTGGAAACGGTTGGAGAGAATTCACACATTGTTATTAACGACATAATAATCAACGCTCATTTCTGATCAAGCCAAACAAAATATAGAATATCTATAAATTTCTAAATAAATTTTCAACACCTTAGGAAGTGTCATTTCACTGGAAGGTCTTTAGTAAGCCGACGATTGATTGGTTTTCGCTCTTACTGGCGTTAAGTTAAACATTATCAGGATCTGGAAGCATTCATAAAATCATCCCTTTCAAACGTGATCAAACAGGACTCATGGAACATTGAATTAAGTTATATTACATACAAGGTCGGTAACACCATCGCCTCCATCATACCCCACACACTACAATCTAACATAACAAATATAGAAATGAAATGTAGCCTGAGCGACTTCGCCGCCGCTGACCGTAATTAGTGACGCTCCCAATACTCATTAAGGTTAACAGCAATACAGTGATGAGACAACTAACCTTTGGAAGATATATATCGAGGGCGACATTTGTAGCGGGCGGACCTCCTCGCGAGCTGCTGCACAAGACGCCGCCACTGAGCGAGGCGCTCCAGGCTGGCTGGTCGCTGGAAGGGGCGGGGCTTCGGCCATCACAGCCAGGCAAGGGGTTCTGGAAAGCTATTTTTATGGACGTGTTTCCCGCATTTTTTTTGGACGATTTCGACGACTCTTTTACGACGGGCTGAGACCTCTCTCTCCTCCGACATGTCAAGTATTTTGATCCCACAGTTTAACGGGGGAATTCGAGAGACATTTCCTCTAAGACTCTGCCGGCCTGACCCATCGTTCTCGGGAATGTCCTTCTTCCTTCGAATTTCCAGGAAGCGTATACGTGTGTGTGTGTGTGTGTGTGTGTGTGTGTGTGTGTGTGTGTGTGGGCCTCCACCGCCCACCCAGAACACCCACTACCACCTCTCGTCCAAGACTGGATGTGATCATGGAGAGGTCTTGCGTTAGAACCCAACTGGCCCCCACGGTGGACTTTATTACGCCGGATTTGTTAAAACCGCTGTGTAAACGTGTTTTGGGGCCGGTGTGTTTTCTCAGAGTCTCCCCCCCTCTCTCTCTCCCACCCTTCCCCTCTCTCTTCCGCCCTCTCCTCTCCCTCCCCCCAAACCTCCAGCGGAACAACCCCACATCCCACACCCCCCCCCTCAACCTACTGTGTTTGGATAACTTTTATTGAGCCGGAGCTAATCTCTTTAGGCTGGATTATCGTCCCGGGCAGAGGGGTTAGAAGTGTTGGCACCAAATTACCCTCTGAGACTTGGGAATTGTCCCCTTAGATTAAAGGGGGAAAATTGCGAGGGGCAGGACCCAGTAATTTGCTCCCCTCAGTTACCAATCATATGATATCAATGGGTGGAGTCTCGGCTCATAACTCACCAGAACCTCGCGCGGATTGGCTGGTAGCAACAATAGGCGGCCACTCATTGGCAAGAGGGTAACGAGACCTCACGTCCATTGGCTGAGAGGCTTGTGGGCGGGGCCTAAATATAACATGGCGAAGGATTAAACTGTTGGCTTAAAGTAAATTTTCCTAGACTTTAAGATAGTTCAGTCGGCCTTTGGAGCGGAACCAGAGAGTAACTCGGTGCGGTGGCGGACGTTTGTTGACTTAGCATCCGCGACTAATTCTTGCGGTGTTTGGAGTAGCAACAGGACTGTTTGCTTTAGCATTGTTGGAATCATAAGAAAAAGACTGTCGATGTGTTTTTACAATTTTAATCAAGCCGGGAGCCACGAGTTTTCCCCTCAAGAAAGATAAGGATCGCCAGCTGATCTGTGGACGGAACCTGCTCCTCTCTCTCTCTCTCCCTCCATCTCACCGGACGCTAACCTGTGTTGATTAAGACGGGCAGCCTCGCGGGACAGATGAGACAGGATTACACCTGGTAGACAGACGGCAACCCACCCACCCCAACCACCCACCCACACAACTCCTGGACCACTGCTCGCCGCCCGTCCGCCGCCCGTTTCCTCACTCGCCCACCTCCGCCCTCACACTTCCGCTGCCTTGACGATAAAGAGTGGTGATGTTGAGTGTGTGGCGGCTAGTGTGCGACTGACGGTGGCGTTGCTGGGGGAGTGAATTACCGACTGGAGAAGTGCGTGTGGTGTAGTGAGAGTGTTGGCGACTAAGTGCGTGGCGGAGCAGGTCTGGTTGGGTGGGAGTGAGTGTGTGTGAGCTGGGGGCCGCCCGAGCCTCCGCCGTGGTGTGGGCCGCGGCTACGAGCCAGCCAGTACCGCCGCCGCCGCCGCTGCCGCTGTTCGTCTTGCCCCCCGCCACCACCTCCACCAGCACCTTCTTCCTCCCTGGCCTCCGTCGTCGCCCCTGCTCCCCACCGGAGGAGAGTCTGCCTCAGGCGAGGTGGACCACAGAATGCTCTGCAAACATGTGTGATCAGTGGTCAGCTTACCCCGTGAAGATGCATACGCTCTTCGGCGACCAACAGTCTTATTACCGACATGCGGCCGCTTCCTACCCCCCGGCGGCGCTGCAGCAGATGTCGACGATGGCCCCTAACGCCTACTGTTACGACGGCTACAGCGCCATGAGCCGCTACCACCCGTACGGCTACTCTCCCCAACAACACACACCCCCTAAAGACATGGTCAAGCCCCCCTACTCGTACATCGCCCTCATTACCATGGCCATCCAGAACAACCCCGAGCAGCGGGTGACCCTCAATGGCATCTACCAGTTCATCATGGAGCGGTTCCCCTACTACCGGGAGAACAAGCAGGGTTGGCAGAACTCCATTAGGCACAACCTGAGCCTCAACGAATGCTTCGTTAAGATACCCCGCGATGACAAGAAGCCCGGCAAGGGTTCCTACTGGACGCTGGACCCCGATGCGCGCAACATGTTCGACAACGGCTCCTACCTGCGCCGCCGCAAGCGCTTCAAGAAGAAAGAGGCGGTCGCGAACCGCGACAAGGAGGACGCGATCAAGCGACAGCAGGACCACCACCAGCAGCAGCAGCACACCCCGACGGGCTCCGACGGTGACCAGCGGCCACAGCAAACCGATGGAACTGCTGTGGGTCTCACACAGCAGCCACCCCCGTCACAGCAGCAGCAGCAACAACAACAGCAGCAACAGCAGCAGCAACAGCAACAACAGCAGCAGCAGCAACCAGGTACCGGGCAGCAGCAACACCCACAGTCGCGAGCAGTGGTCTCTGGTCAGCAGGAAGGGGAGGGGATGCAGGTCGGCGGCAGTACACCCATCTCTCCTCTCTGTCAGCCTAAGACGGAGCCTCAGGACTCACCCGATCTACCAGCAGCGTGTCTGCCGGAGGTAAAAGCCGCTGCCAACACGCCACCTCTCCATGCCCACACCCATACCCCGCCTCTTCACAACCACACCCCGCCCTTACACGCCCACCACGCCCACTTGCCCTCCACCAGCCTGCCCACGTCCTCCGCCAGCGGCGGGGGTCATGAGGGATCGTATCTGGAGGTCGGGTCATCGTTCAGTGTGGACTCCCTGGTGCCTGGGTCACGAGATGTGGTGGGGCGGGAGGCCAGCCCTGCCGCTATGCTGACGGAGACGCAGCAGCAGCAATACCGACCCAACATGTACTACGACGCCATGGGTTATGCCCAGTATGGTGACGCTAGGGCTCCCTCAGTCTTCCCAACCGCGGCCACGGACGACATGACCGCCTGCGGCAGCGCTGCTGCGGCGGCGGCCATGAACGGCAGCTCGCCCGTCGTGGGCGGCATGACCATGCAGGCAGCGGCAGCGGCGGCGGCCTACTCCCGCTCCCACGGGTCTTGGTACTCCCAGCCGCTGGAGACGGGCGGCGGGGCTGCCGCCGCGGGCAGCGGTGACGGCGGCTTCCCTAATGTGCGCGACATGTTCGAATCCCAGCGTCTCCTGACCAATCCCTCCTGCCAGCTGGGCTTCCGCGCATCCTACAAGTACCCAACCTATTACGACGACGCTGCCAAGTACTGAAGAGGAGCCTGGTCGGCTGGCTGACCCGTACAGTCGGCAACCCCCACACCGACCTCTCTCCCTCCGCTCCGAGAGGTTTACGGCCGTGGACAAGGGAGGTGCTTCTCCCCTCAGGCTCGCCCAACAGTCTAGTGAAACCAAAGAGGGCAACCCACGCCAGGAGGGTGCACCAGCGTGGGTTCTGGGGGCCCTTCGCCCATGCCCTAAAGATAGGGTCCGTGTGTGTGTGTGTGTGTGTCTGTCTGTCTGTGTATATAACGACAGTGACTTCAGACCCGTCGTGTTCACCACATCACGTACACACGCCGTCACTTATGTACGTATAAGACGATTATATGTACGTATAGGCTATAATATATACTGTCATATACGCATAGGACTCTCTCCTATGTGCGTATCATGGCTAATCAATGTACCTCTAAGACAGACCGATGTGTATATCTTGATATTTAACATTGTGTATCATACGCATAATATATATGAGGCTTTTTATATCGAGCTTAGTTTCATTACAAACCCTTCCAGTTGTACGGTGTGGCCGTAACTTCTCTTCTGGTGGATCAGTGTTCTTCAGGTTCCCCCAGTAATGACTCAAGCTGGTTACCCTTGAGAGCAGTCGAACTAGAGAGAAATATCTATATATTACGATGTCCCATACATATATATATATACACCTTTACACTTGGATATTATGGTAGAGACCAGGTTTCTTTGCCACAGTCTGGCCTTCTAGAAGATAAGGATTTAGAAGTGGTTTTTTAATGGTTATGATGATGCTACTGTATGGCCAACCCAAAACTCCTTGCTAGATAGCACCACGGTATAAACACGAGACAGTGAATTCTTTGTCTCCTTAAACACGACCTAACGACCCCCGAATACGAAGGTATGACTCGTCATACCGACCTCGTCGTCATACCCAAGGGTCGTACCATTATCTTCAGTGTTTATATAATAACAACAAAGATATATAAGTGGCTTTATATGTGAAAATGCAGGGCAAGTCTATAGTCATTTCTTTCATATGCTTCCAGGTACACATCTGTCTCTGGTCAGGTATCTGTAACAATATATATATATATATATATATATATATATATATATATATATATATATATATATATATATATATATATATATATATATATATATATATATGTGAAAATAATCTCCAGGTTTTGGATGAACATAATTGGTTTTATTGGCTAACGTTTCGGCATTCATATATAAACCATCGTCTGAGTCTACAAAGAAAGGATGATATGTATGTGATTCCTATATCACGAGTTTACCTTAAAACATAAAATCTGAAATGTTCCTTGAACAATATACGTTATATATCATTGCTTTATAGGATCTGGTGATGGTATATATCATAACTGAAACGTAAGCCAATTGTGTTCATCCAAGCCCTGGTGATTATTTTCATATATATATATATATATATATATATATATATATATATATATATATATATATATATATATATATATATATATATATATATATCAGTGGTTTGAAAAGGTTTCTCATGAAAATCTTCCTTTGTCTTCTGCACAAATCCCATGCTTCCTTAAGACAACACTAACACTATATCAACTCAATGTATCAACATCCATTAAGAACATAACTCTAAATCTAGTCTTCCATAACATCAAGATTGTTACTTTGTTACTTTGTCTGAGAGTTTAGGACAACAGTAGCTAAGAAGGACTATATGACGTAGATATTCATCCATCTTCCAGTTCTAGATCCCATGAAAGAACTGCTAGATTGTGTCTAACTTTCAGAGCCATATAGACGAAGGTTATTTCTAACTTCTAGAGTGACTCATGAAAAACGTAACTAAATTCCGTAGCTGAACAAATGAATATGCAATGTACTTTATGAAGCTAAATTACAGAGAAATGTCCTCTGCAGTTGAGGACATTTCCTCGGAACCAAACAAAGATAAACGTTCGGTGCAACTAACTTCCAGAGGCAAAGAAAGATATTTGTTTGGTGAAACTAACTTTTATGGCCACACAACGATAAATGTTTGGTGGATCAAACTTTGAAAGGCAAACAAAGAAAGGATAAGTATATTCAAGAAACAAATAAAGAATCATTGAGTATTTTTTCCATCAGGAGCAACATAAGCAAAAAAAAAAAAAAGTGGGATGAAATAGCGACACGAGACAGCATCAAAAGCTATAACAAAAATGGATTAAATAATTCGTCTGAAAACTACACAGTTGTTGCCTGGAAACTATAGTCAGACAAAAAATAACTGTATTAATATTTCTTGTGATGATGCATGCGTGAAAACCAAACGTTTTTCACAATACAAAATGTGTTATTAAGCTTAACAGATTATATCGCACAATCGAACTATCATTAAATTCAGTAAAGAAATATATGATGCAAAGAAAAATAAAACAACGTAACTAAAGCCTAATCACACACACACACACACACACACACACACACACACACACATCCTTCATTATTCATGAGAAAGATTTCATTGTGTTATTCTGTATAGTTTTCTTTCTTTAGGTCATCGCTCGAACTGTTATATCAATATCACTATAGCTAGTTTTTCGTATATATATATATATATATATATATATATATATATATATATATATATATATATATATATATATATATATATATATATATATATATATATATATATATATTTACTTTAGTGAGGCAGTGTCAGGAACAAATTAACATTGACCTCATTTACATACATCCACTCTCTAGCAGACACGTACAATATATGGAAAACAGGGCCTACCATCCACAGTCAAACTCCTCAGACTGCATCATGGTTTACCTTCACAGCTTAACACACCCTAGATCAACCCGCTGATAGCACGTCGCCTCCCATATGCCATGTAGATCACATCTATTCTATCTAGTGGACGCCACTCTCCTTCCTGAATGTTTAGGCCCCGATACCCCGAAGCCTCCTTCACTCTACCCTTCTATCTCTTCGGTCTCCCTTCCTCTTCCATACGCTTTACATTGTTGACACATGCGTCCTCTTTGCCAGTCTTTCTTCACTCATCCTCTCCATATACACTTACTCTTTCAGCACACCCTGGTCACACTTCTCAGTAACTCTGCACTCGCTCCCACAATTCTCTCTCAATCTGCCTTTACCAACACAATCGACTTCCTTCACACTCTACATATCGTCCTTAGGCATTTAATTTCTGCGACAATGAAAGAAAGAGAAAAACGAAACGATATATATATATATATATATATATATATATATATATATATATATATATATATATATATATATATATATATGACTAAACCATACGTTTATCTAATTTTCTTAACGCTAGATTACCCTGCGGTAAGCGGGACGTGGTAACTCTGCCTTTTGGTGAAATCTCGGCTTAGCATGTCATAGGCAGGGAGGCATTTTGTGGCTCTGCCTCTGTGTTTACCTGTTCGTTATCACAGGACAAATGTCCCCACTAAGACCCGGGAGTCATGTGTAAATGCAGCCAATACATTAAGGTACTCACTGTACTTCCACACATCAGGGTACCTTTACCTTATAAGACACCAGCGTACCTTCATATACGAGGGTATTTGCATACCCTTACACGAACATACACACACACACACACACACACACACACACACACACACACACACACACACACACGCTATGTCGTACACATAAGTTCAATTCTGGAATTTCAAAGTAAAAAATTACCGCCTCAACAAATATAAAATCAGCCACAAATTCCTTTATTTCAATGAAGCAAAAGCTGAACATTATCCAAAGGTGAGTCAGGTCGCTTAGCTTCCCAGTTAATGTCCAGGATTGTAAACAATCGTAGGAAAATTAGGCTTGTACTGTATGGATGTCTTCTTGGCTGACGCGGTGGACGAAAAGTTCGTCACTAGACGAGAGGCTAGCTGGCGTTGTTAGACTAAAAGCTGGTTTTGCTTGACGAAAGGTTAGCTGGTCTCCATAGACGAGAGGTTATCTGGTTGGTCAGCAGCTGCAGACGCTAAGACTGTCCAGCGTTGTGTCCTCGTTATATTGAGGCAGCGTTTATCTAACCTCTTGATCACGACGGTACGACCCCAAGCGTCCGGCTGAGGTCAGGGGCTAGATCATCACACCAGAGGGTCGTACTGACGGTGGTCATGGAGGGTAAAATGCAGAATGAGACGAGTTGCTCAAGACTATAAACATACCAAACGCAGTTTCTGTGATAAAAGAAAACAAGGCGAATTGGTGGATAGTCAAGTCACTGGGAGACGACCTGTAATGTAAGCATAAAGTTAACCTTACATGACGTGGGGTCGGAAATGATAACGTTAGTTTCGATATTTGGTTCTTATGAGACCGGCCCGTAAAGGTAAACTCAACCCTGCTGGTGTTAGAGGAGAGTCACACGGCCTACCTCATGTTGCGGTCCTCTGGCTAACCCACAAAGTTAGATATGTGAAAATCGATGAAAGTACGTCGCTTCCCATATAGCACATTGATAGAATTCATTCTGTTTAATGCACGCCTCTCACCTTTTATAACTCCTTATTGTGCACGTACTCAGAATGTCAGCTATAGCACATCCAGACTATGAGTCGAAATACTTTAAGGTCGTGGATTATCATCCTAATGCAAAGTAATAAACGAATGAAAAGATGAATTGTAATTGTATGAGAGTAAAATTTTATATATGATGTTAATCTTCTAAATTACACTGTGATGAAACAAAATTACCGTAAACAAATAATTCGTTTACAAATACTGGATATAAACAGAAATTATCATTCTTGCTCACATTACGGAACTATGATTCCCCTCAGTAGCTTTCCAGAAACTATCCCTTCACATTCTTGTTCTTAAGATGTTATGATTCTCCTGATTTCCTCCATTTCTCACAAGATCTGATTTGTTTCCAAATATGAAATTTCCATACACAGCATTTCAAATATCTCACACGCTCTTTTTGAAACGGGGCTTCATTCTCACCTGTATGAAGTACCTGTCTGGAGATGAAATGGGTTTAAAAGACTTCCATCATCTTATCTTCTCTTCAGCCATTTCTTTCCATCCGCTGTGATTTTGCTTCTCTTACTCTGTTCTGCTGGTATCATTTCTGCCACTGCCTTTGCTAGCTGTCTGCTTGTGTAGTCCGTCCCCCATGTCATGTAAATGCTGCTTCTTATCATTTCTATGTGCAAACCAGCTACTCGAGCATTGGTCGTTATAACACCTTCTGTCCTTCGCATAGCAAAAATAATATTCATTCTTCTTTCATCTTTCGTTCTTTCCATAACCTTTCCAATTTCACAAGTTGCGTCTGCAAACAACTGAGGAGATCGAGATTAATTCCCCCTCGTAGTTGTTTCACTGTTTGATAATCTCAGCATTTGTATGCAACGGATGTAGCTTCGATCTGGGCCTGTGACCGCCTGCGTCATGTCCGTGGCCTTAGAAGCATAAAGACGGACGCTTCAGAAAGTCATGCTCTCAGTCACTATGCCAAGCTGATAATATCACGGAAAATATGAATCAATCTGCCATAGATACAGCTGCATGAATCCTCACAGCTGAACCCGACATCCACATCTGATCAGAGGTGACATCGCAATGCTTTACAACGGAGGAACATCACAGTCACTTTGGGAAAGACCTCCACGTTACTGCAGTGCGGAGTGACATCAGAGCCTCCCATAGCCAAAGGTGACATCAGAGACTTTCATGCCCGAAACTAACATGTTTGTTACTTCAGTACGCAAAGGTGACATCCTACTCGTTACATCGCTTCAAAGGGACATGATGGAGATAAATAAAACTTATCTTGAGCGTTTCGATCTGAGATAATCGGTAACACACAATCCTTACATTCTTTAAAAGCAAAATTTCCTGAAGTGGATAAGCAATTCATTCAAAAACCATTGTTTTTGTTTTATATAATAATAGAACATTTTAACTCTGATTTCACTCCAAGAAAATTCCCACTTAATGGGAATTCAATTTTTTTTCAAAATGACTTAAACATAAGATAAAGAAAACTACCTCGTGATGCGATCAAAACTATGATTAGTGAAACTGAAAATAGAATCATCATAAGTACAAAAAAACACTCCAGAGAAGCGAAACTAATCTTAATAGAAACAAACCAAATTATCAATTATGATAAAGTGAGGCTGAAAATTATAGTGAAACCAAATTAAGTCAAGTTGAAACAGGAATTAAAATTCTTAGGTGGGTTTTTGCGTCAAATTGCTGCATTGTTTTCTCCCTATTGGGAGTCGTTATGGACACTGGAAGTGGCAGTGCTGAGAGAGAGAGAGAGAGAGAGAGAGAGAGAGAGAGAGAGAGAGAGAGAGAGAGAGAGAGAGAGAGAGAGAGAGAGAGAGAGAGAGAGAGAGAGAGAGAGAGAGAGAGAGAGAGAGAGTGGAGGGGGTTAAGGAAGTGGGGAGGACGAGCAAGGAGCGGGCGAGACAGATTTCAATCTGTCCTCCACAAAGAGACTTGTGAACCCTTGCCTTCTCCTTCATCTCTTCAACTCCTGGTACAGTACACAGGGTCAGCCCTTACCTTACGTAAGGTTTCCCGTGCTTTATGTAAGGTCTCCTCCCCCACCCCTTCCTCAACTTACGTAAGGAAATTCCCATTTTTTTTCCTTCGTTCATTAGTTGTAAGCTAACGCACTAATTATTTCAACCGTAAGCTATCATTCCGTTAATGTTGACCACTGCGCTAATTCCTTGAGGACGAGGGTACGACCTTTGGGTATAATAGAGTGACCCTTTGGGGTAAGACCAGAGGTCAGGATATCCAAGGATTTGACTCTTCTGCTTGAGAAACGATCGTTTGTGTCCAGAGGAATAGGATCTGTTCTCATTTACGTGGCGTGGATAAGAGTATACTGCCTCACATCACTCCATCAATATCTCCAAATACATATAACAAGATGAGCTTATAAATTATTTATAAGATGTTATACGCAAGATATTGTATAAAGTCACAGAATATACACACATCTTATATTTCATACAAACATAGTATATACATATATGCATGACTTATGATATAAATAATACTTATCACGTACGGTATTGTAAAATAATGTCGGATATCAAAACGTTTCGGAAAAAAAGTTTACAAGAACACCAAAAGCCTTTCCAGATGTGTAACACGATTCATTCTTCACCATCACAGTGAGGAACGGCACCCCAGACCTGCGTCCTGCCGTGGTGTTCCTCTGTGTGGCATCTTGGTTCCTCATATGTTCATGTATATGTGAGGACCTACTTCTTTTTTTTTTGAAAGGATGAATTTGTATGGTCCACCGTCATCTATGGAAAAAACATATATAAATAAGAAAGGTGATTATAAAAACCTGAGCCAAGTTCGTCCCCTGTCTATCGACCAGCGTTTAGGGGGAGGATGAACAGCTGTGAGGGGATTGTCGACCGACTGTTACTGGACTGCCTCCATTCGGCTATGCCGCGAGCGAAAACTCATCATCAGAGAGCCATCATCATCGTCAGCGGACGGATAGGAATACACGGTCCTCGAGGACCTTCTCGTCCAAAAGGAACCCACCTGATCCTGCTGCCATATGGAGTGAAGCCTGAGAGCTGTGTGGGCCGCATAAAAGGGGTCCTCGAGTTACATAAATGACCAACTAATCCGGTGGCACAAAATGGTCATCACTTGGATACTGCATCTGAGAAGGATGGTGTCGCCTCCATGCGCACTGACGAAGGACGTCTGATGTATTGTCCCATTATGTAGGAACAAGACAGATCATACTAATGATCTATATGATATGAGCAATGATGAAATTTACCACAAGAATATGAAAGTTGCGGTCATAATGCCTTTATCCTACAGCACAATTGACGAAGAAGAAAAATTGTACCTAGTAAGAACATGGTTTGTAACTTTATAAGAGCCGGTTACATATATATATATATATATATATATATATATATATATATATATATATATATATATATATATATATATATATATATATGTATATAAAACCGTACTCAAAGTAGAATGAGTACACAGTATCAGAGATTCTTTTCCGTTTGTTTTGATGAAAGAAACCATTGCAAATTTTGTTTGATCCAGAACTTTGCTCATAAGTTTACAACAAAGCGAATCATAACGTACACAGCGACGGGAGGTAGAGTATGTGGTATATTCAGAATATGTTTGCTGGTGTATGATCCTTTACGTGGAGTAACGGATGGCTGCATGAAGAGGTTATAGAAAAAGGTTGGGGTACTACATGAGATGATGTATATATGTATATATAAATCGGAACACCCCATTTTCAGATGTGGACAGTACTAACAATATGCACCAAAAGTTATGATAATACTTCAAAAGATTTCAAAGAGAGAGCGAGAGACCCTCTACATTGACGAACAAAATGTACACAAGTATGCAAACATATACAGGAACTGGAAGTAACAGAAGTTTCAGATATAAAAGTGTGAATTCACAGGAATGGGAGCGGGTGTAGTTGGAAGGCTCGACCCTAAAACATTCTCAGGTGTACACCAAAGCAATGGAACAAAGGCCTGTACGTCTGGACGGGCGGGAAGCTGGTAGGATGGGTGCAACGGGTCGAAATGGCGGGTATCTGGAGGGTTTCATGCTGGGGCGTGGTGTGAGAGAGAGAGAGAGAGAGAGAGAGAGAGAGAGAGAGAGAGAGAGAGAGAGAGAGAGAGAGAGAGAGAGAGAGAGAGAGAGAGAGAGAGAGAGAGAGAGAGAGAGAGAGAGAGAGGACAGGGTCAGAAAAAGTGAAGTTCGATGCTGATGGGCCGAGATGGCTGACGAAATAGTTTCTTCTAATATTATTCTTAACAGACTGACGGTGGAATGAGCTCCATGATACCTCTGTGTTAACTGCCTGATACAGGGAAATATTCGCTCCATCACTTCTGATTAACCTTATAATGTTTCAATACGGACACGACAAATCTATACATCGTTGTAAAGCGGATCTTTTTGACTATCATTCCTTTCTCATCCCTCACCTTTCTTCAAGGAAGATGAGGTGTCGAGGTAGCATGGACGAGTAAGAAAACTCGATTGGGGAAGAATGACCCCATGAATGTATGTGACTGAAGTGACCTGGAGCAGCGTCGGAGGAAACGTGAGGTGAGGTGAGGTACTTCCACGCTAAGCTGTAATCAGGACTTGGAGAACATTGTGTACGAACCATCCTAACCCATAATACTCACTGGATGGAAAGGAAAAATAACCATTTAGAAAAATTAATTATAAATATCCGATATCACTGTGTATAGATTTATGACTGGCGAATGACGAAGTGATTCTCCATATTTAGCCATGAATGTTCGATAAACTCATAGATTAAAATCTTGGAAAAGGTAGATAACCAGTTATCAGAAATATGGCCATGTGACTCATGTCGTTTCTAAGTTCATCATATATAACTTACTCATGGGAATTATTCACTTCTTGAGAATAATTTTCTGTGGACTGAAATTACTCATAATTTTAAGAGCTTATTGTCCATTTCTGATCACATCATCTTTGACGCAACAATTGCAAATTGTTTAGAAGCGATCATACATGATGTTGGTTTGTGCCTTTATTTTCTGTTTATTTTTTGATGTTATAGTCAGCTCTGCGTGTCTTCAACAAGAAATTGTCTAATATCAATCGACATTTGATTTATTTGCTTGATTATTTCACATCAATCGTTACTTAGAATATTATCAAAAATGGTACGAATTGTAGATACAGAAGTTTTACAGATGAGCAGATATCATTTTTATAAAAAAAAATGGCAGAGATTGTCGTCTAGATCCGTTTTTGATCTGCAGAATATTTTCATTCTTACACCACTTGTTAAAGACCACCGCTTGGTTACTCACTATTTATCATTTCATTTATCGTCTCATCTCTTTCCCTTATGATGCACGTCGCACAGGTTTCCAGTATCCATTCTTAACTGTTGTTACATAACCATGTTCAGTAACACAACGTTTCCTCCAAGCAATTGGGTGATCATCAGGTGAACTAAATTAAATTCGGAAAGTGTGTAAGGCTAAGACCAGTCCATCTACATCTTGACACAAAATGTCTGACGAGGTGATGGTCTGGCCTCCATACCGTCAGAGTGAGGAGCTGGTGTTAAGACGGGTTGAGGGAGTGCTGTATGGTCGATAGCTGCGGCGTAGGAAAGCAGGTCAGGTAGAGTGTGTGAGGCTGGAGTCTCCTCTCCTCCTCCTCCTCCTCCTCCTGGTGTGGCTTGGTAGTAGCAGGGTTAGGTGGTTGTTGAGAACACAGTTCTAAAGTTCCTTCATATTCAGGATTTATGAAGGATGGCGACTGTGTTCTTCTCCCTAATGCAAATGACTTCGAGGAGTTTTATTTTGTTCTTCTTCATGTCGTTGTAATGTCCTTGTATTTTAGGCCATGATTTGTCTGGTGAGAGTTGAGTTATGACGATTCTTCTTCGTGCGGTTCCTGTATGCAGCCGGTGACGCCTCTGCTGAGTGAGCTAAACCTTGTATCAATATAATCAAAGATATTCTGAATTCATGAAGAAAATTAATCTTTAAAATGATTATTCTTTATATGATTAGGTTACTTCTCGATTAAGTTTACTTATCTTTTATAAAAACCCGAAGGTTGATCAGTCTCGATTCAAACTGATCATCTCTCTAAAGAATCCAAAACTCAGTGACTTAAACATGAAAAAAAAACAATCTCAGGAAAATGACTTTAAACAACCGATGTGTCTTGTGAATTTAAATGCCTCACTGAAAGTTGCAGACTTCACATAAACATGAATTACACCGCAAACAATTAACTTCCCGAATATGATATAATGTCGTACCGTTTTTATATATTATAAACAATATTGTGCTGACATATCATCAACCATAATACAACAGCAAAAGCTGGAAATGTGATATCAGATTTACCTGAAATCAGATCAGTCATGAATAAAATTCAGCTACAAATGATTACAAAGCATACAGAAATATCAGTGTTACAGCTGAAAAATAATTATTTCAAACATCCATTTTTATTTACTTTAATGTGAGTTATTGATAATAACAAACTATGAAGCTTTATCGAATAAAAGAGTCAGAATAATTTCAAGCTGTGCCTCGCGTTCACACATGATATCAAAAGACTTTCTCGATTCCAGAAGCTGAATCGTTGTATCATAGTCTCGTTGTTGTGAACACCATCATTAACTGGTGATCATCAGTAACGGCCGCCTATAGTCTCGATGCTGCGCTACAGTCAGCAGAAGGAAATAATGGAATCCATTACAGTCAAAAGTCTCTGAGCGACATCATGCGCCTTTCCGTTAACTGATCACAAAGAATTACCGAAGGTTACTTTTCACTCGCGGCATAACCACACGACAACGAAAACCACTAACATATCTCTCTCTAGCGAATCCGATATATATATATATATATATATATATATATATATATATATATATATATATATATATATATATATATATATATATATATATATATATATATATATATATATATAATGGTCTTTAAACTCTAATATTTGCAGGTTCATTACTGATAAATCTGGGTGGCCTGATTCCTTAATCCACATTACTTCATGTAAGTGTGGCATCCTTGATATCCAGTAGTATTACTTCATGGATCTTTTTTATGTCGTCCAATGTCGTAGTACTTTCTTTAGTTTTCAACTTCTCTTTTGCATCTGTGTTCTTAGTGAGAAATTGCATTCCTTGCAAGTGATTCATATTTTTGATAGCGAGTTCAGCCTGTGAAAACCATTAGGATAACTCCTACCCAGGTTTCAACCTGGCCGTTTCTCCACATTTTAACCCGGAGTGGACAACTGTTATGTAAAGTGATATTAATGGCATTGTCTGATATTTTGAAGGTTCGCAGAATCCAGCCTACCATATTTGAAGACACAACTGCTGTTCCCTTTCGCTGTCTGAAGGTAAGTCCTCTGGAGACAATTATATCTAGATGTTTTACACTTCTTCTCTGTGTTGTGATGTCTTGTCCTGTCCTCCATTCTTTGCTGTTTCGCATTTTTGCTTTTGCCTCATAGCGAGCGAAGCTGAAATTTTCCGTTAAGTTACGTCTCATATTACTGGCTCAGTGAAGGACCAGTGATCATTGCGATCTCTTAGTGTCTTCGACAGATGAGAGCTTCATACATATCCTAGTGTCTCTGTGAACGATGGTGCAAAAACTGTGGTTTGCGCCTGTATCTCCGTCAGGCATGAGAATGAGAAACAACAGAGGTGCTAAAACAATTCATTAGGGAACCTTTTTTTTTTTTTTTTCTGTAGAGGAATAATAAATCAAATAAGTACGGTTGGTTCACTTGCTCCATATAACGAAACCCTCAGCAGAATCATTATATATGAGATCAGCACTCTATCATATGATGCCTCCGAAGTCGTATAGGGATTGAGAGAGATTTGATTCTTCCACCGGCGTCACGTTGCCCTGGGTTTGTATTAGTCGATGTAATGAAATATGTAGTTATCTTCTTGGGAATCTTCAGAAACGTCAATATTTTATTATCATCATTTTCGTTATTCTACCTCACTAAGGCTAAATAAAGCAAATGGGCATCATAACTATAATAATGGTAATGATGTCAATGGTTATGATAAAAACAGTACTATGAAACAGTCTCGGTGGGTTGGTCAAGGCGCCTCATCCAATACACAAATAAAGGAGGACTGAGTTGAACCCACACTGGCCGGTGTGTGACGTGCACCCATGCTCAGCGGAGATCTGGCTGGCAAACCTCACAACGACTCCATCAGGATTTACGGTTTATACATAGCAAAATGTGGCGATAAAACTCGTATATAGCGAGACATGTGGATTTAGGAAGGTCATTTGAATATGAAGAAAGTGTTGAGACTTTGTTGATGTTCACACATTCACTGACCCTGGCACATGATAGGCTTAGAGCCTAAACAACTAGACAATACCCACACAACATTCTCTTATAATATTTGTGATAGACAAATTATGTCTCTGTGTGCAGAGATACATGCTGACAAGCACAGAAGTAAATATAGAAAGCAGTAGGATTTTCCCCATTACGTGATAACAAAGTTAACTGGTTATCTGGGTTTTAGAACTATCGAGTTCCAGGGTTATTATGGGCATCAAGTAATGATAAGTAATAGAAAAAACTCGAACACGTTCCTCAGGTGTTGAAGATAGTTGTAAGACCATACATGCTCTCACTGCATACATGATCCTTTGCAGTGCTGAGTTGCAGGTGGAGAGCCTCTTGTGCTAACGTTTTGCATCAATGGTATCCAGCAGTGATGTCAGAATCAAAGACGCTGTTACTTCATGCTCAGTTCTGGCTTAATATGATAAAGTAAATGTTAAGAAGACATCTGGTTCAGCTTCAACAGTGAACCACATCTGTAGTGGTTAAAACAATCTCCATTCCCCTGAAGACAAATGCTAATACAGCGTACAATAGAATATGTATGTCGTTAAAAGATATAGAAAACGCAGTATAAAAGAAAGTCTGGCTGGATTTCACGTAACTTGATTCTTTATGAAGCTGATCAGCCACACCACATTGGAATAGTGACGTTATGTAATATCACTAGAAACAGAAATTGAGATTGCCAGCACAACAGAAGCTTGTGTCAAACCATTCAAACACTGAAGAAGGTCATGTGTCTACAACAGCCACGGCCACCACCATGGGTTCAAGGCGAGGTTGGTTAATTGTTTCTGCTTTAGTCCTACTGACAGCCAGGGTCATTAAGGTCGTCAACGTAATCTACATTCACCAACCGAAAATTCTTTAACACCTTCTTCATGTGGCGAAGATAATGCTGAGACCACATACACTCTCACCATGCATGCGGCCCGTGTAATGTCGAGGCTTCGTGAAAGGGACATAACGTAATATAAACAGACACCGTTAGCGAAGAATCACATATCTAAAACAGATTACGTTATCTAAATCCAAGAGTTAAAGTTGTTATCAGATCAAATTACTTTGATTTATTTTCTTTTCCTAAAGTATTGTATCTCGGTAAGAAGTGATAATCGCATATCATATCTCGTTATACTTGATGATACTACAATAGTCGTGGAGCATCGCCTCTTGAAGACTGTTTCCAGATTCGACTCCTGAATCTGAAGACAAATAGTGATTGACGACGACCTCATAGATCTGCTGCTGACAAGTTCAAAAATTTTGGAAATCGGTAGTTTCATGGAGAACCTTCGTGCTTCAAAGGAGTTCTTAACAGCCTCGAAGTGGCAGGAGCCCCGCAATAGAGGTCTTACTGTTGTATGTGTAACGCATTGAACATGCACTTTCATATAACATATAATGCTTCAATAATTACCATTTGTGTGGGAGCTGGATATGCTTCATGACCTTATATCTAGTGTATCCACCTCCCACACAAATGGTAGCGGGTCGAATCTTTGTTGCCGGAGGGCATTATGTTTTATATATATATATATATATATATATATATATATATATATATATATATATATATATATATATATATATATATATTGGAATATGGAAGGATGGAGTGGAAAAGATTTTAAGTGATCGAGGCCTGAACATGCAGGAGGGTGAAAGGCGTTTACAAGATAGAGTTGGAACGATATGTTATACTGGTGTCGACGTGCTGTCACCGAACCAGGGTATGTGAAGCATCTGGGGTAAACCATAATAGGTTTGTGGGGCCTGGTTGCGGATAAGGACCTGTGGTTTCGGTGCATTGCACATGACAGTTAGAGAATAGATGTGAGACGAAGTAACCTTTCTTCGTCTATCCCTGGCGTTAACTCGTTCTATAGGGAAAGGGCGATCAGCTATGAAAAAAAGAATATATATATATGTATATATATATATATATATATATATATATATATATATATATATATATATATATATATATATATATCTTAATTTACGTCTTTTCTAATGAAATAAGCAGCGCGTATGGAGCGCGTTTTATCATTGTCCAAAGATACGACAGAACTATAAAAATACTCTGGCTGGGAAGAGTCTCATCAGTAATCCCTCTACGGATAAATCCCCTTGTCAACACAGCGCGGTTAATCCCTCTCGAGTGAGTCCCTCCCTCCTTGTCCAGCTTTAGGGAGGGAGTAGTTCGGAGGGCAGGAGGGGGAGACGAGGTCAGAATTGGGTTAAAAAGGCATAGAATAAGGGTAGCAGGTCCTTTATCATCATAGCTAAGGTAAGAATAATACTAACCTAAGAAAGAATGATACAAGTCTATCGAACAGAGTGTAAAGTTGTACATGTAATGTTGGATTTGATAGTTATCGACAGCTGAAGATCATGATGCGTAAACATTTAGTAGTAACCTGGTTAAGTCCTCTAAGAGAACTCGAATTTATGTATCAAGGTCATTCGCGTTATACGTCTGGGAAATTCTGGCAAAATACATCCATTGTAAAATCGGATCCATGTAGAAGCATATATAGATCTATTCATTTGTTACCCATATATGAGATTTCTGAATTCGAATCTTTGGTACACATATGAGCGTTACGCATCAATAGATAGAAATAAACGTACAAAAAGGCAAGTATCGCTTGTAAGAGTACTTACCATATGTGTATAATGGCTCTGTCTCCCTTAAACCAAACACACCATAAAGACTTGATAGGTTGTCTGCTTCAGCGAGAGACCTGCTAACGTCATCTTCGTCTTGATAGACGTTGGGATCTCATTAAATCACTTGGTCATAAAACACAAATATGCGTGACATTAATAACAAAGTTACGACATCATCGTAAACATTGTAAAACTGCCCAACTTACATGGATTACCTTAACATCATCGTTCATTGGATAACCCATATATCTTCACTACAGAACCCAGTGTAAAAGGTCACCAACACACGCACACACAAGACACTCATATAACAGACTGTCATGTAACAATTTGCTAAGAAAACCTCCAACCAATTGAAAGCAAGTGTTCAGTAAGATAGAACATAAACGTAGAACACATATCCAACCTATTGACTTCATAGGAAGTAAAACCATATTTGGTCTTATGATCCTCACTGTAGAATGATTATTATACCTTGACATATGACGGCCTTAAGAATGACCCAGTTAGTTGATAGGTCTAAGGCACATATATAATATGTAATCATCAGTATTCTTTTGTCAAATCTCTTAATGACAGTTTTTACGTTCTTTATATTTGCTGTTTTCTGCTGATTCGCGATTAACGACCTTTACCTGTTAGTAGCCATGAAAATTACATTCATTCTTCAAGGCTAAGACTTTAGATGAAGTCAACCTAAAGTGTTGCGGTTCTCGCAAACTGAATCGGAAGATGGAGGATCAAGCGATGAGTGTGGTGTTGACGTGGAATTAAACTGAGGGTGAAAAAGAAAATGGGGAACAGGATTAGTGTTATTACCCACTTTGTCACACTCGGGAAATGTGTTATAAGCCGTCACGTAGTAAACACCGTAACAGTAACATAAAGTTGTTAACAACAAAATAGTTATAATATTTATAGAATCTTGATATTATTTATTCTTTTTCTCTCAAGCAAGATTCAGTCATGTCTATAACACTTAAAAATTTCCAATAAGGAGAGATTTTCTATTATAAACCAAATGATTGGGAAGCGTTTTCGCTAAATTCACTTGTAAATTCATATCACGGTATTTTGAAGCTAAAACACAAAAGATTTTGCGAAGCGTATATACAATCATGTCTTGATACTGTAATGACTAAAATCTCTTTAATCTTGCTTAAGTTGAGGAATATCTTCATCACTGGATAAGATCAAACCTACAAGTGTTTCTTTACCTTTTTAAGAAAGGGAAAACTACCGAAGCAATGTGAAAATGCATTTTGAATTGATCGACTGCCTACACGTGTGTTGCTGTTAATAGCAGAAGTGAGTTCTTGGGAGGATTTGTAGTAAAATAAGGAATCTTAATTGGAAGTAAAGGACTAAATCCTGCTACGTACGGAGCTTAAACCGACTTGCTTAGGTGTGTGATAATTAAGGTAGTCACCCAAGAACACCTCCGTGGATCCTCTTAGATCTAATTGGTGCTGAGCCTGCCAAATGATCATTTAGTTAGGACTCGTTATATAACGTCAGACATATATATATATATATATATGCTCAGAATTCACAAGTGATCATTCAATATATTCAAATTTCTTTATATCAAATATTTCACAACACACATCCACATACCGGCCTGTGCCAGTATTGGCCCACATGAGGACGGGTTGTAATTCACAAGAGCCTGTACCAAGATCAGTCTTGGCAAGTCTATACACACAACTGGTTACTGGTTGTGATCTAGAAAAAATGTAAATATGGTTTACCTGAAAAATAGATTTTTTCATTCATCGACCATTACAAATTATAGAAGGACCAACATACTAATGTACGCAAAGTGAATATGAGGCAAAGGAAGGTGTGTGGGGAGATGTATTTGCATATGTGTGCGTACGTGGGTGTGCGTATATATAAAATGGTGAAGTTTCGGGTGATGCATATCACTTTTATTATCATTATCATTATTGTTATCGTTATCATTTACTTAGAATCACCATTCAAAAGTCACACAGAATTCCACGACGGAGAACCAAAATGTTCGCATAAACCACACCCTAAAAAAAGGCCAGACAACAGACGTTCTCCTGCATCGCATTGACCTCCCATCACATGAGATCTTCCAGCTCATTGCTGACAGCATCCCGCCAGGGAGCAAGATAGCATCGGCGCCTCCGATATGATGGTTGACAGGGAGGCAGGAGAGAGAGAGGGAGTGAGGGAGGGAGCTCATGGCCAGCAAAACGTATACCACGGCGCACCTAAGAACCCATCTATACTAGATGGAACCCGGGGTATCAACATGGTAGCACTGGGGTTACGTAATTTGATGACGGTGGAGACATATCAAAGGATCTGCTTTGTCGTCGACAAACACACTGAAGGAATAGCTGGAGACCGGAGGTTTAGCCTCGCGTGTTGGGAAGATCAGGCAGAGGGATATTCCTCATGGTATGCGCAGACATGTTTACTCTGAGGTCCAAAGTCCCCCGGCTATCTTAGACCTTCCCGTTCAGTGGATGACGTTGTACTTGAGACCTGGTGAGGGTCTGATGTGAGCTTCACAGGTCTGGGCTGTACGTGTCACTCACGCGTTCGTACTCTGGTCTCTCAGCATCATCTCTTTCTACATATTCAGTATCATATATATATATATATATATATATATATATATATATATATATATATATATATATATATATATATGATCTTAGCCCTTTTTACTGATGACCAGTCGTGGCTTCGACAGATAGAAAACGGATTTTGTAACTAGAAAATGCCCGGTGGGTCACTCGATGGTGCACAAGTGCGAACATCTCAAAAACACAGAAAGAGAATTAGACAAAGACATAATCATACACAAACACGGAGGCAACCCCCTCCCCAACCCCGTCCCTCCTTCCCAGCTTAATCAGCCTTCGACTGATCCATTAAAAAGCCACACAGATTAATCACAAATATCGCATTAGTCAAATTAATTATCCGAACGAAGCTCATTATCGAGGCACAAATTCGGATGATATCGAATTTTTGGCCACATAAGCGAGCAAGGCCGATTAGATGCATTATTTCGAAATCCTTTTCCGAAAATTATCCGAGAAAGTTGTGTATTTATGAGATCGTAATTTGCTTATCAATGTGATATTGTAATCAATAATACGATAATGGTATGAATTTTTTCAAGGCTAATCTTAAGAGATCGAAGAACTTAATTGACTGTCAACAGATTAAGCTAAATTAAGATTCATTTTTTTATGGGGTGAATTATTGTTGTGTGGGTTTTGGCCGTCACTGGGGTATACTAAGCGAGGGTAACAACCCAGGGTTTTTGAGGAGCGTTGGTGTAAACCACGTGTAAACTGTACACCGGTTACAGTGTTACCAACGCATGTCTACTTTAGACAGTGATATCAAATCAGGGCTGAAGATAGACTTATCATTGTACAAAGCAAAGTATATCACCAAGTGACCCTTCTTACCGAGAAACATGCACTTCAGACATGTCTTACCTATATGTACTATACGTATTCTCTCACCAGAATACGAGCACAAAATTAGTGTTAATAGTTATCATAAAGGCATAGACGATGGGACTGTTTTTCGGTATGGGAATTTAGTTTGAAGTAACGCAAGTATAACCAATAAGTTAATATAGATTTTATGTACGTTATTGTGCATTACGAGGGCAAGACATAACGAGAAGTCTTGTTAGCGCATTAACAAGATGATCCGTAAACCTTACGTATCTCATGAATGTTTTTATTGGTCAATCATGATATATCATGACGAGAAAGTGCATCACTGGACCCTTAACGTTGATTCAGCAAAGGTTGATAAGTAAACTTAGATTCCTCATTTTAAGGGGCTTCTGCACTTTTAAGGCTGCCCACCTTCCAGTGTCAGGGTAAGTTGAGCTCTGTCATGATAAGGAGATCTCCGAAGACGCTTTACTCCTGTGTGTCTGATGATGATGATGATGATGATCCAGCCTCATCAAGGGTAACTTCACGCTCGCTATATCACCACTTGCAGGCGGAGTCCGGGAACACCCAGCATTTAATAAGCGATGGAAATACTTTTGCTGTCGTGAAAATTCACATGGAATGAAAGTGCCAGCGACCATGAAACGGTTTCCTAAATTAAGCAATGACTTAAATCTGAAGCATTACATATCAACAATTACTCAACTCTGAAGCATTATACAAGGAATTCAAACAACAGACAGATTACTTAATGACCAGCTAGGGTCATTAAGGCTGTCAACGTCGAGTCATAACCATCTACTAAAAATTTGATCACAATGGAAAGGTGTTCAAGATGATTCTATTACCATACCCACCCTGACTGCTTGTATGACACTACAAATAACTAAACAGATATCATGGTAATATAAATGGAGAGCTTTACATTCATTCATAATGCCAGAGGGTAACATTGCAAAAACTATTGGTAAACAGGTCGTGCATAAGGATGCACATTGTTTAAACCTGAGCCTTTTTTTTTCTATCCTGTAATTTATCAAATTGCTAAAACTAAATGTCATCACAGGTGTTTAGTCCTGAAACTTACTGTGAGGAAATGTAAAGATTCGCCAACACTATAAGCAAGCAAAGGTTATTTTCAATTACAGCCTTATCTCAGGTGAGCTATTCCTGGCACGGGTCGAAGGTATGTGCTCTAGGTGCCACTATTGGCACAGGGCGGCCCAGTAGAAGGATATGTGTGAGTTATGTAGAAATGTGATGCATTGCTTCACTGTAAAAAAAGAGTGATCAGATCCCTTGAACAGGCAACGTTTAATGTGATCCACATATAATGATCGTCACTGAAACTGGATTAACTACTTTATCTTGAGAATGTAAAATCAAGTTCTAGATTAATTATTCACTTCCGAACTTTATCTTTAAGTAGACATAAGTACTTTTGTTTTTATGTTACAAGAAGTTATTAGAATATAATTACGACCATCATGAACGACCACCCTACCACCCCTCCATCCATCTGATTCTAAACAATCAAATTCAACGTCGTTGATTTAAAAGTTTATTTTCAGTTTAAACTCTCAGTGTAAATATTTATCCATCACATTCTCGTATCATGAAAAGAAAAAAAAATAAAAACCCAAGTCAAAAGAGAAAATGAAAAAATAATCGTCGTTGTTAGAAGGCAACCAGCAGATCCCCGGCAACAAATCTTGCGGGTAGAAAAAAAAGAGGGAAAAAATCGACCTCATAAGATGGCAAGACTGACAGAACCAGGTGTAAGGTTTTCTCTTTTCTAAGTTAGACTAAACTATTATTCTATATATAAAAAGGGAATGGACCTGAGATCAAGAGCGCCTTATATACTAGTGCCATATAGACGCAGACCCAGGCACGAAGATGGGGATAATAAGCACTGGCAATCATCATTGATTTGGATATGGTCATTTGCGTTCTACAGAAACTATTATAAAGGAACCTTTCTTGAAAGTGGTATTATGGTAATTACTTCATGTGCAAACTGTGGACTGTATAGATTATTTCTAGTATAAAAGAAAATATTTTCCCATCTATTTACTTTTCTTTATCGGCTTTAATGCATAGAAGGTCACTAAATTACAAACGAATTTATACAAGTGTGAGACTAGTCTGAGGCTGGAGTCTGTATTTCTATACTACACTACTCGAGTTTACCACTGGTTATAACTAGCGTTCAGGCTACTCACTATGAACATTGATAAACGAGGAGTGCGAGGTACTTCCTTCGGTTCAAAATTCATATATCATTATCATCAAAGATTACGTAGACATGGTGATGAACTGAAGGGTTGGGATGGCAGAAAGGAAAAGTTGAAAAAACCGCCCAGCGTTAAACACAAAGATATACGCACTTCCACACAACGGGGATACAGGAGATTTGTGGAGGTCCGATATGAGTTCATTGGCTCAGAGAATGATTACAATACAAAGCTGTTTCCATATCGTTAGTGTTTTACTAGAAAATCAATTCTCATCATCATGATTATGAATACTATCATGATTATCATTATGGAGTGCAAAGGGAACTTTAACGAAAACGAAGTTGTGCTCATATAGAAATACACTCAAAACCCTACAGATTACAGTGGATATTGAGGAGACAGACGCAAATGCTTATCAGTAATTGCGGACGAAATGGTTTTTGTTTAGAAAAGATAACTGATGTAATAAGAGCCTCATTAACATTAGTACAGTGACTCGTATCATTACGGTGTAGTTATCCCAAACATATCGCAGGTCTTTTATCTGTATATGTGGTAAGGAAGCTTACCACAGAACCACTGTTAGAGTAATTTTTCTTTCCTCTACCTTCTCCCAGACGCTCTCAATGTAAATCTATATTATCTCTTTTGTTCCATAATTCAATTAACCTGTTTTTATTCTATCATACCATTAACATATTATTTCCCTTACAAAAGGTTGTTTCCATACTCAACCGATATTAATGTATGCAATATCTATTGATTATCTGTAGTAATCAATGTTAACTTGTTAAAGAAATTTTCTTTATCATGTTCGTAATAAACTTACGCTATATGATATTCTTTAGTAACTAGTACATCACCATTACGCTGTTTATTTAGCATTGATCTCAATTACGTATGACCATTTTCTTTTCAAGCGTTGCGTCATGACGTTAATGTGAGCAGTAATACGAGAGACGATCAATGTTGCTAAATTTAACTATGTTAATGTTCTCATGACTCATTACTGATGCATTTATCATATTCTATTATTACTTACCTCGGTGTAATCACCTGTTATGTAACTTTGATACAGTTGGTTTGATATATATTTACTGACTGTATGTAATTCATTTGACTAATCATAACTAATTTCAGATATGCTAATCGTGATGTATTTTCCGTGTAGTTTCACCGAGTATCTTCATATATGACAATCTTACCACATTATATATATATGGCAAAATGGTTAGACAAAGATACACACACATATACTCATACACAAATGCAAGCAGACAGACAGACAGAGTGGGAGAGTGAGAGTGAGGGGAACTGGAAGCAAGCACACATGCCGCACGGGGCTCCACCAGTGTAAAACTCCCTCCCCGTAACCCACAAATAGTAATCACAAATAGGCATCATATGCAGAGGCACGCGTGCGATTAGCACAGAGCTACACCGCTCACTGGCCAGCATAGTCTGACGGATCACTTCCGGTTTATATATCATGTGTGTACGATTCTCTAGTTTGTTGTCGTCGGCCCTCACGTCCACAAGCTTGTAATGCGTCATGCTACGGTGAGTTAAAAACAAGGTAGAAATATATATATATATATATATTTGTTTAGCTTCATTTCATCCTTTTTCGTGTCTATGGTTGTTTCATTAAGTTTCCTTCGTTTTTGAATGAATTCTTTCGATATTTTTTGTTGCCATTTCTTACGTTCACATTGTTCATCACAAGATTCAATTGGTCTATTTTTCGTATATGGATGGCATCAGCTTCTCATAATTCCCCGTCTAATATTTCTCTTTCATGTATTTTGCAGATGATAGTCATATTATCCGTGTATGTGTCTTATAGATTTATATCTAATTTCTTTAATGATCTTTTTTTTTTTACCTGGTTGTGTCACAGAACATTCGTTTTCTTTATTCTTTACTTCAAATGTGTTCTCCATGTAACCGTATGGGCAGTTTTGTTTGGTTTTGTGGGCGTTCTGGTGCACTCACGTGTTTATTCCATGAGCTTTATTTTTGCCCGAGTGTGTTTGTTTCATCCATGATTTTCTGGATGTATTTCCCGTCTGCAGGTCTTTTATTCGTCGGTCTCATACGGGCGGTTTTGCTGTATATAATCAACACCACATATTGGTGTGAGGCTACACGATTTTACAACGACGATTTCTGTGTTCGTTTTTCTTTCGAGTGTTACAGTGTTTGATTTTGTGGGCGAACGTTTTACTGTTTCTCCTGATATATATATATATATATATATATATATATATATATATATATATATATATATATATATATATATATATATATATATATATAATATATATCCTTACTTCCTGATGCACAATCACATCAATTCAGATGAAATTGTCTGGATGGTTCACGTGGTCTGTAAGTCTGATAATGACTTTCTAAACATTTTTAAGATTGCCACAATTCAATATCTTTTAATTCCTTTTTTATATAATGTGTGATTTGATATTTTTTTCACTTAAACAAAAATATTAAACGAACTGAAAGGAGGTCATCAGAAAGGAAAGAAATATGACGAGGAAAGGAATTCTGTTGAGGTGGAAAATATCAAGGTTTAACGCAGGCTTAAACGTTCTTGTGTTTATTTAGGTAGTGTTTATGTGGTTGGTGTGCGTGTGTATATATATATGTGTGTGAGTAGTAGGAGTACCATCAACTGGTTTATGATATATTCGAGAAACTAGACTTTTTTATGTAACTGCTTTGGACTTAATGGCTATCGGCTGCCAAATGTATATCAAATCAGATTCTAATTTCTATCCACGTGAAGTTTGCATGATTAAGAAAAAGGAGACTTTTTCATGACACTAAAACGGATACCATTCGAAATCTTTGTCACATTTTTTGTTCTTAGTTATCAATTGCATTTATCTTTACTTATAGAAAAGTAATGAAAAGAATAATTGGATTGTAACATTCTCTCTCATGCGAATCACACAATGGCTGTTGTAGAGAACTACCTCATCAAAAATTCCTGATGCTTACAGCGGCGATGGGTCAGAAACTGTAAACAAAGCAGCAGCCGACGTCATTCTGCATAATCGACCTTAACGCCATCCCACACAAGGCTGCCAGACTATATGGTCGACGTTCGCTTTTTCCATAGGTATGGTATACGGTCGTCGGGTCTGGCTTTGATTACTGTGAACATCGAGGATTTGAAATAAGAATGAACAGGAAATGATGAACTTTGAAAGAGTAATATTTACAAGACTGGAAGGCTGTTGACTATAACACAATAATACTGAGAGTAACTGGTAACTGGGAAGGATTAACAAGGGTTTATACAACGTTGAAAAAAAGGGGTGAAAGAGCGATGTTGTGGGTGACCAAATTTCAATCAGAATATAGAACGATAAGATACGAAACAATAATGAAGGTGACGGAGTAATTATTAGATTGTATATTTATTTAACAAATATCAGTATTAGAATTCATTATTTTGAAAGCATGAAATGGAATTAATCTAGGATGTGCACGCAGGGTGAACCCCAATCAAAGGGCCATGTATGTACACATGGTCCGCATGACAGTGATCGTAGAGTTATCTTTAACGCTTGAAGAAAGTGTTAGAAAAAATATTTCTGTTGCTGGATGTAGTCGTAGCTTGACACTGACGGCCTTAATGATATTGACAGTTGGTGGGTTTGAACGCCAGACAACCAGCCACCATCATCGTGACCAACCCCAGCTCTCACTGGCACAACCTCGTATAACGCACAAGACCAACCACTGCCAGGGTAAGCTCTATGCTAACTTCATCACGAAACTAAAATTTCGCTTACCAGTTTAACTAACTACATCTAAACCAGAGTAACCCGACCTAAACCACTTTCATCCTTAATGGATACCTCATGATTAAAGAAATCTCTTCCGTGTGGTAATATAAGTATATGTGCTACGTTGTCTTATAACTTACTAGATTTGAATTATGTGATTGATTTACTTTTAACTCTTGATTGCTCCTATCACTAATCTTACTCAAATCTATTTTATATCTGTCACTTTATTGAAGCTCCTTTCTAATGCTGGCTACCTCAGCTTTTGGTCACCTCCTTCCTGAACATTCCATTAACACTTGAATGGATGGCAGCGCCAGAGAGCTTAGTGCGTGAGTAACGGGAACCAGGCCAGGCTTTCAACAAAAGGATTCTAATGACAGCAACAGTAAACGTTTATAATATGTCTCAACCGAGGATAATGACTGCCATCAACGGGAAGCAAGTAGAGTAGATGGTAAAGAGGAATTAGCATTGTTCCCGAGGTAAGTCTGACGGTAAACCAACTCTACAAAGGGCGAGAAGACAGCATTACCAACAGGAATAAAGAATCACTGCTACTAACGAGCTTTATCAAGGGTAATAAAGCGTTGCCAACGTTAAACAGGCGCTATCAACAGGAAGCACTCACTCTACTGACGATGAAAACAAACACCAATAACTGGGTCAAAACACATCAACAAAAAACAGCGACTTGTAGCCACCAGTAACGACAAACAGCTACCAGCAACGGAAAATGGCCATCTCTAATGGTAATTAGATAGTTAAACAGAAGGATTAGCTATGGAAAATGGGAGAATATGGAATAAAACAGATTAATAAGATCATTTGTTAAAATTATGGAATTACATACAACATTTTCCATCACAGGAGAATCATATATAGGTACTATTCTGAAGCGTTCATTTACTTGGTATTCAATTGTTGAATTTAGCCAATACTTCCGATAATATTTTCTCTAAGATATCTCAACTATATCTACTACCAACTGTATCAGTGAATTTAGGAAAAATCCAGAGTGCTCTTTTTACTCCTTCCTTGTCGCGACAGATCTCCTGTGATGGACATTTTGAAAGAAATGTTGTATCATTATTGTACTGCCATGCATGAGTACAAATTAAGAGCTGCTTAATATTCACGAGGAAATAAACGAACAAAGCCTTGTAAATATTGAGGAAATATTCGTGTTCAATGAATCGTGAGAGCAAATAGGAAATGGGATGACTAAACAAATCATTCACCTGCTACCGTTGGCCTGCTAATGTCTTTCATTCTATTTTCCTCCATTAATCGTTTAACAAAAGTATGGTTCTCTGATGAACATCGATAATCAATCAATCACCCTTCACCCAAAGCAAAGAAGTTAGACTTAACAACTAAGTCCTCAGACGTATTAGCCAAGTAGTGATGATGGAAAGCAAGATTTATCATACTCGAACTTAACATTGTCTTCGTTGAGTGGACAGACGACCTGCTTTCTAGAGTTACCATCTCTTCGTTATTCTTTCAACAACTTCCGTTCCTCTTTTGCTATTAATCTCTCATAGTTTGAATAGCTTTCCTGCTGATCACAACAACAACTACTTAGAAGGCGAGAAAGGAGGACCAGGTAGTTGAAAGTCGAGCTCATTTGTGCCTGACGAAATCTCTGATACATGTATAGTGCTCAGACACGGCTGCCGTACCCTGGCGAGTCTAACATGACAGAAAACTTTACGTTTTTGTGGATTTCATGTATTTCTCATATATATATATATATATATATATATATATATATATATATATATATATATATATATATATATAAGGTTCAACACACTCGGCTGCCTCACACACACACACCTCACTTTCCTTACCCATCTCCCTACATCATTTCTGTCCTCACCACCCTCACTTCTCTTCCCACCCTCCTCCTGCTCCTCCTTCTCCTCTTGCCTTCCTTACCCCGCCTGCCCTCTCCATCCTCCGTGCACACACCACCTGCTTCATCGTTCCAACGCCCTCTGCCCCACACCCCGCAACCCCCCCCCCCCCCCCCCTCTCCCCCAGCACAACCACAACATGAAACTGATACGAATCAACTGGGAGCCGAGATTGATTGTTACATGACGTCATGCCAGTTAGCAAGGCTGCCTTAACGTTAACACAGAAACTGCAGTTGAGACCAACGGAGACATGTTGACTGTAAACCATCAACACGTTACTCATATGAAATATTACATACTGCAAACCACATAAGGTAATTGTTATACCTCTAACTCAACACAGAAACTTACACAAGTCTGACGGAATCTAATATATATATATATATATATATATATATATATATATATATATATATATATATATATATATATATATATATATATATATACCAGAAGGATACGTATTATAATCATCTATATTCTAAATCCACAAGACTCGCTTCATTCGTGAATAGCTTGAACTCATTCATTCCCACTTCAACGAATTCACGATTATCTAATCTCGTTCATCCTCAGCCAACGTCTGATTATCGTACGTCACTTCTAATTAACCGTAACCCTAATCACATAACCTCGTGCGTGATCAGCCGAGCTTATTTTTCCTTTGAGTGAGCTTCCCTCTCCGTTTTATGCGAACTCGGTCACGATGAATCGAATCCGTTCTCTCGATTATTCGAACTCGGTCTCGACGAGCCGAATCAGCTCGCTCGATTATCTGAACTCGGTCGTGATGAACCGAATAAACAATACAATGAAGACCTCTCTCTCTCTCTCTCTCTCTCTCTCTCTCTCTCTCTCTCTCTCTCTCTCTCTCTCTCTCTCCACTCATAAGTCCAGGCGGGATCAACCGAACGCCTCACTGCACAGTAAACTGCTCTCGCTTCTGTGGGCTACTGTATACCAAAGGGAGGGGGGTGGGGGCGGGAGGGGGGACGAGGAGGAGGGGGAAGGGAGAGGGGGAGAGGGGTGGTGAACGAGTGGTTACGGGGGGAGGGAAGAGCTGACTCTCCCCTTTTTATCCCCAGATTTGGTTGTAGGGGGTAAAAGGAAGGTGTTAGAAAGGCACCTCTTTTTCTTCCTTCTATCTTTTCTCCTTTCTTTCTTTCATTAGATCCTGAGGTTTGGTGAGGATGAAACAGAAGTATGAGAGTGTCAGATGCCTCAACCTCATAGTCTGGCTACCCAGATTATAGGGAGATGAGGGAGAAAATGGGGCGTGGATGTCGCGCGAAACCTGTTGGTCCAGACAACTCTTTTAGCTGGGGTGATATTGAGGGAGAGGGGTTTGCACCGGTGGTGGTGGTGGATGAGTGTTGGAGATAGATGGGAGTGGAGGAAGGAGAAGAATTGAGTGGGGTTGTGTGTGTGTGTGTGTGTGTGTGTGTGTGTGTGTGTAGAAGGGGGTTAGGAGAGAGCCTGAGTAACGCCACGTAAACCTCCCACCACCTCCTTCAAACCCCAGATTGGGTTTCAGTGGTTGGCTTGACTCGGGTCACGCAGTGGCTGGCCCGGCTTAAATACTTGTTGGCCAGGGTTGTTTGGTGAGCACACATGGCACAAAGGGCGGTGTTAACGCTGCCGGGCCGGCTGGTGTGAACAGGTCTGCCATCCTCCCACACACACACACACACACACACACACACACACAAGGAATGGAAGGAACCAGCTATTAACTGAGAGGTGGCTGAAATTCCCCCTCACTCGTGCTACTGCAACCGATGCTGCTACTGCTATGCTGCAGCTACTATTACTGCTACTACTACTACCACTTCTCTGCTACTACTACTACTGCTGCTACTACCACTTCTCTGCTACTACTACTACTACTACTACTACTACTACTACTACTACTACTTCTGCTACTACTACTGCTACTACTACTACTACTACTACTCCTACTTTTCTTGTTACTGCTTCTACCTAAATGGAACAGGAGCGAAGGAAGGAGGGAGGTAGGGAGGAAGATGAAATCAAGAAGAAGCAACAGGACACAAACAAGAGAAAAATGTGCTAATACATAAGACACACATGGTTATTGAATGAAAGGCAATATGCAAGAACGGATGATAGACAGACAAGATAAACCGAAAATATTGCAAGAAAAGACCGAGAAAGAAGCTGCCGAGAGATCTAACGAAGATATAAGTAAGGAGAGGAAGCAGATATTAATGGATGGTCGTACAAGGAGAAGACATTGAGAAGTTGAGGAAAACAAAAAAGCATGTAAGATACACAGACGAGCCGAGGATGAATCACATAACAAGTGGGTCCTACAAGGCCAGGGAGGGGTGGGGGAATGGGGGAGGGGGATGGGATGAGGAAGGCGGAGGGGGAGATGTATGAATCCTGTGAATGAAAGAGATAAGTGTATGACGCTGATGTAGAGGGTCAACACAGGTCACGGTGAGAGGTGGGAGAGTGGCACCATGAGAGTAAGGGAAGCAGGGAGTGTGGCAAGCAGGGAGAGAGGAAGGAGGCAGGGAGAGTAGCGGCCGGGGAGGGAGGCAGTGAGACAGGGAGAGTGGCAGCTAGGGATGATAGGAGGTAGGGAGGGAGGGAGGGAGGTAGGGAGAGCGGCAGCCAGGGAGGGAGAGAGTGAGGAAGGGGAGATGATGTACCCCCAGCGAGGAACCCACAAGAAGCTGGTGAATGAAAGAGATAAGATAAACAGATAAAGAGGCTACTGCTGCTCCGGGGTTGTGTGCGACGATGGAGTGAAGTGCAAGAAATTTATTAACTGGAGTGAGTTAGCAACAAGAACCTCACGTCAGGATGGTCGGCTGGGACCAGTCTTGAGACTACCCCCTCCTCCACGTACGACAACACACCTAGTAGCATCCTCAATTTTTCCCTCTCATCTTTACTCTCTTGTTCTCTAACTCTTCTTTTCCTATCATTTTTCCATTTCATCTTTACTCTATTGTTCTCTAACTCTTCTTTTCCTATCATTTTTCTCTCTCATCTTTACTCCCTTGTTCTCTAACTCTTCTTTTCCTATCATTTTTCTCTCTCATCTTTACTCCCTTGTTCTCTAACTCTTCTTTTCCTTTTATATATATCACACATTTTTCGTGACAGCAACGAAACTCTGCCTTTTTAAAAAGGGCATTTCTTTCATTCTGGCCCCCTTCAAAAAACTTATTGTCTGTCTTCCGTTCTACCTTCGTTAGACCTGGCATGAATGACGACTTTGTTTGTGGCTGGAGCCTTTGGTACGTGGCATTAAAATAAAGGCAAAGTGAACTTCAGAAGAAGAAAGTTAGGTCATGTAGTCATGAATAAGGTCGTTTTTCAACACAAGAAGCGGGTGAATTTTATAATTCAAATTCCATTTTTCAGAATGGGATGAAACCTTAGAGGAATCACTCGCATGAACATTCAGATTACCATAACGACCACATTCAGATGTTATGAAATGTTACTAAATGGTATTCGTTATATGTTGTTAGTAACAGTTCATTCTGTCTTTTACTTTGTACGAAGTAAAGAAAATTCCTTGTATGAATGTTCACATCAACATTACGGAAAAATGAACACAAAATAGAAAGAAAAATGTAAACTTTATACAAGACTTGAATATGGACTGGTAATGTTCTTCCTGCCACCATCAACTCCTGCCGCTAGAGATCCCTCGTCCCCAAGTTGCAGTTTCGACACCACATCGAGCCCACCCGAGCTCGTACAGACCGCTACAAGAACAGCCACATCCCAGCCACTGTCATCATCAGTAATCAGTAAACAGCCACCCCAGTGCTCGTGTGAAGATTATGTGTTTAACAACTCCGAAGTATGTTTTCATGTAATTTAGTCATTCCTTATCTTTTATTCTTTATTTATTACTTTATATCAATCTGTCTTTATCCGTTTTCTTTCATAACTGTTGGTCTTTCCCGCCTTGCGAGGCAACGTCAGGAGCAGACGACCGAGGCTTGAGTGGGTGGGTCGGGGTGGAGGGAGGGAGGGGGGGTTCTCCTCGCTTGACTCCCTCCTCTGCCCTGCTTCTGGAGGTTTTAGAAAGTGATTATACAGGAGGGGAGGAATTCTAGCACCCCCCATCCCCTTTGCTCTCGCCCATCTGTAATCGCCTTCTACGACACAATGAAGATACCTGTCTTATTTCTGACCTGAGCCGGAGGTATTTCGAGAGTATAAATATATTATCTTTTTTTTTTACATCAGTAAATAAAATCAAATATGAAAATTCGCTTTTACTCTACAGTAGATAATCACTTACATCATCTCTCTCAGGCAGTGTTTATCATTCTTGTGGTGACACTGTAAACAGAATGCACTTACACATCTAAAACTATCGTGTTAGACACTCGTGTATAAACGATGCTGGAAGTAGAATTAAATCAGAGACTCACCGCTGACGGACTATGTGTAGTACTGGGTCTAACACACACACACACACACACACACACACACACACACACATACACACACACACACACACACACAACGCATGCATCATCATACACACGGTCATCTGTATACATAGACTTTGATAGGGTCAGTTGGTAGAAACACCTTGTTGCTCGGATGTCCAAATCGAAGGGTTTCGAACGCCTTGTTGGCCTGGTTGAGAAAATGAATCGATATTTGACTCGACCATCCACCAGCACCAAAGAACAGTTTCCTTAAGCCATTCAAGAATTTTTTCGGGTTTTGTATCATCTCAAATGATTGGTTCACAGGACGTCGACGGCAAGAGTCTTTTCGCGTTCACGGTTCTGTATAGAAGCGCATCTTTACCAGAGGGAATTATTATCTATTTCGAAATATACATTTATTCATATCTATGTAAACCGCAGTATTGTAGAGCGACGTAACATTAACTTTCTTATCATCCAGTGTTCCGTCAGACAAGTCGAAAGATTCTGATTCTTAAGCATCCGCCAGCAGGAGCTACTGACTCTCATTACTTGGCCTCGCTGAAGACCAGGAGGCTCCAAGGACATTCGGAATGGTGGAGGAAGGGTAAGAAAAAAAAGAGAAACTCTACGAACTAGGGCGTACTAGAGCCCCGTCTCTCTCTCTCTCTCTCTCTCTCTCTCTCTCTCTCTCTCTCTCTCTCTCTCTCTCTCTCTCTCTCTCTCTCTCTCTCTCTCTCTCTCTCTCTCTCTCTCTCTCTCTCTCGTGCCTGCAGTAGGGCCCAGCAGTGATGCCTGGGTCAGCTGGAGAGGTGGTGAGCGGTGAGCCAGAATTACTTATGCATACAGAGTTGCCGGCGGCAGAGACGACGACCGTGAATGGGTTATGTACGACGCAGAGTGGGGCTGGCACCCACAGCAGACAACACAGCAGAGTGGGGCTGGCACACACAGGACACAACACAGCAGAGTGGGGCTGGCACCCACAGCAGACACCACGGCAAAGTGGTGCTGGCACCCACAGGAGACAACACAGCAGAGTGGGGTGGCACCCACAGGAGACAACACAGCAGAGTGGGGCTGGCACCCACAGGAGACAACACAGCAGAGTGGTGCTGACACACACAGCAGACAACACAGCAGAGTGGGGCTGGCACCCACAGGAGACAACACAGCAGAGTGGGTCTGTCACCCACAACAGACAACACAGCTGAGTGGGGTGGCACCCACAGGAGACAACACAGTAGAGTGGGGTGGCACCCACAGGAGACAACACAGCAGAGTTAGAAAACACTACAGCAGACAACACAGCAGAATTGCACCGTCTGCTGGTTGGAGGAGGAGCAGCAGGAAGGAATGTCCAAGTCTTCCTCGAAAGATGAATCATAACAGGAGCAAAGCCAAGACAAGACGAAAGTCGACAGATGGTAAGCGAGAATAGAGAACGGTCGAGATACAGACAGACAGACAGACAGACAGACAGACTGAGAGACACAGGGAGATACACAGACACGAACATACACGCACGTGCAGAGTCAGACTGACAGAGAAATGGAGAGGCGAACAGAAAGACACATACGAGTACTCCACACCCAAAAGAGTCATCTCGACCTTCCAGTCCCTCACCAGTGGCGTCCCACAGGGCACTAGGATGGGTCCCTTGTGCTTCCTCATTCTAACAGATGATGCTAAGATGGGTGCACCAGGTGGGTCGACGACTCTACCATTGACATCAGCCTTGACAACACCTCACCTGGCAACGTCGCCCCCCAGAACACCCTCAACAGCTTCCAGGTATATAGCCTAATAAGCTAAGAATACCTGGATGCTGGTTGCGTACATTAACTCACAAATAATAACTAAAAGTAGCTTGGTTGAATTCACAGGAACTCACTGAGGTCCAAGCTGGTTAAGCAGGAGTCGCGTAAGCCAGACGGAAAATTATAACTTCAGAGAACCTTGGAAATACCCAGGAGAATGACTAGAAAGAATCTTGATGAATGATAGGGTGAGAATGTAGGAAAACAAGGAAGGCGAGAACGCAGCTAAGAAGAAGAAGAAGAAGAAGAAGAAGAAGAAGAAGAAGAAGAAGAAGAAGAAGAAGAAGAAGAAGAAGCAACATAATTGAAAGTAGGTAACATGATAAAAACGAAAAAGAAGAAAAACAGTGAGAGGGAGATAGAAAAATATTGATAAGCTTTGTGTGCTGAATGACATTCTCTCTCTCTCTCTCTCTCTCTACATCACGTGAGTCTTAACATCTCCTGACCTGCCCGCCATCAGTTCCAGGCACTGTAGTTGCTCCCGTGATCTCGGAAATAACTCCATTAACCTTTCATTTCCTTTCGTTCTTGTGAGGGAATCATCTGTGTCAAGCTGGATGAATCGTCCTATCACTTCCTAATTTCCCAAGCGGCCTTATCTATCTCCACCTAGAAAACTGACTCATGTCTTCATCTCTCGAAACCACCTCTTTTATCTCCCAACAATGTATGACTTTGCTGCCCCATTTTCTGTCCCTCTTAGAATATATATATATATATATATATATATATATATATATATATATATATATATATATATATATATATATATATAAGATATCCTTTCTTCATTTCTTCACCTTTGATTTGATTATGCCAATAATACATAAATCAAGGGATAAGCAACGAATAATGAGAATCATAATCAATAATCATAATCAGTACCATAATTATATATCATGAAATATGTTATATGATTCGATATAACATAACTCGTTTCAGATCTTGGATCCTACACATAGCGAGGATGAACGTGGTCTTAGGTTTGTCTTCAACACCTGAAGAAGGACACCTGAAGAAGGACACCTGAAGGAGGTGTTGGAGCTTTTCTAGTTGGTGGCTCTCGCTTGAGGGTGACGGCCTGAATGACCCTTGGCAGTTGATAGGCCTGAATCCCAGATAACCAAACAACCAAACAACCAAACATCGTTCCAGATGTGAAATTACTCTTTACTGAGTTCGGTGAGAGAAGGAACTAATTCGATTGAAATTTGCTCTCGAATAAGCTTGAATGTTCCCACCTGATGTTAGAATCCATACCTTGTGCCAGCAAACTTAAGATAAATCTATGGTCAACTTGTATACAATAAGAGAATCACAAATGACAATAGTGTTGATGGATATAGATCACACGGATCTGTGGTAGATTCTATCATTAGTGAACCGTTAATTACCGGATGATCACTAGGGTAAACTGGTAATATTCGCCTTCGTGTGTGAGACGGTTAGAGCCGTGGCATCTGCTCCTGCGCCTCGGGAATTAACCAACAAAGTAAATTAGTGAGAAAATCAGAGTAGCATCAGCTTGTGCGGCCCATCCTTCTCCATGACATGGCTCGGCAACAACTGCCTGCTGGACCCCTCCTCCATGGCCCATTAAGAGCGTGAAGCCGAATAAAGGGTCCAGTGTGTGTCTGTAATCCCATCTCTCTTATCTCCCACGTGTGGGCGGTCACAGATAAGAGATAAGACACAAAAATGACGGAAGCTCCGCCCTTGGTACAACAACATTCCTTTTTTTATGAGCCTACAACTCAATGAGGCGACGGTTTATTGGTTTAGGTATATGTTTTTCGCTCTAAGGACGACGACGGCTTGTGGTGTGTCACGGTGTTGGTGCCTTCACCACTCGTAAATACATCGCACACAAGTGTTTGGATATTATCATATTTTTGCTTCTTGTAATGATTTTCCTCCAGCTGCCTCACCAAGACTGGCGTGTTCACTTAAATGATTTCCCCTCATTCTGCAGCCTTGAGGAACGGAGAAAGAAATGGCCATCTTGAGGATACGACGAAAAAAAAAAAGAAAAAAGAAAGAGAAGACCCCGACCAATGTGGTAATGTGTGGGTAAGTTGTGTTCACTGACTTTATGACTGATGATCTGTTTCCTGGGTGTCATTACCCTCCAACTGCTGCCCCACAGACAGAGACTTCTGTTCAACAGACGGAGATTTCGCCTGGGCGCGACCAGAGAGAGAGAGAGATACATAGATGAATAGATAGATGGAGAGAGAGAGAGAGAGAGAGAGAGAGAGAGAGAGAGAGAGAGAGAGAGAGAGAGAGAGAGAGAGAGAGAGAGAGAGAGAGAGAGAGAGAGAGAGAGAGAGAGAGAGATTCTCTGGAAAGGACAGTCAGCATCTTTGTTCTGTCTGTTCCATGCGCGTCACAAGGGTCCGTGATGGTTCATATGGTAAGTTATCTCCCTGATATTCCCTGTCTCTCTGTGGCTGTGTATCTCTACATCAATATAGGTCGGTTTCCTTTTCTCTGTCCCTGTGTTTCTGTCTCTCACTCTATATATATATATTCATTTGGGTACCTCAGTCTAGTATATATTGATATCTCTTATCGATGTTTGGATTTCTTTTACATACGTCTCTTTCTGTCTGTCTCTTCGGTTTTCTTTCCCTCCTCTCTCTCTCTCTCTCTCTCTCTCTCTCTCTCTCTCTCTCTCTCTCTCTCTCTCTCTCTCTCTCTAACCAACGAGCAAGATTCTAGTTACCAAACTGTCTATATATATCCCACCTGAGAAAGATTTAGATTTACTGATTCCTCTGTAAACGAATCTTTTGGTTGACTGGCTTCTGTGTAAACAAGATTTTGGTTGGGTAGGTTCTGCATAAACAGGGTTGTAGCTGACTGGGTTCTGCTAGAACCACAGTCTTCGAACACTGGCCTCCTCTGCAAACAGAAAGTTGCATGTAGAAAATATCTGGGCTCTAATTTTGCCCCCATGGCTAAATTGTGAGGTATAACAGACTATGGATTTTCATGTCTGGTCATTTACGCAAGATTGATTTTGATTTGACTGCTACAGAGTAAATATTATCCTTTATATATATATATATATATATATATATATACATATATATATATATATATATATATATATATATATATATATATATATATATATATATATATATATATATATATTATTTTTTTTTTGCTGATGATACGTTACTGATGGCATATTCGAATGAGAAACTGCGGAAGTTGGTGACTGAGTCTAGCAGAGTACGTGAAAGGAAGAAGTTGAGAGTAAATGTGAACAAAAGCAAGTTTATGAGGTTTAGTTGGGTTGAGGGGCAGGTTAGTTGGGGTGTGAGTTTGAATTGTTTATACAGTAGACAATGTAATAGACTATGTACACAATAACTATAATCATTCACATGTGACCATTGATTTATTATTTTCATTTTCATTATCATTGTTTCAAGGGAAATAACACGTTATAGCAGAAATGGAGATATGATGTCTGTATCACAAGCACTCAGTGTCTCCATAAAGTTATACAAGTGGGTTTGGTTGGTTGGTTGTTTGGTAGTTAGACCTACCAGATGCCAGTCTTCATAAGGTCAAGCTGCTTCATCCACCTACCGGAAACTCTCTAGCACTCTCATCAAGTCTTCAAACAAACTCTAAGACCAAATACCATTTTACTATGTGCGAAAACGTGTACAAAAGCAGACTTAAAAGACTCGTTGGTGAATCATATCCGGAAAAGAAGAAAGATTCTACCCGATCACCAGCGAAATATTTAATATACTTCAAAGTTCATGAACGAAGCAGACAAACAAACAATATTATTTTCCCAGCTGTTTCCCTCCTGTAAGGCAGTTCCTGTCTATGTCTCGTCAACATTTCCGATGGCATCATCAGTCCACATGGATGATATGAACAAAAAAAAGCCGCTGTGACGTCACAATATGCTGGGAAGGAGTGACTGTTTCACGTGCCTAGCGATGAAACCACTGGGCGAACGTTCACCAAATCACGTACTACTTACTTTAGACCTACCGAGTGTTGCAACAGTTAGCTTTTGAATGCATTTCGAAGGGGAGGAAAATGTGGCGTGTCCACACAATAGTAAGCTAAGGTTATTCTGAAGGCAGAGGAAACGTAGATATCATTGTGAACCCGGCCGATTATAATGAATGGTGAATTAACCTTGCCCTACGCCGCAATGCTAGTTCACTTTCCCTCTTCCGTAGGTATTGCTTTGGTTTTTGCCCCCGGGAGCTGGCTGCTTGTGTGCCCCCTCCACTAGCTAGACCACGCAATCCTCGGTAAGCTGTTGAGTCACATGATTATTGTGTGGCCGTTGGAAACTCAAGGGTGGGCCGTTTTGATAACTGTTTCTTTCCCTATACCACAAAGCTTTGGAACTCTCTACCCTCTCATGTCTTTCCCAACAACTACGATCTGGCATGTATTAAATGACAGGTTTTTCACTTCCTCCAGATTTCGTACTTACTTCCCCTTGTCTTTTCTTTGTCCTTTCATAAACTCTTCATATTTCAGTTAAGGTCCGGCTTTGATGTGGACTTTGTGACCGGACCTTCCGACGTGAAAATAGAAATCATGTTTTCTGAAGGAATCCGATACAATATACCAGATACAGGTTATCTTATTTGTTGATGTATGAAGATCTTGTAGAATTTTTTTTAAGTCTTTTTTTTTTTTAAAGATGAATATATAGATAAAAGCTTTTGATATTCCAGATTAATTTTCTCTTTAAACTTGTATACACCGTCAATGATCCTTTTTGTGGACACGGCAGATAGGTTTAGATTACTCAATCGCACGATCAGTTCCCAAAGAAATAAGTTATAGAGCTTTTCTTTGTAACGAGTTCTATGTCTCACAATGTTTTGGGCTTTATTTGCAGCTCACAGCAACTCACAAAGTTTCAAAAAGTGTTAGAAAACTCTCCAAAACAACTGGTCCATTCCTCATGGCTCAAAGCATGACATTGAATGCTGAAACTTCCGTCTTGTAATATCTGTAGAAAAAAGGTTTCTTTGCATCAGCGAGTACTGAGTAAATATACAATTTTCTACATCCAAAGACTTCAGTGCATCATCAAACATTCCATTCGCCCCACAGATAATGACTTCAGCGCATCAGCTAGTATTCAGTTCGCCACAGCTAATGACTTCAGAGCATCAGCTAATATTCAATTTTGCACAACTAGGGAGTTCAGCACATCAGCTAACATTCAGTTCGCCACAGCTAGGGACTTCAGCACATCATCTAATATTCAGTTCTCCAGTAGCCAGCGCAGACTGCAGAAGGCTCTTAGCGACTGTACTGACGTTGCTTACACAGTGTACAGCTGTGTGGTGTATTATGTCAGGTGTGTGTGTGGTCAGGTGTGGTGGAGGAGAGTACAATGAGAGAACTCTGAGCTTAAGATCCCATGACGATGCTTTGGCGGACCGAAGGGATTGGGTTATGAATCTTGTGTGTTGTGGCGGTAAAGGGCACGGTGTGGTGGTGGGGCGGTGGCGGGGGTGGGGGGATGTTGGTGGTGATGGTGATGGTGATGGTGGCGCTGGTGGAGAATACCGGTTGTTATTGTGGTTGGTGATGGTGAATATCGTTAGGTCATTGCTTCACAGCCACCAAAGTCTGACGTCCTTTAAGAAGCGGTTTAGGTTATTTCTGCAAGGTTTTTACAACGTAATCTCAGAATCTTCTCTATAATACAAAACATTATAATTTTCATATAATTCTCCATAACCATCTCTCTCTCAATATATTTTTCTATTACCAAGCAATATATTATTTTTGCACTTCTCTCGAGCAATCAAAACTTACAGCTACACTAATGTTGGTTGCATCATAAAAGATCGAAACTTACTTTTTCATAATTCACGTCTTCAGTTCCTTCATCTGACACACAAACTGACGAGTTTCATTTGATAACAGCTGAAGTTCCAGCAAGCTTTCAGAGTCGCCTCTCGCGAGTAAGAAAGACAATCATACCCCTATATGTGTCGACGCTGGATGGTGTGTGGTTTTGTGTCATAGTCAAAAGCGGTGTGAGGACGGTATGACCCTTGGGTACTTTGGCCTGGCCTTTGACCTGACCCTCAAATATATATATATATATATATATATATATATATATATATATATATATATATATATATTTCTTTTTTTTCATACATTCGCCATTTCCCGCGTTAGCGAGGTGGCTTCAAGAACAGAGGACTGAGCCTTAGAGGAAATATCCTCACTTGGCCTACTTTTCTGTTCAACTTCCCCTTGCTCTTTTCCCTTTCCTTCTTCCCCCCCTCCCCCCCTTCTCCTCTTAAGCAAGTTACCCTCCCTCCTTTCTCTTTCCTTTCCTCTGCAGGGGAAGCCTCTCGCACCATCGGGCATGTAGTAAAGCGAGGGAGAAGGAAGGCATGTGTGTGTGCTCGCCTCCTGCTGGCCCGGGACAATGGCTATGTTGTGAGCACCTCTGATGTGTTTACATTTGTGGCGACCCGCCTGACCTCTAGCGGCGCCCCAGCTAACTACCCCTCCTCCTCCTCCTCCCCGTGTGACGCGTCTCACTATGGCTTTACTTAAGAGTCGACTGTCTTACTAGATTTGAATGAAGTGAACTTTTGCCCCTGATTATTTATTATTCTTGTTTTTTGGTATTTTGCTTATAAATAATCAACAGTTGCTCTTCTTGAACAGCCTCACTGTTGTAATTGTTAATGCATTTATCGTGTACATTCATATATATATATATATATATATACGAATAAAGTGTATATGAACGCGCAACTTCATAGAACATACAAACTTCCAACAGCCAGGATCGAACCTGGGACCCCTTGTGCAAGAGGCAGGCATGCTAACCGCTAGGCTAAGGGACTGTACTATAGGAAACAACTATTCGAAATACTAAGTTGCACAAGGGGTCCCAGGTTCGATCCTGGCTGTTGGAGGTTTGTATGTTCTATGAAGGTGCGCGTTCATATACACTTTATTCGTATTCATATAACTCCGCGTTGTACAGTCAGGTTCGGTAAAACGCTATCAGCTGGCTATGTGTTCTGTTCGGAAACAACCGATAGACCCCGTTGCTCACCATTGTGAGACGAAGGGTATTCGAGAACTTAGTATTTCGAATAGTTGTTTCCTATAATACAGTCCCTTAGCCTAGCGGTTAGCATGCCTGCCTCTTGCACAAGGGGTCCCAGGTTCGATCCTGGCTGTTGGAGGTTTGTATGATATATATATATATTCTTTCTTTTATACTTGCTCGCCGTTTCTCGCGTTAGTAAGGTAGCGACAGGAACATGTGAAGACGGGCGGCAAAATAAAAAATCGCAAGTTGTAATTTTGTATACACTTACATAATAGTTAGATTTTCACATTTTCTGATAAGAAAATATAATCGCATAAAACAAGTCAAGAATTTACAATTCTAATATAATTTCTAATATCAGCTCTTCAGGTGGGTGGTTTGAACTTCCATATATTGGAAGGTGTGGGTGAAGATGAGGCTGGAAGGTGTGGGTGAAGATGAGTCTGGAAGGTGTGGGTGAAGATGAGGCTGGAAGGTGTGGGCGAAGATGAGGCTGGAAGGTGTGGGTGAAGATGAGGCTGGAGGGTGTGGGTGAAGATGAGGCTGGAAGGTGTGGGTGAAGATGAGGAACATCGAGGATAACATGACCTCTGGGAGGGGATGATGAACAGTTCTTACATGAGGATCTTCACCGAGTGCATCTTTCCTTCTGCAGGTGGTTCTGTCTTGGGCAGCTGTGACGAGACGGTGGGAAGCAGACTGGAAGGTTAAAGAATCAGTTCAAACTTTTCATTCGAGATTTTGCACGGCGAAGGATAGGGTGAAGTGGAGGATGAGGGACGTGTGTGTGTGTGTGTGTGTGTGAGTGTGTGTGTGTGTGTGTGTGTGTGTGTGTGTGTGTGTGTGTGTGTGTGTAGGAAGCTTAGAATAAAGATCCTGAATGGGTGGGTGTTGAAAAGATCGTCCTTTCTGGGAAGACGATTTCTGAAAGGATCGCTCTACGAAAGGTTGTGTCTTAAAGGAACGATCCAGGTGGGGGCGGGGGCTTAGAAGAACGTTCTCTGGAAGGTGATTCCTGGAAGGAACGATTCCGGGAGGGAATGAAGAGTAGCTGGTGTGGAAGGCAGAGTCTGAGGGAGGGCTGGAACAACGGAGGGTGAATGACAGACAGCAGCAGGAAGGGAGAAACCCAAGCCGGAGTGTGTAGGGAGGGAGAGAACGAGTTGATAACTAGATGGAACAGAATTCCAGGGAGGATAAGTGAAGACCTTTCTACGGAAACTATCTGTAGAGAATAATGATTGACGGTGAATGTAAAAGCGAATCCAGGGAATAAGAAAATAAAAGAAATGGAGAGAGAGAGAGAGAGAGAGAGAGAGAGAGAGAGAGAGAGAGAGAGAGAGAGAGAGAGAGAGAGAGAGAGAGAGAGAGAGAGAGAGAGAGAGAGAGAGAGAGAGAGAGAGAGAGAGAGAGAGAGAGAGAGAGAGAAGTGTTCCAGGGAATTCTGGAGGTAGGGAGAGAGGCTGTTGGACCAGTTCCAGGGATGTTATGACGGGACGGTTCAGGGAATCTTCTCCAAAACGTTTAAGCTCAATGTGCCAAACCTCCTCTCACCTACTGCACCTCACCAGCCACACCTCCTCATCAGCCACACCTCACCAGCCACACCTCCTCACCAGCCACACCTCACCAGCCACACCTCCTCACCAGCCTTACCTCACCAGCTACACCACTCACCAACCACACATCTACTGACCAGCCACACCTCACTAGCCACACCACCTCACCAACCACACATCTGCTTACCAGCCACACCTCACCAGCCACACCTCCTCACCAGCCACACCACCTCACCAGCCACACCTCCTCACCAGCCACACCTCCTCACCAGCCGCACCTCACCAGGATCAGACAGGGAAAATAAATCAGTTTAAAATATTCCTCACCGTCTCATTTTTCAGCGGTTCGCGCCTCAGATGGTTTAAGGCTGATTATGGTAATGCTGCCGTCTGGCGAGGAGAGGGGAAGTGGGGGTGGATAGTGGGGGTTGGATGGTCGTTCTGGTTGGGGATGTAGTAGTCGTGGTGGTGGTAGTCGCAGGGGGTGTTGGTCGTCGTGGCGGTAGAAGGGGTGGTGGTGGTGATGGAGGTGGTGGTGGTGATGGAGGTGGTGGTAGTGATGGAGGTGGAGGTGGTGATGGAGGTGGAGGTGGTGATGGAGGTGGAGGTGGTGAGGTTCGTGAGACTGGTCGTGTTGGTGGCCACAAACAGTAAATGCTTAATTCCACCAATCAGTCATGCATGTTTTTCCAGGCCATTATGATGATTCCTAAGCAAGGACTGAGGCGTTTTGGTCATATATATATATATATATATATATATATATATATATATATATATATATATATATATATATATATATATATATATATATATATATATATATATATATATATATATATATATATATATATATATATATGTATATTGGAAAGGATCACAATTTTGCGCGTGATCAAGTATATTCCTATAAGTCCACGGGGAAAATGGAACACGATGAGTTCCCAAGTGCACTTTCGTGTAATGATCACATCGTCAGAGGAGATACACGAATGTGATAGAAGACGTAGAACATTCAATTGATGTACAGGGACGAGACGTAGCTAGGACGCCATTGGTAAACAAGCGTTACCGGATTCAATATTCCGAAGGCTAGCATCTTAAATGACTTTCTTCAGGTCTCTGGCTGTTCAAGTCTAACATCCAACAAACAAGTCAGTTTTAAGGGCTCATGTATGTGGTGAGAACGTTTATGGTCTCAGAATCATCTTGGACACATGAAGAACGTATTCAAAGACTTCTCGATTGGTGGTCGTAATTTGATGCTGAAGGATTTAACGACGTTGACAGTTGGTATGTCTAAACCCCACGTGATCAACCAATCAACCCAATTGATATTCATAGAAGAGTATGTATAGAAAGTCAAGAGATATCCAATTATAGGATAAGCCAGTATCAGGAAAATGCGAGTTTCCGAATTATCAATATTGTGTCTGAAAAAAGCGATTCGGAAATCAACCCAACTTGAAGACCAGACATTGAGTTATAACAACAGAAGTTATAGCTCCAACTCCACCTATTCTACACTCCCCTCCTACTCCTTTCCCTCTTCTCCGTCATCCTCCTCCTCCTCCTCCTCTTCCATCGTCTGGGTTTCAGAAAGGAGAAAAGAAAACGGAATGAGAGACAAGATTCTTTCAGCCTTTGTCTGTCGTGTTTGGGCTGTTGAGAACGACATGGCAACTGCCTTAAGGGTCCATTTGGTGGAGAAGAGGAAGAGGAGGAATAGCAAGAGAAGGAATGGATAAACGAAAGACAGGGAGAAGCTGGAGAAGGATGAGCAGAGGCAGACGAAGAATTCTTGGAGAGAGAGAGAGAGAGAGAGAGAGAGAGAGAGAGAGAGAGAGAGAGAGAGAGAGAGAGAGAGAGAGAGAGAGAGAGAGAGAGAGAGAGAGAGAATAGAAAACACGATCATTCCAGCCAAAGATGTGAAAGTAGTCTCATACGAACTTATGATCTTCGTGGAGTAAAGGGAACCACTTTATCATCACCGTGCAACACCCATAACCTGATAAGAGAGGAGATAACATATCAATATAAACCAGAGTAAAACATCCATAGCATAGATGGAGGGATTACAACTTAATGAGATAATCCATCACTATAAACCAAAGTAGTTTATTCATAGTTTAGATAGTAAACATAAACCAAATCCATAAAAGGAAAAGAAATTATCAATTAAAACTTTCATTAAACCTATGATAAAATAAAAACTTTATCAATCTAAACCTAATGAACGCTTACGGGTGTTGTAGTGTAGCGAAGAAATATACTTCTATACTAAATATATATACATATATATATATATATGTATATATATATATATATATATATATATATATATATATATATATATATATATATATATATATATATATATATATATATATATATATATATATATATATATATATATATATATATATATATATATATATATATATATATATATATATATATATACATTTATACAGATTTTCCCTGGACAAGCAGGAGATGGATGCATGGCAGGCGGCTGCTGGAGTGTTAGAGGCAGTCGGACACGAAGGCACGAATCCTTGAAATTTCCCTCAAAATATTGAACGTCCCCGACACAATTCGCTCCGCTGAACGAAACACCATTTTACGTTCCTCTCACGCTGACGTAGCTGCGAGGGAGCATTTGTTGTTGTCCCAAACGCAATTTTTGTTTGGATCGGCGACTTGGGCGACTGTGGTGTCGTGTTCTGCGAGATCAAAGGTGTAAAACCTGTAAACAAAAACAAGAGTAACCCAGAAAACTCTGATCTTGAAAATGCGTCCATGTTTGTGTGTGTGTGTGTGTGTGTGTGTGTGTGTGTGTGTGTGTGTGTGTGTGTGTGTGTGTGTGTGTGTGTGAGAGAGAGTGTATGTGCTTGTGTGTGTGTGTATTTAGAATTACCACCAAAATTGCTTAAGCATTTAGTAAACTATTATGAAATTTGAGCTGTTTATTTCTGGTTTCTTTGATTACTTCCTCACGACCCTGAAAACTCCGGGAGCACTCAGAGTCCATCAGCCCTCAGGACCTCCATCGGCAAGTGGGAAGACCTTGAAACTCAGGAAATTCCAGCGAAGTCTCTGCGTCTCTCTTTAAGGGCCTTTGCAGGGAGCGGGCTCTTCCCTTTGCAGGAGTACTCTCACGTCTTTCAGTACGTAAAGGAACCATCGTGTGACTAACTCCAAGAAGTTTTAGGATTCCAACGTTCCTCAAAGGACCAAAAATCTCAACTCCTTCAACACGCATCAGACTCAAGTTTTAAGTTAGTGTGATATCGTTGAAAGCTCTCCAAGACCTTAGCTCCAAGTTACCAAGCTAACCAGCTACCCAGCTAACCTAACCACCACTACTTACACCAGCACCAACACCGACCGCCTCCTTCCACAGAACCGGTAAGAATGAAACGAGAACATCAAATCTCCAAGCCGCCTCCGCCACAGCCAGCACCTCCACCAACCCTGCCACCACCACCACCACCACCACCGAGAACAGACAACCTCCCTCAACAGCTGCAGAACCTCCCAGAGATTCTCCTTTTCCAGGCGCCCTTTTCAACCCCTCCCTGGAATACTTGCGGCTAAAATGCAGACGCACCTTTCTTCGTAGAGGCTGGATAGTCCCGCTGGAGCACCAAGGGGATTACCAAGAGTTAAAGATTCGCGGGAAAAAAGAATTGGGTTGTAAACATGACACGAACCAGAATGGGTATTGCTGGTGTGTAGGGGCATCAGTGGGTGATTGGAATTGCCCATCCCATGTCCTGGCTAGCGAGGGAAGGCCCTGGTGGTGCTGGAAGCAGGGCTGGTCAAAGAGAAGTGCGCAAGGTTCAAAGGCTAAAACAAATAAACAATTGAATTACAATAAGATCGGCCCGGGCCTCACTCCACCGCGTAGACCCTCCCTCATGTTACATGCATGAAGCGAGGGAGTGAGGGGAGAGAGAGAGAGAGAGAGAGAGAGAGAGAGAGAGAGAGAGAGAGAGAGAGAGAGAGAGAGAGAGAGAGAGAGAGAGAGAGAGAGAGAGAGAGAGAATTTGATGGTACCATATTCGAAACAAATGAAACCAACAATGCGAAGAAATATGTTGTGAACACCACGAAACAAAGACATCTATCAGTCTCTACTCTCATGTTATTATTAATGAACAGAATAAGATGTTTCTTTGTACCATCAGTTACGTATACCAAAAATCCGTACAACGCTGTTTTCTGAAGCTGTTAAATGCTCAGATATCTATTCCAAAAAAAGAAAAAACCGTCCCGGGTTCGAATCCTGGACAAGGCAACCGGCCAGCTCACAGCCAACCCAGGTGCTCATCCTCCCTTTTGGACTGGTTAATGAATGGGTACCTGACGGAAGCTGGAATTTGTACATGTCCATACATATGTACGGTTAGGAAATGGTACATACATACAGGTTAAGAAATGGGTCAACACGAGTGTAAACACTCTCTTCCCGTAAAACACAGCTAGTAATCACATATACATACATGTATGCAAAATCAAACACATATGTGCATATGAATAGAAAAATACATACACTCACAGACATATTCGAGAGCGCGCACACACATACATACATGCATAATCTCTCTCTCTCTCTCTCTCTCTCTCTCTCTCTCTCTCTCTAACACACACACACAACAAAATGAAAAGTGTTAAGCAAGAAAAGTCAGAAGGCAAGGAAAAGATAGAGAGAACAACAACAATTAGACAGCGTTTGGAGGGTTTAAAGGAGAACGTATAGGGATTACATTGAAGTGAGGTGGGATGAACAAGACGAGGATTCAAAGAATTAATTCAGATAAATCGAAGGACTACAGAGAACTATTCTATATCTTCATTAAGAAAAACAAGTTATCTGTAAAAGATCACACTGATAGACCAAAGCGCTCGGAGGGTTAAGTTATTGACACAGATGAAGGCATTTGTGAGGAGCAGATTGTGAAGTTTCAAAGCATATTTACCACAGAAAAGTCAGAACTTTTGAACTGAAAGACGAAACCGGCAAAATGTTGACAGAAGCAGACAGATGATGAAGACTTATAAACGAGCTGGAACGGCATACATCTCACAGATGTGACGGGATTTCAGTGTCTATATTCAAGAGGTGTGCAGAAATTTTAGAAAAGCTGCTAAACATTTTTCAAGATCTCACTGGAAGAGGATTGTGTACTTACGAAACGTATGCTACTCTGAATGTGTTTGCTGATGATGATAAACCTATAAATGATGCAGAGAGCGACAGATAATGAAATAAATAGCAAAGAAACCAGGAGAAAATATAGCAATGTTGAGACAAATGATTGATGAAACTGAACTTAAAAAAGTACAGATTTATGGAGGAAGATAATGGTATGGACATAGCAGGTTGTGGCCGCGATATTGTTGGAGACAAGTTATAAGGATCAGCCTGTGAAGGGAACCTTAGAATTATACCAAACATCAGAAAGTCATGCGATGAGGATCATGAGGGTGACGAATGATAATTTGGTCAAGTTTAGAGCTGCTTTTCAATATATGAATGAGATGATCTTTATGATATTTCACCAATCCTATGACTATGTCTTTATACCGAATGTGTAGATCATAGAATCTAGACAGGTTAGCTGTGAACTGCCAAGGTTATTTATGCCATCAACTTCAACTTATATCTACCAAGCGGTAATTTTCTAACCCTTTCTTCAGGGATGAATGATAACTCTAAGACTACATACATCCTCACTATGCATGTGGCCCGTGTGTCTGTTGATGAGAACAGAACGCTATGGAAGATGACTGCAGACTTGCTCTTTCTACCTGCAGGCGGAGTTATGTAATAAATATATATTCGTAGAAATTATTCAAGCAATCAATTAAAGAAAACTCTGCAAAGTGGACTGAGATAAGTCAAATGGATGTAAATTAAGAATAGGTGAGGTGTAAGCACAAGCAGGTTATGTAATAGACATTACATCATACAAAGAAAAAAGGAAACATACACGCATAAAAAATGTAAACCCGGACATAATGACACACAAGCAAACTCATGCAAACACATACCCATAAACAAACATGAACACACATATAATCAAGCACACAAACACACACACCCACAGACAGACAGACAGAGACAGACAGACAGACAGACAGACAGACAGACAGACAGACAGACACACACACACACACACATACACACACACACACACACAAGCGGTGGGAAGCAGCGCACATGTTCAAGATGGAAGACCTGCCTGTTGATATTTTTATGAACACAATTTCTCTCTTCTTTCCCCTGCGTTGTTCATGGTCTCGTCTGTTGCCACTCTTTTCCAACTCTCTCCATCCCTGCGGAGTCCACAGTGAAAGAGTTGGATTTTTGAGCGAAGGGGTTATTCAAATGTGTGTTAATGGTTCGTGGGCAGCGATCTCCATTTAATCCCTGTGTTGTAAAATCACCTAAATGAATAAAGGGAAAAGAGTATAATTTTCGGGTTTCGGTTTTCATTCTTTTTTGGGGAATAATGGAATAATGTAGGGCGATGTTTTTCTGAGTGAGGAACAATGGATAACTTCTATTCCTTTTCTATAAACTTGTATGAAAGTTTGGTAGATTTTATATCTAAACTTGAGTATCTCTTTGCATATATATATATATATATATATATATATATATATATATATATATATATATATCATTACTATTCATATAAAGTCGAAAAATTTTCGTACAATTGATATATTCTTATATCTATTTTGTTACGTTGCAATCTTTTTTTATTCGTTTCTTTTATTCTTATTTCATTTAGTACTTTAACTTCAATCTTAGAAAATATTCATTGTACTATCTACAAATTTATCAGATTAGAAAATCATAAGCAACGCTAACTACAAATATGTTTTAATGAAAGAAAGTTATCTCATTCAGAATAATCAACTTTATCATTGTTATTAAAACAGTCAACTTGTTAAAACATTTATAACTTTACAACTTTAAGTATTCACTTACCAAGTAAACGAACATATCCACAAGCAAATCAAACAAGGACCACATATATATAGAGATTATATATGGTCTTAGAATTATCATTAACACCTGAAGAAAGAATTGATGGCATCATAATTAACCTTGGCAATCCACGGGCCTAGAGCCCAAACACCAGCCAACCTAACTAGGTTCTATGATCCATACATTCGGTATAACAACACACTTCACCAGCTGAGGCAGCTGTTTGAAGAATGACGACTGATTAATACATCTTATTATTGATGGTCCTCAGTAACTCTCCTCCGTCGATCAGCCTCAATCCAAAAAATACCGACCAGCTAACCAACCCAGAGGCAGGCAGGACCCGCGTTACCCGTAAAGATAGCAGGAAGGCAACTCCAACAAAAAAAAAAGATTACCAGTAAAAGTTTACGCTTCGAATGTTTATGCGTCCAGTGCGGGAGTCTGGCTCAATAACCTTTGACTGTTGATAACCATTAAATCCAGCGATATACATACATCATTCTTTTAGGTCATCATCATTTTTTGTATTGTGCGTATTTTGAGCTTCACATGTTCGGGGCCACTAAATCTAACAACGTTTCTATGATCATACTTCTGTGTATCATGTATAGTTAAACGATTTCCAGTTCAGAAATCGAAAACCTTTAAATTCCACAGCATACATCCCGGGAAACTTCCTAAACTTTGTACAGCAGTGTTGGCTCATCGAAAGTCACCAGTCTCCTTCATCATCAAGAACGGTGATCAGAGTTCAGTCTCTCCAAGGTTCAGCGCACCTGTCGACAGAACGTGTGATAAGGTTCGTGTTTGGCTTAGCTGTGGTGATGAATCAGTCACATTGCTTGATTTTCCTCTTCCTCCAGATTCTTTCACCTCCCTCTTTCTCCTCTTCCCCTAATCCCTTGTCCTACTTCCTCCTCTTTCTCCATTATCTTCCCCTCCGTCTTTCTACTGGTTCCCCATATTTACTCTTATTGTTTCCTTCATTACTATCCTACGCTCATCAAGCCTCATTGCCTCCTCAAACCTATTTGCTCTTCATTCCTCTTCGCCTCTAACCTTCCCTTTTGTGTCCCGTAGTGTCTCCCTATTTGTTCCCCTTTATTCTATCCTTCCCACTTACCCTCGTCTCTTCTTATCCACCCATTCCTTGCCCTTCCCACCCCTTCCTCTTCCCTCTCCCACCCCTTCATCTCCCCTCTCCCAGCTGGGCTTCTGTCGATTACATCAACCTCGCACATTTACCAGTATGGTAATGCCTCTGTAATTGTCTGTATATATTTTGCTCCTGCAGCTCTCTCTCCATACCAGGTTGCAGAGAGATAGAACCAGTGTATGGTTAGGTAAGAGCAGTGTATGATGTAGTGACTCCACGGTGGTGGAGTATGGTACAGTGAACATACGGTGAGGTACAGTGAAGTGAGGATGCGAAGGTAGGTGCTATGGCGCGACGGGAGAAACGCTGTGCATGTTATCGCATCATATAATGAGAGAAAAATATAAGTACTTTGATAGTGTGAAATGAGCGCGTGACACACAGTCACACTATGGTTCTGATCTTATAAATCATATGAGTAATATCCGATGGATCATAGATGGATGAGTATTTAAGCTTTAGTCTTTATCGATCACCGTGCTCATCAACTAATCTTAAGGCCGTCAACATCAAGCCATAACCACCAATTGTAAAGCCTTGGACATTATGATTCTAAGACCGCGCACACACACTCACTGCACATACGGTCCTTGGGTAATGAAGCCGTTGAAATTTAAGAACAAGATCCCTCTTACCCGAATCCCTCATAAGCCACAGACACGAGAATGTATGTGGTCTTAGAAATATCCCAAAACACATCAAGAAGCAGTAAATAATTTTTCGATTGCAAGATTTAACTTGACGCTGACGGCCTTAATCAATGACGCTAAAAGTTGGAGGGTTCAAAGCCCAGTCAACCAACCAACCAACCAACCAAGAAACAGTCGAACGAAAACTTGCCTTCGTATTTTCATGAACTCAGCAGCTGATCGCTTGGAAGGAGTGACCTGAACATTACCAGTCGAGCCTCCTCACGTGTTATGTAAACAGTTTTATATGCAGCTGGGCCACTAGCAGGGGTGAGTTCAAGGTGTTTGTGTGTGCATGTGTGTTTGAGTGTATTTATGTGTGTGTGTGTGTGTGTGTGTGTGTGTGTGTGTGTGCGTGTGTAAGCGCGGATGTATGTACGCCTATCATGTATGCATGTGTATCTATGTGTATGCTTCTATGTGCCTACGTTTGTTGCAATTTTTGGTCTGCTTTACATCTAATATCACGTACTGAGCGTCAGGTCTTATATTTGTGTGTGTGTGTGTGTGTGTGTGTGTGTGTGTGTGTGTGTGTGTTAAACCCGGTCCGGCTCTATGTTGTGTACACCAAACTGTGTATGTATGACCATGTTCGAACTGTATGCAAATTTCACGGACCAAACTTTTCTTTCGACGTATAGTGATTCCTTTTGTGTCTGTGTCTTCCCTTGCACCACAGTGACAGGTGGTAAACATTCGCCAGCGAGGAATACAAACATAAAGGACAGAGAACCACAATGATTTTTACCTGTCATTAATTGAGGCTAAGAAGTACGCAAGTATGCTCGGATTTTAATAGCGCCTGTATCACGATTTATGAACATTAGTTATAAGCCAGCTGAATTATTCTCGTTAATAGCTATGAAAACTGGTCAGTGATGGTTCAGCCATTGCGTTACCAATCTTGAAATCCATCGAGTTGGCAACCGTATTGCAGTTGCCTACGTGCCAATTCATGTGTTTGTTTATTTACATGGAATCCGCCGTCGGCTATATTTCCCACGTGCTGCCTCGGCTATGAGAATATACCGTGTGAGCAAGCTGATGTTAGGTAGGGCACAGGTCCGACTTTACTCCTAAAACCTTTATGAATAATCAACAATGCTTACTTTCTGATGTTAACTGACTCTCAAGAAATACATCATTAACTGGATGGCTCAACTCTGTACAAACCATTACAAAATAAAGCAAGAATTGAAGTATCTCTTTCCATCGGACTTGAGAATGAATAAAAAAAAAAAGAAAGAGGCCGATCATGTACAATGTGTCAACATAGCCTTTTATGCACACATGTGAGATGCCACAAGGGACTGTTGCCAGCATGTTATAGTTTAGGTACATGACTTTTTATCTACAGATCTCTGGGCATCACATCATATTTGCATTTACAGCCTCTTAAACACATCTAAGATTTTCCTTTTTACATTATCGTAAAACTTTCAAAGTAAACTATATAAAAGAAAATATCAGGCTTATGAAACTGTACCTATTTCTACTGTAGCAATTTCATGCTAAATCTATTAAACATCCTTTGGTTTCCTTTGGTAACAAATGGCAGCTGTGAATCTTCATGTTTAAGAAGTTATTCTGTTAACTTCTTTTTTTTTTTAGTTTTCTTCTTGTTGCAGAACATGTTCGACCTCACTTAATTCCAACCCAGATCTCGCAAGTCCAGCAGACTCATGTTATTACGAACTTTGGTTTATGTAAATGAATCTCTCAAGGATTTTCCTGTGCGATGTTATTTGTCTAATTATCAAAATACTGCCATTTTCCTTAACACTTATAGCAACGTGTTATGTTTCTGCGTTTGATGGGAACCAACGATTGACTGGGGAGTGGGCTTGAAACCCTTTCACACACTGCACAGACGAATCAAGAGAAAATAAAAAGAGTCACCAAACTATGCAAGAAATATTTAGATTTTTTTCACCCAATAAAAAGAAAAAGTTTATATAAATGATGTGAATATCAGATGTGTATCACATGAATGTGATTGATTTCAAATCTAGTTTCCTTCACATGTTGACTATTTTCCCTCAACAGTTAAGTTTGTTGCCTGAGTTTAAACACTGTAAGTCTTCTGTTAATTAGTAGCTTTGGGGCCACAAGTACAATGAAAGCGGTTATGGCTTTAGAATTCCCTTGAACACTTGAAAATGTTCAAATTTTCCGATTGGTATTTAAGTCTGGACATGATGGCCTTAATGACCTTGGCAGTAGATAGGCCTCAACCACCCCACCCCCCCATATAACCAACCATCCATGATAAGAAGTAACTTGAATGTAACAATGGTATGGCGGGTCTTGTTAAACTGCTTTTGGTGTGTGCTGGTCAATGATCGACACAATGAATAGGACATTCCTTAGCGGCGGTCACGCCCAGCCCCTTCCTCCACAGGCTACCCTCCTACTCCAGTAACCCTGTACTGCCTTAACACAGCAGCACCAGCGATGCACCTCACAAGGGGCAACTCTCATGATGAATATCAAAATAGAAATTACCTAGAGAAAATAATCCACATGACGAGGAATGATTTTATACAAAGCTTCGAAGTAGAGTGATAACAATGATAATAATGATAATAATGATATAATGATAATAATAACAATAACAATGATAGTAATGATAGTAATGATCATTATAGATATGATAGTAACTTAGAAGAATGAACAATGTATTACAGAGGTGAATAATTAACTAGAGATTCTATTAAATGTAAAGAATATAACCAATTTCATTACCACATCTAGAAACTGTAATTCAAAAACTTAATAATTCAATATAGCTCAAAAATATATCCGAAATAGATCATAAAAAGTAAACTACATAGAAACAGACGAACTATGCAGGAAAGACCTCTAATTTAATCAAAATCTATCGGTGTCATTTAGACACCGCAAAAACGCAACCCCTAGATAGAAAAATCTCAACAAACCTTAAATTATCACAGAATTCCGTCTTGCTTATCTAAACAAGCTGAAAGATCCTTAATTCACCTGAGAATCCCACAAATGTAGGAACAAAGGTTCTGTTCCCGGGGAAAATTTCGCGTCAGCAGTTTTTCGAAATATCTTCGGACCTACAAAGAAAAATGGTCGAAGAAGAGACCATCTTGGTCCGTAGTGGTCAGCCAGTGTGGGAGGGAAGACGTGTGCATCCCTCTGGCCCTGGGAATGTGTCACAGGATTCCACAATTCTTTATCTCGTCTTCTCCATATTTTGTTTTCATTTCCGGAAGAATAGAGAGCTTTCTGTGCCTCGCCTCGGCTACAGGGGAGGAAGAACCACCTCCACGCTTTCCACTATTTCACAGAGCTAGGGAGAGAGAGAGAGAGAGAGAGAGAGAGAGAGAGAGAGAGAGAGAGAGAGAGAGAGAGAGAGAGAGAGAGAGAGAGAGAGAGAGAGAGAGAGAGAGAGAGAGATCTATACGACCCAGTAGCCTTGTGTAAAATGGGTGTGGTGGGGGACGAGATGTGGTGGTGATGGTGATGATGTGGCGTGTGGGAAAGATGTGGTATGTGGTGGTGGTGGTGATGTGGTATGTGGTGTGTGGTGGTGACGTGGAGGACGAAGTGTGGTGAGGACATAGTGTGTTGTGATTAGTATTTGATTACTATTCATAATTACTAATTTTGTGGTGGTGGTGAATGATGATGAAGAGGGTGGGGTAGTGTTGATGTCATACACACACACACACACACACACACACACACACACACACACACACACACACACACACAGACAGACACACACACACGCATTCCTCAACACTTCCAATATCCCACCCCAAAAAGCAAAAAAAAAAAACCCAAACAAAGCAACAACGACAAAAACACCTCCCTCATGTTAAGTGCCCCCAATTTTTCCATATGCTCAAATATCACTCGAGAAGAAAGTGACAAAAAACTTTGATATACAAATACGTCTTATCTTTTATCATGTTTCCTTCCCGCTGCGAATTAACATATGATTAACATAAAGAATATGACAGCATAAACAGAGTTAAATGTAAATGAAAACACCAAGTGATAGAGGATTTCACCCCCCGCCAATACGTTTTGAGGTCACTACACAAACGTAACTGGGTTAGGATTACTTTATTTACAAACTAGGATTTAGATTCAGATCTTGCATCTTCCTGCTTTAATATTTACCTCTGTGAACATGTATTTCAGAGAGAGGACAACAAACGAACTCAGAGATAAACAAACACAAGCACAATCTTGAGACATTTTTCACGTAAAGTTCTTGTTGTTTATTATTTGTGTCTGGTAGACGAGGGGATAGACACGAACTCACTAGTGTGGTATCGACTGATGTGTAGATTAACTTAGGTTAGTTTCTGGTCGTAGTCAAAGATGTGCGAGGAATCACCATAGAACCCAAGTCATGGAAAGGTCTGTGGGCCCTGGTTGTGGATAAGGGGCTGTGGTTTCAGTGCAGGGTACATGACAGCTAGAGAATGAGCGAATGAGGCGTTCCTTCGTCTGTTAACGTGCTCCTTTGATAACGCGGTGAACGTCGATCAAAAATGAGTGAAATGATATATGTATAAAGAGAAATTTGAAAGAAATCAGAGGACAGATTGGAAGAAGAAGAAGAATGCAAAAGACAGCAGCAAAAATAAGAACACAGTTAGAGAAAACAAAGAATTGATCACGCGAGGGATGAAGAATAGAGGAATAAGAAAGTATCGAGGGAACAGACGGGATATAAAGATGAGAATGAATCAACGACATTGAAAAGAATATCAACAAAAGCATCAGAAAAGCTACACACACTGGACGATGGATACGCAACACAGATCGGGGGAGAAAGAGACGCAGAAAAAAAGACACAAAACTATCAGGAGAGAGAGAGAGAGAGAGAGAGAGAGAGAGAGAGAGAGAGAGAGAGAGAGAGAGAGAGAGAGAGAGAGAGAGAGAGAGAGAGAGAGAGAGAGAGAGAGAGAGAGAGAGAGAGAGAGGTGGAAGACGTCGGCAGGAACAGGAGAAAGAAGTTCAGACGACAACGGAAGTGAGTTGAATGACCTGCCCTCTAAAGAAACCCCATCAAACACACACACACACACACACACACACACACACACACACACACACACACGCACACACACACACACACACACAAGGGTAAAACTTCCTACCTCTCACAGAGACGCACATTCACCGCGGTGCGAGGTCGAGGAGGGGTGAGATGGGAAGCGAATAAGTGAAAAGTGTGGTATGAGATCATTGAGCAGCACCGTGGCTGGAACCCACTTCACCACCAGCACATCAACAGGATGTAATGGCACTACTGACACTATGACGTGTGATCCTGTTCTAATCCCGTATGTGAGCTGCTCAGACGCCCAGTTGTTCCGGCCTGAGTGATTGGTGGAAGTGCACACGGCCTGACGGTGTAACATTACATGCCTGGAAGAAGGTCAGGCAGCTGTGGTGGGCTATACATTTGCTTCCATTTTGTGCTTGATGCCTGCTTGGTAGAGGGCTTCCAGAAGATCAAGGGTTGGTACTAAAGACTTCAGGGAACAGAAGATTACAAACATGGGTTCATGAAACCACAACACCCTTTTGTTCCAGTCGATTTAAAGATACTAGAACCTAAGTGGAAGAAGACTTCCAGTTTCTAGTCATGTGGATCATCGAATCAATCAAGCACAAGAAAGCAGTCAATATTCTGTACCAGTGTTTCAGGAAGGCAGGCAGTAATACAGGGATGGCAACCTGCACTCTCGGTTCACTTCTGCTTTCATAGGAACTTAAACGACATGGAATCTTTGCGACCAGTCCACTTTCTGTGTCTTTCCTTCACCCAAACCATCAGCTCCACCACCTTCACCATTACCAACTCCACCAGCACCATCACCGTAGCCATCTCCACCAACACCATCACCACCTTCACCATGACCACCAACTCCACCAACATCATCATCATAGCCATCTCCATCAACACCATCACTATCGCGATCCTCACCAACACTAGTTCTACCGCTATCATCGCCATAGCCATCACCAACACCACCAACATCACCACTGTCATCACCACCATCTTTACCACCACCACCACCACCACCACTATGTCGCCACCTTACCTCGAGTGGCTCGTCCGGAGCGATCTTTTTCAGGCAGCTGCTTCCAATATTTTCTTAGATAACAAATAGAGCGCATCAAAGGCCTAATCTCCAAGCCTGCCTGAATTCATTTCCAAACATCTTAGGTCCGCTGAGAGGGAAATTATGAGGCAACCAAGGTCTTCGCCTTCTTCCTGGACCATATATGAGGTGAGCAGTGAAGGTGTACAATGAAGTGGGCAGTGAATGGGCGTTAGAGTGCCTGGGAAAGTAAGGAGAGTGGATGTTCAAACGGATCAGGGAGAGAGTAAGAAGACGAAGGATGGAGAGGAATTGGATATAAGCAAATAGACTAGATCACGCGCATCACTGTGACCTACTGCAATATATATATATATATATATATATATATATATATATATATATATATATATATATATATATATATATATATATATATATATATATATATATATATATATATATATATATATATACTATCCGCACGCTCAGACGCTTTCTGCAATGTATTTCAACTCAACACAAAATATGGCTTAATCTACCCAGGATGATTTCGTTGGAGTCGAATTCCTTTTGTTTTCCTTTGTTTACGGCCTGGAACATAGGATTTATCACCCGACGCTTGTTTCTGATTGCCTTGAAAACATTAACAGATTTCATCTTTTTTTCTTATCGTTGATTCCACTCATTTGTAAATGAGCAATTGTGCCACCCTGAGGATCTTCAAATCATAATCACATTTCTGTTATTTGTAACTGGTCAAATCCACCCTTTAATCTGCCTTCGAAACATCAACCTTTACACTTTGGAAGGGTTCACTGGTCTGAGTTTGTGCAACTTTATTCTGAATTTTCTTCGGCCAGGCACAGCTTTACCAGACAATATTCCTCCATATGTGCCGACCACATACTGGAAGTCATCTTGTTAGGGATGGAGTTCAACACCACTTCTCCTAATAAACCTTTAACCTACTGGTCATGCTTTGAATGCTTTTGCTCTGATGATGGTTGCAACGAGCACAAAACATACCGGGCCTGGAAAAAATTTGTCCTTGTTCTGAATCTCACTCTGCTCTAACGTTTGCTCGGAATCAATGCAAACCTGTTCTTCGTAGAGTCAGGTACACAGACGCAAAAAGAGTGTGTGCTTACTTGATGTCCTCTACCCCTTACAAATCTTTCTGGTCTTTGACAGAAAGTGTCTGCAACAACTCCTGTAACTCAACCTTTGTTCTTTTTCCTACCTGGTCGATCCATAGCTAACTCTCCCACTGATTAAGCCACTCGTTTCGGCACCTATTGTTCTTCTGGCTCTGAATGAACCCATTTCTAGTTCCTCCAGCCACTGTCGCCTACTCCTTACTGAACCTTTGCCCTTTCCCATATTTTCATCATACCAGGTCTTCTGACGTCTCTCCTAGCTACAAGTGAACAAGTCGCTGGGACTGTATGGCATACCTCCCCATGTTCTACAGGAGCGTGCCTCTAAACCAACTCCAATCCTTACCTACCGACTTCGTCCTTGTCTAAAAAAATCCATCCTTTTCTTTATTCTTGGATACATGCCTTGGTGCAACCCACACCTATGAAAGGAGACCGTTGTAACTCCTTCTAACTATAACTCCATCACTCTCATTGTCTCCAGTCTTCAAACATCGCCGTAACTCCTACTTTCTTAAACATGTATAACTCATTAATCTCAATATCATCAACATGGCTTTGCGGCAAAAGGTCAACTGGTGACCAGTGTGACACATCTCTGGCCCACCTCCATTGAGAATTTTGTTGAATCTCTTGTGTGGCTCTTGACGTGTTTATACCTAATGCATTATTCTCTTTGCAGTTTCATCGCGGTAGTCGATGATGGAGCGGCATCTGTCTCTTATCCAATCAACAATGGAGGCCATTATGATTCTGGCCAATCACCTACTCTCTTTCTTCTCTCCATACATGGTCTGTCTTGAGTCTACAACCGCACTCACTCTTACGTCGACGATTCTTCTATACACACTTCACCTTTCCCTCCTCTCCTCATTACGACGCTCACTCTTTTTCTCGCGCAGAACATATTTCCTCTCTTAATACAGACTTCAGAGGTACACAGAATGAGGAAGAAGTAACTTGGTTACATTCAAGCGTAAACACGCAATTTCCTCCTATAACACGGGTATTTCGTTTTGAATATGTGTTTCCCATTCCTGATATTCAAAAACGCCAGGAACAGGAGAAAAACGGCCTTGTTTGCTCAATGCCACTTTAATTACCATGTGTATGATCATTACCGTTATTATTATTATTATTATCATTATTATTATTATCATTATTATTATTATTATTATTATTATTATTATTATTATTATTATTATTATCATTATTATTATCATTATCATTATTGTTATCATTATCATTATCATTATCGAAGGAGAAGCACAACATAACTTTCTCTACAGCATAACTCACTATGGCATTCTCTGAGTCACACGAAACTTACGAATTAGAAAATCTTTCAAAACGCATATCACCACATGGAGGTATCCCCCCCCTACCCCCTATTCCCCTTATAACAAATCATTCTGTCTAGTGAGCCACCTCATTACATTCTCCTAAATGAGGGCGAATTATGCAAATTAATCATAACAATATTCTTGGGATTTGAGTTAATTAAAAATTGTGGGACAAAGGCAAGAGCAGCAGCGGCCATTTTGCTGCTCTTAACACGATTACTCCATCTGTCTAATCCAATTAATGTGAGCGCTGCGTCAAGAGGAGGTCCGCCGGACGAGGAAGAGGAAGAAGAGGAGGAGGAAGAGGAGAAGGAAGAGGAAGAGGAGGAGAAGGAAGAAAAACACTGTAGGAAAAATTGATAACAGAAGACAAAGGAAGAGAAGATAAACATATAGCAGAAAAGATCTCTAATACAATAAAAAGAGAAGCTAAAATAAACAACAGAAATGTGAACTGAAAGAGAGAAGGAGAGTAAGGATCAAGGACAGAAGGATGAAAGAAGAAGGAAAGGAGAGGAATAAAGACAGAGAGGGAGAAGGACTAGATAGGGGGATGAAAGAGCGATACCCAAGCGACACCAGAAGGTATAATTGATAATGTCTGTGATGTGACGAAGAGCAGCTATGTGAGGTGTGTGTGTGCTAATGTGGCCCCAAGATGTGAGTCCCTTTCATGTGGGGGTATGTGGTAGCGTGACACATGGTATGGAGTCCCCAGCATGTGGTGGTGAGGTTAATGACATATCTCCCACATATGTAGTGTGGCATATGACACGTACCACTGGTATGTAGTGATATATGGTAAGCGACAAGACCCATGTATATCCGTGTGTAGAGATGTAAATATCTTTGATAGTTCGTAGGCTCCCTATACTAATACGACACCCAACTCAACTTTGTATAGATATCTTCAGTGACAAGTATGTTCCTGTGTCAATAAAATTTCCCCCATGTCATGTATGACAGATCCCGCATGACTGAGGTAAGCTCCATGTCACGTGATCATGTATGACAGAAGGTCTTATCAAATGACGTAAGTAATGGTTTAATCTCGACAGGTATGTACGTCTAGGAGCCTGATCTATGGAACGTGAAGGGTCCTGCAACTTAATGGAGTTCCTTCTTAACTCTCCTACCATGAACAAGATCATTACTATAAATACCACACTACTACCACCACTAATATCCCTACCACCATCAATCCCATACCACTACACCACCCTCACCACACACCACCACCCTCACCACACACCACCACCCTCACCACACAACCACCACCCTCACCACACAGCCACCACCCTCACCACACACCACCACCCTCACCACACACCACCACCCTCACCACACACCACCACCCTCACCACACAACCACCACCCTCACCACACAACCACCATCCCCGCCACACAACCACCACCCTCACCACACAACCACCACCCTCACCACACAACCACCATCCCCACCACACACCACCACCACACCACCACCGCCACCACCACCACCACCACCGCCGCCACCACCGCCGCTGCCTCCGGCTCCTCAAAGGGGAACTCCGCTAAGATCAACAATGTTAAAATTGCTAATATTGTTGGCGGACGCTCCAGCTATTTTGCTTGACGCGGTGAACGTGAGAGGCTGAAGCCGCCCGAAGCTGTTTACTCTCACTCTCTCTCTCACGCTCACAAGCCCACGCCTGCAGGCCTATGAGCTCCTACGCCCACACCCACAAACCTATAGACCTACGCACACACATGACCATACACCATGCACCTGCGTCAATGCACACGGTGTCTCATGCTTCTTGCGTGGGACTGATGGAATATAAAGATGGCAGCGTAGGAAACAATCTGTACTCTTCCTTTCCTCGACTTTTTCCTGACGTACTGCAGGGTAGTATGTTGGGCCCTGTTTGGAGTGGGTGATGATGGCTGGCGTTTGATGTTCCTGTGATAAGTCTCGACCAACAGTGTTTTGAGTGTCTTATAATTTGATACTATATTACGGAAGTCTTTCTCCTGGTAGCTGGTCGATGAATGGGTCTGGTTTTTAATGCCGTCACTTGTATATTTGATCTAACCTTTGATCATCTCTGCTGAACATGACGTTATGGTCTCAGTCTTTTATTGAATTTTTGTCTGATTTATATATATATATAAAATAGTGATCAGTTTTTCTCCTGCTTCTCTTCCAGAAAACAGAATTATAACAGCAGGTCTTTTACCTTCCTCAGGGAACGACATCTCATTCCCTCTCCCATTAAAACGTCTCTCCCGGGCCTGCTCACCCACCCACCTACCCACACACACACACACACACACACACACACACACACACACACACACACACAGGGAGGTATGATAAGACAGGAAGACTTAAAGCTGGCACGGGACCTCCCTATCCACGCCACACAATCACCTGGTTACAGATACACCATTCTTGAGCCTCAGCCACTGACCACCTACCACACACACGCGCTCCTGAAGACCTTTGACCTCGGTATGATATCCAGTTTAAAAACCTTACGTGGGACATCACATCTCCTCCCAGGCACATACCAGAGATATTCCAAGACATACGAGTTAATAAATTGTTTGAGAATGATGGTTATACTCTGTGTTTCCTGTGGTGTGGGTATGCCACAATCGGAGGAGGGGGATGGGGGTATGTTTGAGTATATCTATTACACTGATGACTAAACGTCGCCAATGGAGCCCATGTCTCACTCAGCTTGAACCATGAACACACCAGCGGTAATTCCAACCCTTTCTCAGAATCCTTCGCATCTTGCCAGATTACTTCACGATTCCTCGAGGGTTAGAGATGCGTTGATCGCTACGACACCGCACGAACGAAAGAGTAAGGGAAAAAAAAGATAAAGAGAGGGTTCGCTTAATCTCTCCCGTGGGTAAAGGGTTTCGTCTCTCAGTTGGTGGTCGGGGGTTTGGCCATTGTCGGCCGGCGGGGTGATCGCTGCGCTTTTATCAACACTTTGTTGGGTGTCTTTTGGAGTCCGCTCAGCCGTCGTGGTGGCCCGCTGTTAGGAGCCGATGCCTCCTCATCTGGCGGCTGGCGGCCGACGGCCACAGCTTGGAATGCGATCATCAGGAGGGGAAAATCTGGAACAGGCGAGCCTTCATTCCAGGCCTCGACGCCCCAGATACTTTAGAGAGAGAGAGAGAGAGAGAGAGAGAGAGAGAGAGAGAGAGAGAGAGAGAGAGAGAGAGAGAGAGAGATTTCTCTCTCCACAATGGATCTTGGAGACCAAAACATGTTTGATATTTTCATTCTCTTATCAATTGTGTTATTCTTTCACAACATTCCTTACAAACAAACTCAGTTACAAATTATTATTATTATCATATATATATATATATATATATATATATATATATATATATATATATATATATATATATATATATATATATATATGTATATATATATATATATATATATATATATATATATATATATATATATATATATATATATATATATATATATATATATATATATATATATATATCTGTGTGTGTGCAGTTATACCAAGACTGTCAACTTGGCAGTTAGAACTATAACATATCCCGGGCCCCACCGGCGGCTGTGTCGTGCAAGATAAGAACGAAGCCATTCAGATGATCACCTTATAGAAACCCATTTGCATTTTGGTCGTATCTGGCTCTTTTGCATATGAACAAGGGCTTGTAAAGATTAAGCAGGGGAGGAAGTGAGTTTTGGGGCCGCTATCTGTGTTCTCTCCGTTGACAGCCAGCCACAGACGTTGGCAGAAAAGACGGATTTGTGGTGAACGTTTACACGCTGGTACACATTCCATGAACGAAGGACAAACGGGAATGATTTTTTTTTCTTCCCAGAGTTGCAAAACTTGATGAAAGTTCCAGTTATTTTTTTTTTCTACGTTCGGACGTAATGTTTCCAAGCTGTGGGATGGTTACGTTGGGAGAAAAAGAGCATCAGTGAATATCTAGAGCTATATTAAACCGTCAGCCTTGGTCAGCCGTCTCAGGGGCGTGGTGTCAGCCTTCGTCAGCCGTGAAAGACGTCGATACCCTCCTAACCTATGTAATATCTCTAAGTGTAGAGGTGAAGTATCTTTCGCTACGGGCTGAAGGTAAGGGACTGAAGTTTGAAGGACGTAAACTTCTTTCAGGGGCACCAACTGCAGGAAGGTGGGGATTGAAGATCGGTAAGTTCTAGAGAATGAGCTCTGAGGGGCGCCGACTGCTAGAAGATGGGCTTTTGAGGGGCACCGACGGGTGTGTGATGGGCTCTGTAGGGAAACGCGTTTCGACTGAGCTTAAAACAGAGACGAACCTCATCGCTCTGGGGCCATCCCACGCGTCTGGTCGGAGCCGCTCGAGGCCGCTGGTCCGGAAGATGAGGAGGTGCCTCATGAAAGGCATCCATCACAGGAGGAGAGACGGAGAGAAGACTTAGGTTCCCTCCTGCCAGAGGGGATCAAGAGGGAACACGCAAAAGGATTCCAGTCATCAGAAGCTCCTACGAAAGACAGGAAGGGAGGATACGAAATCTGTACGGCCAGACGGATAAGGAAGCCACATAATCTGACTGGGTGTGGATCAGGTACAGAAAGCTTCTGATATCACACACACACACACACACACACACACACACACACACACACACACACACACCCTCAGTTCACAGTGCCTTGCGTAACGCGGACTGACACGCTCACCAAAGGTCTTTCTTACTTTTCCACTTTACACACTGAATTGATTCAGGTGAAACCAACGTCTCTGTTCATACAGCCTCCATACACATGAGTCTTCCATTACACCCAGTCTCCAGTAATTCCTGTCACATATTCATCTGAACTATCCCTACCAAAACTCAATTCTCATTACATCTATCGATCTCTATCTCCTTGTATCTCCTCGTACCTTCTACTCCACTGTTGTATATCTTCTTGATCAATCTACCCTCTGCCATACGTCCTACATGACCATACCGTCCAATATGGTTTTCATCCTTACGCGCCTGTGTTATAATTTCACTACACCTAATATTCTCATCTTTTCATGCGTCACTGTCCCAAGTTATCTATAATATACTCCTTTATGTGAACTTCTTGCATCCATCCGTTCCCCAGGACGGACCCCTGGGAACATTACCCCCACACATATCGACACATTCCAACCCTTAACAAAATATCCAACATCAATAAAGGAGACGTACAGAACACTGATTTCAAACTGTGAGAATAAAAGTAGAAACCCTCCCTTGCCCTGAGGAATCCCGGCTCCAACAATCCCTAGAAGTAATCTGGAGGATATATACCAGGATCTGCAGGTCTATCAGGCCTTCCGTAAGACGCCAAGCATTCTTGTACAAACAAACCCCTTAGCTCCGTGGTCAAGCGCGACGTGGTGTGGGGGAATACCTGGTGCGCAGTGGCGGGAGGTAGTGGTGCTGAAGGTGAGGTGATGGTGTCTGGAGGTTCCGGTAGTGGTGAGGTGATGGTGTCTGGATGTTCTGGTAGTGGTGATATGAGGTGCACCACGTCAGGGTGTGAGGTCAGGACGGGAGTATGTGAAGGGTTGTGGGAGCGAGGATTAAGAAGAATGAAAAATAAGACGAAAGATAGGAGAAGAAGAAGAAGAAGAAGAAGAAGAAGAAGAAGAAAGAGGAGGAAGAGGAGGAGGAGATAGAGTAGAAATAGGACAAGAAGAAAATAAAGTGGTAGAGAAATAAAGTGGAAGAGCAGAGCCATGACTTCCCGAGAGAGAGAGAGAGAGAGAGAGAGAGAGAGAGAGAGAGAGAGAGAGAGAGAGAGAGAGAGAGAGGTGTGGGGAGGTGGGGAGGGGGTAGTTAGAACCCTATACCTGTAACCAATTAGTCACACTAGGCGACCCACGTAAGGCACCATCGTCAAGCCAACATCGCATATGGTTACCCCGTTTTCTGCATCGTAAAGGAGCTTATTACAGGGGATGCTAATGTTATTATCCCTCTTCATACATACATACAAAAGGTATTCGCTGTTTAGCTTTGCTCCACAACGAATTCCTCTCGCTATATGGTAAGAAATATGGTATTATCATTATTATTATTGGGAAAATTATATACGTACGTGTGTATGTTGTTGGATCTAATGCCTATCAACTGGTGAGCGATCATTGGGGTCAATTGCACGACAGTTCTTTCTTTTTCGATCATTTACATACGCTTTATTTCCTTCACCTCCTTTAACATGTATCAAAAAGTATTTGACAATATATTCACACAGTTTTCACATTTCACACAACACAATGATTCAATCTTAAAATGCCGATCATACTCCGGTTACACACACACACACACACACACACACACACACACACGGACCTGTGCCAGGAATGGCACCCCGAGCACACACATCCTACTAAAGTCAATAATGGCATACCCGACCTTTCTCCGTCAGCTATGGGAAGGTTTCTTATTTTCTGTTCCATTTTCTCTCTTCCATACATTCCTGTCTGTCTGTCTGTCTAAAGTGGTGACAGAGACGCGTTACCTTTCCTAATAGCAGAATTTCGTCTTAGGTACTCTTACCTCTATACGTTTTCTTTTTCTCTCTCTTATCCCTAAAAGTATGTGGCCAGAAATCCAGAAGGTGGTCAGCCTGAGCCAAAAGGGTTCGTGTACTGTTTATGTTCGGGATGGTCGTTCCTTTAACTATTACCTGAGATTTTTGTTTCTTAAGAAACTTTTGATATATTTGCTTTACCTCAAGATGAGTAGATTCCTTACTTTGACCTGAGATAAACGTACATATATATGTATATATATATATATATATATATATATATATATATATATATATATATATATATATATATATATATATATATATAGAGAGAGAGAGAGAGAGAGAGAGAGAGAGAGAGAGACTTACGAGTCAATTTCACAGTAATTGCTTATTATAAAACACGTTAATCGCTCGAGGGTAGAATTCATAACCTAAGATACTCGAGCATCGCAATCGGGAGTTGTAAAAACTACACACTGAAATAGGTGTCATGATTATGAGTTGTAATCCTCACACGAGGGTGTATGAGTGGGAAGTAGACGTCCAACTCGTACATGGAAACATGGATGACAAATTTGATGTTACAATATCCACACAGGAAAATAACGGTGAGCATTAAGAATCATAAAACTTACGAATGGAAATAGGGTTGAAAATTGAAAGTTGTAATACTCTCGCGTGGAAATAACGTTGGAAATTGGGAGTGATAAAACACACAGATGGATATAAAGTGAGAATTGTAAGGTATGATATTCACGCATGGAAAAAGGGGTGTAAATTGGGAGGTATGATATTCACGCATGAAAAAAGTGTTGGAAATTGGGACTTATGATGTTCACGCATGGAAAAAGGGTTCGAAATTGGAACTTATGATATTTGCGCATGGATATAGGGTTGGAAATTAAGATTTATGATATTCACGCACGGAAATAGGACTGGAAATTGGGAATTATGATATTCACGCACGGAAATAGGACTGGAAATTGGGAATTATGATATTCACGCACGTAAATAGGGGGTGGAAACTTGGAGTTATGATATTCACGCACGGAAATAGGGGTTGGAAATTGGGAGTTATGATATTCACGCATGGAAATAGGGGTTAGAAATTGGGAGTTATAATACGCACACTTAACCACAAAGACGAGACCTGGAGATCGCCGTCGAAAAACTTCGCCGACGAGTTTTCTGGAGAGGCTGAAGCATCAAAGGAAACAGTTTTATGTGTCTTTCGCACGATTCTTTGTGACTTGGGGGAGATGGATGTACAGGGGAAGGGAGGGAGGGAGGGGGGAGGAAACCCGGGAGACAAAGAGAGTTGATGAGGGGGAGATGTGAAAATGAGAGAGAGAGAGAGAGAGAGAGAGAGAGAGAGAGAGAGAGAGAGAGAGAGAGAGAGAGAGAGAGAGAGAGAGAGAGAGAGAGAGAGAGAGAGAGTACATACAACGATACCTTACCGTATGGCTGGGCTAACGCGTAGCACTCTCCGCGGGGAAATCTAGAAGTAAGAACAACGAGTCGTGTGTGATTCGTGTTAACAAGCGTTGTGTGCGAAATAGAGACGGTGTGTATTTGTGTAGTGGATGGCTGCAGCCCACGTGTGGGTGGGACAGAAAGGAAAGATATTAACCTTAGTCTAGGAGGTGAATTTGACATCCACTGCAGTGCTGGCTCACTGTGCCACAGTCACCAGCTCCATAAATACTCATACTGACGCCATGAGTTCCACCTGAGTTATGTGGTGAATATTTTCATAAACATCTTCCAGTTCACAAACCAGGATGTTGTTTTTGTTTGAGAATATTGCAAAACAAAGATAAAGCTTTTAGGTATCTTTTGTAAGTTAGAAAACGATTAAAAACCACTAGGTTCAAGTTTTTTGCAGATGACACAAGACCAAATCATGCTCAAAATTTTTTCCCAAAATGTCAATCAAACGATCACGTGTTTTGATGTGAATATCCCAAGATCTCCCTCACAGTCTGACTCCCCTAAACCCTCCCCACGTAGCATACACTTCCACTGGGGTTGTCCTCATTCTCTCCCCAATATTAGCACACGACCCTCTGATTAAACCTAATCACCAACGTATTCCATCGAGGTTTTAAAGCGTCTAGATCCCCTATTAAATGTGTTACAAAGCTTCCACCTCAACAACTTGTGTAATTAGTTTGTATCATCTGCAAACACGCAGTGACGTCTACTGCAACCTTACTTCCTTTGAAAGGTCATTCATAAAGACTAAGAACAACAGACGTCCCAAGATTGATCCTTGAGGCACTCCACTACTGACTTCCTCCCATGAAGAGCAAGTCCTTAATCACATTTCTCATTACTCTTCCACTTAGATAACTCAGGATGCTTCTCTCTACCTCCCCAGCGATTCTGACGTGCTTCCTCATTTTTGCACTCGTCTAAAGTATTCATTGTAAAGATATATACAGACAAACCATTTCAGTGATAGTATGAGTGAAGGGAATGTATCTAGGGGTAGGTGGAGGCTAGCACAGAGCATACAGTGGGTACAGTGCATGGACGTAGGAGGATAGCAGGTGGGCCCGAGTGAGGCCTGAGACACATATTCAGATATTACTGGTCAAGGAACTTGCAAGTATCTATCAAACGACACCTTAGGTAAAGCTCTCGAAATATCCCAGTAGATACAGCCCACTATCAGGTTTATAACACATGATGTTGTGCCTTTAAATCCAATCTGCCCATCACTGAGAAAGAAAAAGCTATTGAGATGTTCTGATTTACTTCTTTGTGTGTGTAATTACCTAATTTGTACTGTACGGGGAGGGAACTGTAAAGCCCCCGTCTCTTGAACCTTCTCTAACATCATAATGGTTAAACTTGTGTGTGTGTGTGTGTGTGTGTGTGTGTGTGTGTGTGTGTGTGTGTGTGTGTGTGTGTGTGTGTGAGGGTAAACGTCACCAATCACAAATCCACATGATCTTGTGTATATTCTGCACAGCCACAACAAATTAATCAACAAACGTATCGACAAACATCTCAAGAATCATGTTCATCAGACGAAGAATGTCCTCATATCTGCAGACAAGGGAGGTGTTTTAAGACCTGTGAAAACTCTCTGTGAAATAGTGTCATTACGGAGGAATGTCAAAGGAAAATGAGTATGGCTTCCTTTTCCTGTTGATATCCCAGCGAATGAGACAACGAACACCATGTACACACACAAGGTTGTAGCCGAAAAAGACGAAATATATGTTCCATTTCATCCATCTTTAAAACAGACAATACGTAGATAAGGTCTGAAAAGTTGTTGAATAAACGTGGGATTATAATGAAGAGGTCAGTAGGCATAGTTATACACAACATGTGACTGTTATTAATGATATTCTATGAGGTAAACACGGAACAAAACACTTGCAAATCAGGTGAAAAGCCTGACAATCATGTCCAATGGTCGTAAAGTCGTGCTCAAGGGTCGTACCGTCATGCTTCTGGGTCGTCCCGTCGCAATGCAATTTTATAATTCAGCCGGTCATCCATTGTTAACATACTGAAAATATTAACATTATATACATACAAGAATACACTACTTTGCCAAATGATGATTATAAGAATAATATCAATAGCAAAAGTAACAATGATATTATTGACAATAATCATCTTGGAAATGCGTAAACAACAGATCTACATGTACTTGTACTTATTCATTGCCACTGACCGATGAAATAGGATTAATGTGTTAATGATAGACACCATTTGAACATCGACCTCATGTATCAATTTCATAATGTGATCAGTTAGCTATGAAGTTGTTAAAAACAAAATATTTACTCGTTAAGATGATTTGCAGAAACAGAAGAGTTTCCCACTATGATAATCACCCTAAGAAAAAAAGAAATAGGTTTTCAAAACTGGAGGAAAGATAAGTTAATCGGATGAATTCATATATCAAAGCTGGACGTTTTCCACCACAGATAATACCAATTTGGACTCTGGGTACGATTTGTGACCATCCTCCACTACGATATCTCTAATTCACTCCACTACGATCACCCCCCTTACGATACCTTCCACACCCCCTCCTTCACAGTCACTACGTCTTCCATTGTTGCTCACACCGTGTATGCGATACTATCATACTCTCAATTATACCACCACATACCCAGCACTCTATCATCACCACCACAACATACCCACCACGCCGCCAGCATCACTCACATAACCCTCCGTCCATCACCTCCGCCAGTCCATTTACCATCTCCAACCCTCCCTTCACCACCATCTCCAACACGCCCCACGTCTCCACCATCCTCTCCATCACTAGACAATCACCCCAAATGACTAACTACACCACACGCTCTCCTCTTCCCCTCCCCTCTCCTTCCCCGTAGACCAATAGATGACCTCCACGTGGCTGGCCCGACCTTTGACCCCTGTCCTGACCCTAGGTTGACCCCTGCTGGGCTCCCCCGTTGATGACCAGCCCCTCGTGTTTACCCTGGGGTTCAGAGTTCGCGGGCAAGCGGGGTGGTTCCTGTAATGAACAGCACGTCAGCCGGGCAGACCAGGTCATCATGGGCTTAGGTGATGATTGAGGTATTAGGGAGAGAGAGAGAGAGAGAGAGAGAGAGAGAGAGAGAGAGAGAGAGAGAGAGAGAGAGAGAGAGAGAGAGAGAGAGAGAGAGAGAGAGCTTGCCTACCCACATGTGACCACAATAAAACTTTCCTATGAGGCAAGCAAGACCTTCGTGTATTGTGCTTGTTTCACCATACTGTTCTTGTCTGCCGCTACACACAGACACACGTGACATAGCAGTCCATCCCGGGCTCATCTGGAACTCTTCATGTCATTTATGTATCAAGTCATTCAGTCCCTCGTAAGGTGCCGCCATTGCAATACTGATCATTGCAGAATCAATTTGTTTAACTTTTAATCATTCACTTCCATCAAATTCGTTTCTTCTCATTTACATAACATATCAAGATCATTTTGCTTTCGTCTTTGTTTTCTGATCTTGTCACCTTACCAACAGTGATGTCAACATGAGTCTGAGGATATGATATACGAAAAATCTCATACATATTTCTTTATCTACTCCTGTGTTCTTTATTTATGGCCTATGTAACTGTGTTCAGATTTCCATATATTATTATTGATGTTATCACTATCATCATTACTACTATAAATAACCCGAAGACTTCCTTTATATATCTGGGAGTGGATCTGTCAGCGGATGGAACCATGGAAGCGGAAGTGGATCATAGGGTGGGGGAGGGGGCGAAAATTTTGGGAGCCTTGAAAAATGTGTGGAAGTCGAGAACATTATCTCGGAAAGCAAAAATGGGTATGTTTGAGGGAATAGTGGTTCCAACAATGTTGTATGGTTGCGAGGCGTGGGCTATGGATAGAGATGTGCGCAGGAGGATGGATGTGCTGGAAATGAGATGTTTGAGGACAATGTGTGGTGTGAGGTGGTTTGATCGAGTAAGTAACGTAAGGGTAAGAGAGAGGTGTGGAAATAAAAAGAGCGTGGTTGAGAGAGCAGAAGAGGGTGTTTTGAAATGGTTTGGGCACATGGAGAGAATGAGTGAGGAGAGATTGACCAAGAGGATATATGTGTCGGAGGTGGAGGGAACGAGGAGAAGAGGGAGACCAAATTGGAGGTGGAAAGATGGAGTGAAAAAGATTTTGTGTGATCGGGGCCTGAACATGCAGGAGGGTGAAAGGAGGGCAAGAAATAGAGTGAATTGGAGTCATGTGGTATACAGGGGTTGACGTGCTGTCAGTGGATTGAAGCAAGGCATGTGAAACGTCTGGGGTAAACCATGGAAAGCTGTGTAGGTATGTATATTTGCGTGTGTGGACGTGTGTATGTACATGTGTATGGGGGGGGGGGGTGGGGCCATTTCTTTCGTCTGTTTCCTTGCGCTACCTCGCAAACGCGGGAGACAGCGACAAAGTATAAAAAAAAAAAAAAAAAAAAAAAAAAAATATATATATATATATATATATATATATATATATATATATATATATATATATATATATATATATATATATATATATATATATATATATATATATATATATATAACCATATGTCCTCACCCGTGTTACATCTCCTATTGCTATAAAATGCTATAAATCTGGGGTGGGGACGTCTGGGTTCGAATGTTGGACCGGGCGGTCGGCCCCTTCCCAACCTAGGTGTTTATCTTCCCTCGGGGCTGGTCGCTAAACGGGAACTTGGCTTAATCTTGAGTATATGTATACACTGTATACATCATATAAGTTAGCCATGATTAAGACAGCTGCCCGTACCATCTCAGCTACTACGAAAAAAAAGAGAGATACTCATTACCACCCACTCTGAATTCCTGTGACCTTGTTACCATCCAGGGTACCTACAAAGGTGCTCTCTCTTCTGCTGACAGTTAGAGTGCAATTGCACTCAACACACTAATAAACAAGTTGATACATCACATATTAATTAAATTCCTTTCGGATGAAATTAACACTACTTACTTTCAATTTGCATATGGAGAGTGAGAAAGATCCTTATTAACAATATTATGCAACTTTCTGGACATGGATAGCATTCAGGACTTTAATTCTATGCTTCTTTGGATCTCTGCGATTTTTCCTTATTTCTGAAAGCCCTGAGGCACTTACTGAAATCGCTGAATACTTTACGCTTTTTAAAGTGCTAGTCATACTGTATCAATTATATATATGCAATGAAATTGATGAAGCTCACGTGAGAGTCATTATGTTATATCTATATTTCTCCACTTGGCGTCGAACAAGGGCGAGTTCTGGTTACTATTGTGTTTGTGGTTCATTTTGAGGTAAGATCTTTTGAAGACTTGTGTGTCACTTCGGTACAAATGCTCCTAAATACAAATCTCATTTGTCGAGCATTTAGCCTAAGTATGAATACTTGGGTTTAACTTTACATTCATGATATAGTCCCATTAGAAACATATATGTTATTACAATCATCAAGATGAAAGTCGTTAAATAAGTCACTAAATAAGAAGGAATAAATTCAACAGTGCTACCAAGCCTGTCTCCACACCGTTGTATATATTAGACCTTAGAACACGACGGAACGACCACTGAGCACGACAGTGCGACCTTTCAGGATGACGGTCCGACCATTGAGCACGACAGTACGATCTTGGAGCACGACGGTATGATAATTTAGCACAACGGTACGAACCTGAAGTATGTTGGCCGTCATGCACAAGGGCCATACCATCGTGTTTCATGTTTAAGTGTCGTACCGCCATGCTAAGGGTCGTACCGTCGTGCTCAAGGGTCTACCGTCGTGTTCAGGGGTAGTATCGTCGTGCTCAAGGTTTTAATGCTCAATTCAAACACGGTGATTTTGGTCACAGTTCTCGATTGTTTTTCAAAATGTTCAGATTATTTAGAATAAATGGTTTTCTTTTTTAGCTAATGTTTTGAGGGCATTTCTCAAGCAAGTGCTTCATATGAGTCCCTCATATGGGGGACTAATGAGGATGTGCGTACTCTTAATACTGCCGAAGTGCTTAGTATGTTTCTTGCATGAGTGCCTCGTATGAGTCGTACATGAATGTCTCACATAAGTGCCTCACATGAGTATCTCACATGAACACCACATAAGGCCCCCATATAAGTGTCTAACCTGTCCCTCATATGTCATGAATGCCAATGCCTCACCAACCTCACTCAGATGAGTGCCTCACGTAAGTATCTAACACAAGTGCCTCCAAATCAGTGCCTCACGTGAGTGTCTGGCGGAGTCTATGCTTGCTTTGTTATCATGATCGTGTTTCACAAGTTCCTCCTCTGCCACGGGCGGGATGATACACTTGCCCGACGGACTGGCACACAGACACCGCCGATAAGTGTGTTATTGAAGAGACTTGGGCTCGAGTGTCCCCCGCCGATGTAAACATGGTGGCCGGCGGAAGTGCTTGGGCTGGTGGGGGTTGGGGGGAGGGGTGAGTACTGGCTGCAGGGGAGAGCTGCGGTCATCTGCTTCCCCCTCATTTTCTTTACATCTCTCTCTCTCTCTCTCTCTCTCTCTCTCTCTCTCTCTCTCTCTCTCTCTCTCTCTCTCAACCTTGGCTCCACTTACAGGATATACCTCTCTTAAGAAGCCACTTCCTCTCTCTCTCTCTCTCTCTCTCTCTCTCTCTCTCTCTCTCTCTCTCTCTCTCTCTCTCTCTCTCTCTCTCTCTCTCTCCCTCCCCTTCACTCTCTCATCTCGCCGCCGTTCCTCCTCAGTCCCCCCTCCCTCTCCCTCCTGACCCTAACAAACTCAGATCTTGCCTCGTCAAGACACGCATAAGCATCATCTGCCTTCCGACACTCCCGCTGAATACCCCTGCTTCAAGGTGGACCTTACGTAACAATAAACCTTTTCTCTACGGTAAAGACAATGACGTTTCATCCCCTGCGTTACCCTTGTGGGTCAGTGTTTGTTTAGGAAAGAGCTGGGTACAGCAGTAACCCCGCGGATGGCGATAGATAACCTGCAATGATGGATTTTCTGTGATATAAAAGGAAGAAGAACGTGGAGTTAGTAAACTGTGTTATTTCCATTATTATCTTTTTCCTTGTTTTATTCCTTCATTTTCAATCTTCTCCCTGTCCTTCCCTTTCCCCACACCTGTTCATCTTTCCTCCCCTGACCTCCCTTACCTCTCCTTATTTCCGTCTCCTCCCTATCCACCCAACATGCCCCCTAGCTCGACCCTTGTTACCCACCAAAGCCCCCCTTCTGGCCGTCAGAGGATCCGACACTGATCCTGAACCCACCGACTTTACCGCAAGATTCCAAACACTTCCAGAAATCCCCGTGACCACGGAGGTCTCTCTCTCTCTCTCTCTCTCTCTCTCTCTCTCTCTCTCTCTCTCTCTCTCTCTCTCTCTCTCTCTCTCTCCAATTCACATCACATAACATTTCTAGTTTTGTATGTAAGCGTTCTTCCCTTCATTTTTTGGGGTAATCCATATTCTACCTTACAATTCCTCATTTGTCTTTCTTTTTGACACAGAACAAAGCGCAAAATATTTTAGGTAAAGTACTTCTTCGATAATGATAATGATGATGATGACGATAATCATGATGATGATAATGATAATGATGATAACGATGATGATACATACATATTTCTTCTCCATATACCTTCTTGTCTTTCCCACCTCAGCGAAGTAGCCAGAAACCGAACAGCTGATGGTCTATGACGAGCATGTCTGCGTGAGGACAGACATGTTACCACGCGTTCGTCATCTACATAAATGGAGACAACCCGGGAGAAGAACACCAAGGAATGGAATAAGAGGACAGAGGATACCTGCCTGTAGTTGGTAAGTTGGGGAGAGAGGACCAGCTCTACATGACATACCTGGTGACCACTTAACCAGTCACAGTGGGACTGGGACAATGTGTTGGGATATAGTTTATCCCAAGACTTGTTGGTCTCACATTTCCTTTAGCCCTTTCTCCCCTCGAATTCCTTAATTCCACCTCTCCCCACAATTTCCTCCCCACGTTCAACCGCGTCCTCAACCCTCAACTGTTCTTCCCTAAAACCCCTTTTCTCCCTCCTGGTCACATGACCACAGACGTGATGTGGACGTGTTCAGGTGGCCGGAAGAGTCCCCACTGTATTTCACCGAAGAGTTCCCATAGTACTTCACTCAGAGGAGTCCCCAGTGTACTTCACTCGCAGGAGCCCCCAGTGTACTTCACTTAAAAGTTCCCAAAGCACTTCACTCAAAAAGGATTCTCACTCTATGTCCATCACACACCTAAGTCCCTCGGTGTTTCCTACTTCAGCTAAAACTTATTTAGGACCAGGGAGAGAGGGAGAGAGGGCGAGAGGGAGAGAGGGAGAGAGGGAGAGACGAACTATTGGTGTTGGAGGAGGGTTGGCGAGTGGCGAAGGCTCGTTACTGCAGTGGAAAGTAAACAAACAGATGGTAGGGTGGATGGCAGTGGGGGGGTGGGGGGGTGGGGGGTGGGGGTCCATGACATACATCAACCCCCACTTGCTTCATGCTTGCAACCTCAATATATATATATATATATATATATATATATATATATATATATATATATATATATATATATATACATATATATATATATATATATATATATATATATATATATATATATATATATATATATATATATATATATATATATATATATTCTTAAAAATTTTAGAATGCTCCTTTTTTTCTAATGTAAATATTCATATGCTATAAATCTGGTAAGCGTAACTAGACAGCTTGTATCAACTGTGGAAATTTCAATATTCATTCCTCAGTTATCGCCACAATACGTGTCGAAATATAATAATTAACATTTTCATGAATATCTGTAAATTTATGCTTTTCCTAATGTTCAGAGAGATTACAATACATAAATAATATTCTAAATTTGTTAAGCCAAATTAATCTAACACTTGACAAATGGAAAAACGATTACATTTTTGCATAATGTAATTGATTTCATTTTATCTGAATTAGATTTTTTGCTTTTTTCACAATGCAATTAAATTCACTTGAATTTATCATTTTGTTATCACGCGTCGAATGCAAATGCATAACCAGTGGTTTGCTTATGAACAGCTTGATTCAAGAGGCTTCTGGGTCAGTAGAAATGTAATGAAGCGTGAAAGGTAATGGAAAGTTGATAATCATTACATCAAAGTTGGGGGAAACTTACAAGTAAATACGTGATCAAGGTACACACACACACACACACACACACACACACACACACACATGGGGCAACGAGAGTGCAAAACTCTGCCCGTAACAGACAAATAGTACTCACACATACGCACACAGGTGGCAGTCATATATCGACCAGGGAGGTACTTAAGCCTAGGTATCAGCAGCTGTCAAGTTTCCCTCCCTGGCCCAGGTTGCTATCTTCTCTTCCTGCCTCACATAAACATGGATTGTTAGGCGTTCTGTCTACAAACACACACATCCCTGTCTCCTGACCAGTTTAAAGTACATTCTCTTTTGATTAACTCTTTATATGGTTTAACTTCCTTATTATCAACGTCCCGTATACCGGAGCCAGTCTATAGAAAACTCATATATCAGGCTATTTATACGACAGAATCTTAGTCAACCTCAAATATAAGATATAAATATAAGTGATCAAGAATCTGATATAAAGGATCGAGGCTTTCGTATCAACAAACTGTTTCTTACTTAACAAAAGCTAATCAACACCTGAAGGTAATCAACACCTGAAGGTAATCAACACCTGAAGGTAATTATAGTTACTTGACCTTACATGTGAAGGTCAATTCCTTTATCTGAAATGTCGCGAAACCGGCGACACATCTGATAATTTTTGTTTTCTTATATTGAGCGTCTCTGATACTAATACCTTTGTTTTCTAATTCTCGACATTTCTTACATTTCCATTCTAACTTCGAATTGTCGTTGTATATCATCTGACTGATATATTTATTTCTTGCATCTCTCCTGATGATGTGATTATTACACGAAAGTGCACTTGGGAACTTATCGTGTTTCATTTCCCAGTGGACTCATAAGAATATATATATATATATATATATATATATATATATATATATATATATATATATATATATATATATATATAGCCTTAGACGTGGATATTGAGGATAAAGGATTTTGACTTGGTCGTCCCTTTGTCATGTTCATACTATTCATACTATTGTACTGTCGTGGTCACAGGGTCACAACGAGAGGTTATATATCATTGTCGGCGAGACTGACTGTAGCTTGAGAGAGACGTGTCGTATGATGACGATGATGATGATGATGATGATGATGATGATGATGATGGTGATGATGATGATGATGATGATGACGATGATGATGATGGTGATGATGATGATGATGATGGTGATGATGATGATGGTGATGATGATGATGATGATGATGATGACGATGATGATGATGATGATGATGATGATGATGATGATGATGAGGTGGTTGGATGTGGGCTGACTTGCTTAGTGCAAGTCACCCCCCATCTGGCTGTGAGTTTAGGCAAGGGAGGCGGCCCAGTGACAGATATAGCTAACGGGAGAGAGAGAGAGAGAGAGAGAGAGAGAGAGAGAGAGAGAGAGAGAGAGAGAGAGAGAGAGAGAGAGAGAGAGAGAGAGAGAGAGAGAGAGAGAGAGAAAGAGAGAGGAGTACTCACCAATCTACCAACGAGTACTTACAAGATTTTGTTATTAGACACGGCTATCGCGTAGTGCTAACATCAAAAATTTTTCTAGAAATTGAGAGTAGGTAATCTAATGAGCTATGTGCTGTCAGTGTGTTTTGTTTGAGATGGTGAGTGTGTGTGTGTGTGTGGACTGAATTCCAGTAACAAGAGAGAGAGAGAGAGAGAGAGAGAGAGAGAGAGAGAGAGAGAGAGAGAGAGAGAGAGAGAGAGAGAGAGAGAGAGAGAGAGAGAGAGAGAGAGAGAGATGCGAAAATCCCTAAACAAACACAGGTGAGGAAGATTGATGAAGACTTCAGATTGGCAGGAAAGACGGAATGTTGAAATAAGAGAAGCAGAAATGTGCAGAAATATTGATAAAAAAATGAAAAGTCAGGGAACGTAAAAAAAAAAGAAAAAAGATGGCACGCCTTCATAAACACACGAAGGAAAGAAGGAAAGCAACTGATAATTAGAAACGATCTAACACTCTATCATGATCCATGTGAAAGTCTGTATTATGTAAGTAGATTTAAACGCCGAAAAAGAGCCCGCTTAAAAGAATACTGCTAGTCATATGAGAGCCTATTGTTTCCACAGTCTCTGATTTGACTGCTATGTTTGCTGATTCAAACAGTATATATATTTATATATATATTTGATCAAATATTGATCGGTCGAATATGATCGCGTTGGCGGGAAAGGCTTGTCCCATCTATTGAAGATAAGAATAAAATTCTGGGTATTTTGTGGCGTCGAGGAGCCAATGTTTTTTATTCTGATGGATGGATGCGTCAGGTGATCGATGACGTCACAGACCGTTAATGGGGCGGGCCAATCAGCGCTCACTTTCTGAATTGAAAAAGAATCTTTATGTTTACTTTTAATTAGAGTATGGAAAATATGGTGGTTATGAAGATTTTTAGTGCGCGCACCATACCAGTAAGAGACAGGACAAACATGAGCCTAAATCTCTACCCATAACACATAAATGGTAGTCACACATATACAGATTACACTATTATGGATAGACATATATGTACATGCTTTCATGAAGTATTTACTGATGTACTTTCACTCGATGAGATATTCAGGTTTTAATTGAGTTACTCCTACGATATGTTTTCTCACCGTTGTATTCTAAGTGATCAGTCTAAAGATATATAAAGTAAGACCCTTCCTTTTCCCCAATCCCCTGCCTAGAAATTATTGCACAAGAACCACACATATAGTGAGAAATACGGTTTCAAAATTATATTCAACACTTACAGAATCATTTACTCAGTAACTTCTTAGAATTATCATGAAGGTGTTCAAGGCATTTCGATCGCTAGTTATAACGATGTTTACAGCCGTAATGGCCTGGGTAGTTGATACAATTTGAGGCCCAACTAATCTAACAATCTTTCATTGGCTCCTGCAACTTCTAGGCCACGCTTCACGCAGGAGCGGGGTAAAGTGGGCTCCTTTGAGGGCTGGAAGAGCTAAAGGCTCTACCCCTTTCCGTCTGGTGACGATGACACAACCTAGTTTAAGGTGATCTCTCTCTCTCTCTCTCTCTCTCTCTCTCTCTCTCTCTCTCTCTATATATATATATATATATATATATATATATATATATATACATATATATCAGTTTGATCATCCCCAAGGGCGTCGGACCCCGGGCATTGTCAGCCGTCAGCACCAGGTAAAAAGGCCAAGTAGTGGAGTGTGGCGTCTCGGGTGAGAGAGCGTGAAGGAGCAGCGGCAGCTGTTGGTCAACACCAGTGAACAAGGACGGTAAACTGACCCAATAATATCCCACACTCTGCATGACGTGACGAAATTTATGACATGGCAACTCCCGCGTCTCGGGTTTCCCTCACTCTTTTCCATTTCTTTGTTTACGTTAGTTTATGGTCGCAAATGTGTAGGATAGTGATTCTGAGAAAGCTGCGACTTATAATTGTGTGATTCATGTTTATCAAAGGTAACATTTGAAGTTTGGACTTTAGTCTTATCATTTGCCAAGGTTAAGGCCGTCAGCGTTAAGTTATAACTGCGACCATAAAAATTTATAACACTTTTGTTAGGTGTGAAATGTAATTTTAAGGACCACATACAATCTATGTATGTGGCCTTTCATAAATCAAAACACGTTTTTATCTTATAATCTTGTACTTCAAACTGTTTCTCGATCCCGTAACTTTATGGAAGTTTTTGTCTAGAATTGCAGTAGTTTTGTAATATATATATATATATATATATATATATATATATATATATATATATATATATATATATATATATATATATGACAAAGTTGTTCCGCTATAAATACAACAGCAGGGTGAGGAGGGGGAGCGGGTAAAGCCAATGACTTCCTGCACCGACCATTTTTTTTTCTTTTCTTTCCTATTTTGGAAACCGTTAGTGAAGGAGGACTTGACACCTGCAGCTGGAAGATCAATCGTGTATCTTTATCTTGTCTGACGTGTTGATACCAGGCTCGCCCTTCAATGGTGGCTGTGGATTTGGCGAGTGGTAGAAAAACTTATCTTTTTTTTTTGATGTTTTAAATTACGAGGAGTGAATCGACTTTCATGTGTTATTAAAGCTGTTATCAACTGAAATCCCGTAAATGTAGTTAGATGTTGATTATACTACATTGAAGACTTAAGCTAACTTGGTGATTTGAGTTTAAAGTGAGTTTGCTATCAAGCGTTAATCAGACGATGAAATATCGTCGTAGGTATTAAGAGCGATAGAATAACAAGATCCCTCACGTTACGCGCTCTGATCCTCTGTAGCTCTGGCGGATTTCTCGATTTTGTTTTCTAATGAGTAAATCTTACATGTGTGGCTGCTTCGCTAAGTCGTATGTCTCAGTATGTGGACAAATTACAGAAAAGGCAGTCTAAGAGAGAGAGAGAGAGAGAGAGAGAGAGAGAGAGAGAGAGAGAGAGAGAGAGAGAGAGATAGAGAGAGAGAACTCTAACTTAGGCCAGATGGAGATGGCAAGCAGTCTGACGGTGTTAACATCATATGCACTGAAGAGAGGCGGGCAGCTGTTTTGAGATTAAACCTTTGTTTCTTTCTTGGTGGAAAACCTCAGAATCTCAGGTGGTGTTCCAAACTTCAGGGAACACAGCACAATACGTCAGCCTGGGTCCACAATAGCTCTCCGTTCCTATGGGATCAGAGATGCTGGGAACCCAGGGAAAGATGGATGATCCAAAGTTATTTCAAGCACCTAAGGGCGAGAGAGCAGCCGGCTTTCTATTCCTGCACCTCAGCATAGCTACCCAAAGATGGAATGAAAGTTTCATGAACCGCTCAAGTCCTCCCGCTGATGATCTGTGGGAATTCAACAGTTCATAATTCAATTCCAAAATTCTACAATCGTATAACGTTTCACCGTAAAGTATCTCATACCTTCGCTCTATGTACGTATTCAGATACATAATAAAAGCAAATTCAAATGAAATGGGAGGAGAGGAGTAGAAGGAAATATTTCGGTCACCGTGGAAGAGTTTCTCTCTCTCTCTCTCTTTTTTTTTTTTTCATGATTCTGACTTAACCAAACATCCGCAATGCTCATCCCATCAGTCCGCCGGAGATCGCCGCTACAACATCCACCGCAGCCTTTACCGTCGGTTCTACAGAGTCCCTGCCGGGCGTGCAGTAACTCAACGCTGAGGGGCAAAAATAGCGACAGGCCCCGCGAGAACTGGTGGGGGTGTGTGAGAGAGCGACGCAGGCTATTCCTCAATTTCAGTTGAGATCAAATTGTTGTTGATCCTGTTTGACGCAGCAACACCAGGCTGCAGCCTAGATCTTTTTTCAAAATCAACGTTAGAGAAAATTCATTATGTAAATAAAAAAAGTACGGTAAAATTAACAATAGTTGGCCTTTTTGATAATTACGAACATAACGATACGTTTTAAACTATAAATCATAAAATATTCTTTGCGCACTGACAAATTTTTGATGGTTTAACTACCCAAGGGCTGCTCTGCCGAGACCCCAAACTATAAACATAATTCATTGGCTTAAGGTCGGTGACTTCCTCACTTTCAACCATCCAAACTAACACCGCACCTTCCTTACTCACTTGTTTATACATTATCTTTCTTGTTTATACATTTCCGTACTTGTTTATACATTTCATGGCACACTCATTCCCCGTTTTCTTTGCGGCAATGTCCACACGCGTAGTGTTCAGTCGAGATCTTCTCCTTTACATAATTACGTTGACGCGATAATGGAAAAGAGTGTGACAGTTGCACGGCCAGAGAGAGAGAGAGAGAGAGAGAGAGAGAGAGAGAGAGAGAGAGAGAGAGAGAGAGAGAGAGAGATTGCGCCTTGCAGGGAACGTTTAATGTCTTTCCCATTTGCTTCTTCCAGTTAGTTTCACCATCATTGACTCAGTACTCGCGTGGTGGATCATCCTGTTCTTGTTTTCTCTACCATTTCGTCATTCATCATTTTCTTCTGATACCGTAAACTCCTCTAATCTTTTCCATTACTTTTTTTTTCTCTTGAAACAATATGACCAATCCATCATCGTTAAGGTGATCACAATCTACTTCATCATCTTATTCCTTCTCTCTTTCTTTCTGTATTATGTTTCTATATTTCCATAATATACTTCCACATTCTATGACATTTTTGGATCATTTCTCCTTTTCTTTTTCCCTTCATTTTCTTCTTAACTTTTCCCCCTTGATTACCCTTCTTTGACCTCGTTTTACCCACCTCCCTCTACAGACCAGGGAGGTCTATTACCTGTACCACCCGCCTGGGTATCGGGAAGATTAGTGAAGGCTGGGTAGTGAGCCAGTACTTCAGTGGTTGTCAAGTGTCACTCCTTTAGCCCAGGTTGCTGTCTTTTTTTCTGCCTCCACCCAACACGTGGGCTGCTGGCTTTCAGTCCACAGACAAAGAATCTCTCCATTTCACACACATAACACTTGACAACATCTAAGTCATGGCACTCGTTCTTCGTAGCTCCCCCCCAAGATTTTCTTGCGGTGAGCGTTACGCGCTGGCCCCCGCCTCTCGGCAAAAGTTGGTCGTAAGGTCTCGGAATTAAGTGTTTCCTCGTAACTGTTGCCAAAATGTTATAAGTTAATCTGACAGTTAGCATTAGGCTGTGATCTAAATATACATTTATGGTATATTCATTTATAGTTATACTGTGTATAACGCAAATATAATCACAGGGATAAAAAAAACGAGATCGTCTTCCGTGACGTGTGTCAGAAAACGGCATTCAGGATGCCTCGCAGTGTTGCCAGAATGCGTCTCAATTGCTCCTTATGCTGAGCGTGATAGGGAGAGGTGCTAATGGCTAGATTGGCGATGCTTGCCGGGGTGGCAGTGCTGCTAGAGGGGCCCACGTGGTGGCGACACATGTGTAAGTCGGCAATTAGCGACGTAATCTGAGAGTGGCTGGGCGCTAGGGGGAAAACAAGTGACAAGCAGGATGCGCATATATATATATATATATATATATATATATATATATATATATATATATATATATATATATATATATATATATATATATATATATATATATAATTCCTTTTTCTTATCTATGTATTGATAAATGTATACGATATGAAATTTATAATTGAAATGAAACGAAAATTACAGAAGATAAATTCTTCATGAATTTCTTGACGTGGATAGAAAATGAGGCATTAAATATGTTGTTGATTCCCAACACAGGCGGGAGGCTGCTCCTCCATGGCCATGACTCGGCAAACGCCAGCAAGTTACCAGCAGGAGTGAGGACGATACACAGAGGTGACATTCAGCAAATAATCACATGGAACTTTCGACCGAAAGGGATGAGAAGAATTTAAAACCTAATGAGATGAAGAAGCATTCTATTTCCTCCGGGAGGAGTGTGAGTAAAAGTACACATTTGAGTATTATATTGTATGAAGAATATGATAAAGATTCTCGAGTGTTTGGAGAAAGTTTCAGCTGTATGAAAACACGATAGCTCTCCTCCGCCATGACTGGCCGAATCCGCTGGCCTGAGCTGTACATCTTGAATAGTTCTCACTCGTCTATTTATTCCACTTTCGTGTCTAGCTATATCTCACTCTTCATTCCCCTTTTCCACTATGCAAGTGTGGAATGAACGTGTGTCCTAACGTAAGTTTTATTCATCATTCAGCTTAGAACATTAGCGATCATTTACTCCTAAGAACGTGCCGTATCTAATGTGGAGATCGGAATTTAAAAGATGCACTACCACCACACCACCACCACCACCACCACACCTCCACCACCACCACCATCACCTCGGCCCTCGAGTAAAGCAACAGCCTCGAGCAGTTTCCCGCCTCGCAGGGGGAGGGTGTGTACGGCTTCATGGTCTTGTATCAAATTAAACGGTGATGTTTGAGACAACTCACATACGACTTACTTATCATAAATAACATCTTCATTAACAGGTTCCTGATATATATATATATATATATATATATATATATATATATATATATATATATATATATATATATATATATATATATACTATATGAAACTGTGTGCTTACGAACTTTATGTAAATTACAATACCTCGGATGTGTTGCAAATTAATTCAGATACTCAGATCAGAATAATTAAAACGATGTTTAGATATGTTTACTCATTTTATACCTAAACTGATTATGTACTTATCATTAGGTTGGTGCATATTAGAGCCAGTGTGAGGAGGGATTTGGAAAAGCTGCATCAATTGCCAAACTGGAATATATATATATATATATATATATATATATATATATATATATATATATATATATATATATATATATATATATATATATATATACTCACTGTGGTTGAAGCACCATTTTACTAACAACTTGTCCAGTTACTCTCGAAACCTCACTAAAGTTCCCCGTGACTGAGATGGTCGCAACACATCGTAGCAGCATCTCCCGATTCGATTTATTCTGATGCCTTGGGAGCGAGTCTTCCTCGCTATCGGGTCGTTCAATCGGCGCACGGGATTAACCCTTCAAACGCTGGCGAGATTATCGGGGCTGATTTTAATTGGTGCTAAACGAATCGAAGCTTCATTGCTTCGGACTTGATCGGGTAGTGAGCCCTCCGCCGAGGGAGGGTGTTGGCGGCCTGTGGGACGGACAGAGAGAAAAATAAATGTCGTAAATACCAGGACATAGATAAGAGGTATCGTATCTAGATCGTGATAACCTTAAAAACGTTCAACATATCAGTACTTCCCCACGTCTCCCGGGGGTATATGAGTACACGAAGCGAGCCTTTGACCGCAGTACACCATCATTTAGAAGATGCCATGTTCGCGTGGGCAAAAAGAGGCACAGTGCCAACGCTAGTGGCACTACGAGGCACATTAAGGATTTTAAAATTGATACGAGCTTGGTTGTGGAGGTGCTGTGGTGCCTCCTGCTGGTGGATGGGGTTGGAAACTGTTGCTGCTGTTTCATGCATCTTTATAAGAATATAGAAGGAGGAAGAAGAGAGAGTTCTTACGACGAAATCTTGCCACACAGAGAATCAGAAGGACGAACACAGATACAAGAGAGAAGTTAAATAATCGAAGACAAACCTATATTCTCTCAGATATTTCAGATTAAGTAATCAAACAAGAAAATAATATCGATGGCAGTAGTCAATAGCTCGCTACCGACGCCAGCAGAACCACCACCACCACAACGACCATCACAAATGAACCAAATCTCCACTGCGACTTCCACCATTTGTCCTCCCACCAGTATGTCAAACACTGCGGACTCTCGGCATTTAGAACCTGGCCGAAAATAAGTGGGAATACTGATCTAAATTCACACTCTCCTGAACTTTATTTAGGCCAAAGAAATTTTTCGTAAGATTGGCTGCTTTTTACAGAAAAAAGAAAGACTAAAAATGCGATTATAATTCTAGAGTAAATAAAACATAGAACCTTAAGAATCTAAATTGATTCGAGTATCAAGGGCTATATATACAGTGAGAGCGTGAAAACCTAAGAAGGTCCATAAGATTTTTCAATGAGTGGTTTAACTTGATGATAACGACTTTAATGACCCTGACAATCAATAGACTTGAAGACCAAAAGAATTATTCATATTACTCTGCACACCTGATATACTTCCATCCAAAAATAGTTTGACAAACTGGCAACAGAATGGAAAATGATGTGATTGCCACTGAAAAAAGGGCGAAATCTATGCAAACTTAACTGACTTGACCTGTGTTAGGTTGTTTGGTGCGTAAAGTTTAGTGTGATATTTGTTGAATATTTTTTTTCCCGGTAAATAATTGTACCGCCATATTGAATCTCCACATACCTGGTGAGAATGCCAATGATGTGTCATCATTTGCTTGTGTGGCTATAGATAAAGGTCCACCAACTGCACACTCAAACGTTTCAGTCATACTCGGTACAAGAGAAGATCACAAGGTTTATATATATCTGACGTTTCTTTCTCTCTCTTTATCTTTTTTTTCTATCTTTGTATCTTTGCATTCCCTCTTTTTCTTGTTTATCCATCTACTCTTCTTAGTTTCTTCCTCTCTCTACCTACTTCACTGCATGCATATCTCTCTCCATGCCTTTCTACAATAACTTGATTTGCCTTTCTCTCTCACTCTAACTCCCTTTCATCTCGCTTTATTTCAATTAAATGAAAGAAACAAAACTTCAGACGAACTGATCAAGGTAAATATTGCAATGACCATTTTTTCATAAACAACACCGTTGACTGAATAAGGTTTAACATGCATTTAAATAAATAAAAAAAAGACGCTCATCAATCACGTACAGGAGAGAGCCAACGCCAGACAGACGTATGTAAGTGAACTGACAGATGCATTAATAACTTTTGAACAACAACAAAAAAAGTCAATTAAGGGCAAAACTGAAAGAAAACGCCAAAAACGAAGAAGATGATAAGAAAAAAATAGAAGGTAAAGTTATACAGACAGCAAAAGTTATAAATTCTGGTCATGATAGAAGATAAGAACAGGAGGTAAATACATACATCATTTGTATGAGAAACAGCGTCAGCCAGAGACGCGTGTGGCATAACTATGGTAAACAGAGAGGCGCCATCTGTACCGCGCTGACAGCAGTCACGCCTCTGTTTTAATATGTTTTCTGCCTTAAAACTCTGCCGTTTCTGCACACACACACACACACACACACACACTAACCCTGCTTTCTAGTTTCAACATCCAGACGTGGACGTGGCGCGGGCAAAAGCATGTTCCAATCATGGCCATCTTGAATGAAGGTTGAAATAATAGTTATAAGAAGAATGAATGATGATGGAAAGGTTAATTTGATCTCCTCACGTGTTCGCAGACCCGAATCTTCAAGGTAACGGTGAGAGAGAAGGACTAGAAGCGTTAGAGAATTCCACACCTTCGCCGTACGAGGAAAGAAGTGTCATAACGGTCCATCCTCGGACGGCGGATCACCAAAAAGAAGCTATGGGAAGCAGCAGTCAGACGCCTGCTGGTGGTCCGGATTACGAAAGCCATTGGATTACATTATAGAGAATTTGGTGGATGAACACATGAATAGAAGCTCAGTAACCCGGCTCATTTCTAAGACCTTTCATGTGCTCTGTATCGTCTTTGTGCTGCCGCCCACAGCCTGGGAAAGATAGCACAATAACTTTTGTGCTTCTTACGATAAAATAGATAACAAGAATCATGCTCACATGCCAATGTATAAAACTGCTTTCCATGACAGCGAACCGCATTTACAAATCTTATCATTTGTTGTCGAAGATAAATAGGTCATTAATGGGTAATAGAGTCAGACGAAAGTACAGTGTGTCTGTTTGCATCACATTAGAATAGAGTCCCCTTGAAGAATCTCGATCCGACCGGGAGAAAACGCTAGATAAAGGTTAACTAATGTTCAACTCAACTAGGTAAATGCCTCGTTAATCCTGCCATTAAGGTTGCCTACTGCAACCACAGGAAAATAAACAGACAGTGATTTATGACCAAGATTCAGGATTAAGCTTTTAACAGCTGGGGTGAAAACAACAAAATGTTACCTTTCTCCATAAAGGTTATACGTCGCAATGGTGATCACAGTATAAAGAAAACGGATAAGATGTAATGGCGGTGACAGGTTTTATGTATATATATATATATATATATATATATATATATATATATATATATATATATATATATATATATATATATAGTTAGGCCGCCATTGAACGGTCCATCCTTTCCCTGCTACTGACTTTAGCGCAATCTTGGAGCTACAGAAGCCCCTGACGAAGTCCTGGAGTTACTATTTGTCACTGCGTCCTGAGAATCGAACCTCGGTCCATCTGTGCGGCAGCCAGGTAGCCTAACCACTAGGCTGCCAGACTGGGTTTCGATTCCTGGGTGTATTGGTAAATAGTCCGTCATACACTCGACAAAAGAGGATCAAAACCTCTCTGTTTATCCTCTCAAACTATTCTGATAACACTTTCAGTACAATTGTACATAAGGTTGCCGTTGTATATATGTTTACATACCATGAAATACTTTTTTCTTTAATAGAATACATATACTTATAAAGTAAATATGTACACAAGCAAATGCATAAGTAGACGATTCTGAAAAACAATGTATGTCTTTATGCATTTTCTCCATACCATCATCCATCCACCATCTGTTCCGTTTTACCTCTTCCCTTCCTTTCCTCTATCCTCTGACCTGCTGGCTGGCACCTGACAAATGTTCTATGGTAGTTTATGGAGCGCTAAACCACAGAGAATGCAAACATCAGTGTCTACTTTTTTTTTTCTTAGGGCTGTGATAGAAATTAGGAACACAGTATATTCTGGGTAGAGTATATAAGGTGGCTTAACCTCCCTTTAAGCATTACAGTACGACCTTTGAGCACGACGGTTAGACCCTTAAGTGTGAAGGCCTGGTCTTAGACCTGATGTTTCAGTATCAGGTCAAAGACCAGGCCATCATCCGTACAGTCATGCTACATCATGGTCCTTTACATATATAAGATCTCCTGAAGAAGAGGCGAAGATCTACTGCGGTCAGATATAGATAGATATTTTGATAAGAGATTGAAAATATAGCTGTATGTATGTACTTAGGGAAACTGCAACACATATCAACTGTTTCTAAATGTGTCTTTCCTCTCTCTTTTCCTTATGTTTTGAAGGTTGAAACCCTTCTGTCTCCTGCTTCACATCTGAGAGATTCTATGTCCTCCACTGCTTTGTGTAACTCGTATATTGTCTTTCATTTCTCAGTGACTCAAAATGTCACCCGAACAAGACTCATGCATTTCTCATCTCGTCATTCGAAGGAAGACTCCAGCATTTTCACTCACTGCTTCCTCTCTAAGTGACTCTACATTCCCCTCACTCTCATCAAGTGACTCTACATTCCCCTCACTCTCATCAAGTGACTCTACATTCCCCTCACTCTCATCATGTGACTCTACATTCCCCTCACTCTCATCATGTGACTCTACATTCCCTTCACTTTCATCTCACAATGATCGTTACATTCCTCCAACTCTCATTTCTCACTGACCGCATTACTCCCCGCATTCCTCCAAGTTGTCTCCCATTTCTTTCATCATTACATACATGATATCACATCAAACATCTCTTGATTTGCACTGATATAACGATTATATCCATCTATATTTCTATCCATCTATCTATCTATCTTGAAAGACATTGCCTGACTTCGACGATGTATTGTCGTTATTAGTAAGAGGGAAGGAACGCAGCGTCGCTCAAGGGGCTTCTCGTTACAAAGGAGTCAGTCCTTTCCTTACTCTGGCTTGAGGACTTGGAGTGCAGCCTGGGAGCTGCAGGAGACTCTCATAAGACAGGTGGTCCTGGGGATGTTTGGTAACACACACACACACACACACACACACACACACACACACACCATACGTAACTTCGCACACCTTAGGTTCCTCCTACAGGTGAATTACCGTCGAAGACAAACGAGGCAGCGAGCCAGCAGGTAGTAAACAAGAGGAAGCTGTCGTCCCCAGACACCGTCACGTATCACACACGATCCACCAGAAGCTCAAGCGTCCCCAGACACCGTCAGGTATCACACACGATCCACCAAAACCTCAAGAAAAATAGACATGTGTCACCCTCCATTCCCTGATGGCCTCTTCATTCTAGTGTCCACCTAACTTGTTTTTATATTTACTCTGGTCTCGTAAACAAACACAGCCTACAAAATGTCGGTATATGTGAAGCTTGCGGGTCCCGCGGGTGTGGCAGGAGAATGTGTTGGTGATGGTGGTGATGGTGTCCAAAGCTGAGGATTAAGTTCCTCCATCTTGGTCACAGATATGGGATAAAATGTCTTTCTAGAGGTGGACTGAGGTCCTACCCTGCGCCCGTTTTCCATCGTAATTCATCGTTTCATAACTTATCAAACACGACGGTGCGAGCCTTGAGCATTAAGGTAAGATGTGCTTTTGAATTCGTGATCTCTTATCTTCTTTATAAGTTACTTTAGACGTAAATCAAGATACCATGGAAATGAAACGCGATAAGTTCCCAAGTGCACTTTCGTGTAATAATCACATCATCAGGGGAGATACAATAAAGAAATATAACACTCAGTTGATATACAACGAAGAGACGTAGCTAGGTCGTCATTGTATATGAAGTGACCGTTATATTTCTTTCTTGTATCTTTCCCTGATAATGTGATCATTACACGAATGTGCACTTGGGGATTTATCATGTTTCGTTTCTGTGGTAAGGAAGGAATTTAGTTAGTCACGCGCTCAGTTGTGATCTCTTCAAATGATATATATATATATATATATATATATATATATATATATATATATATATATATATATATATATATATATATATATTTTTTTTTTTTTTTTTTATACTTTGTCGCTGTCTCCCGCGTTTGCGAGGTAGCGCAAGGAAACAGACGAAAGAAATGGCCCAACCTCCCCCCCCATACACATGTACATACACACGTCCACACACGCAAATATACATACCTACACAGCTTTCCATGGTTTACCCCAGACGCTTCACATGCCTTGCTTCAATCCACTGACAGCACGTCAACCCCGGTATACCACATGAATCCAATTCACTCTATTTCTTGCCCTCCTTTCACCCTCCTGCATGTTCAGGCCCCGATCACACAAAATCTTTTTCACTCCATCTTTCCACCTCCAATTTGGTCTCCCTCTTCTCCTCGTTCCCTCCACCTCCGACACATATATCCTCTTGGTCAATCTCTCCTCACTCATTCTCTCCATGTGCCCAAACCATTTCAAAACACCCTCTTCTGCTCTCTCAACCACGCTCTTTTTATTTCCACACATCTCTCTTACCCTCACGTTACTTACTCGATCAAACCACCTCACACCACACATTGTCCTCAAACATCTCATTTCCAGCACATCCATCCTCCTGCGCACATCTCTATCCATAGCCCACGCCTCGCAACCATACAACATTGTTGGAACTACTATTCCCTCAAACATACCCATTTTTGCTTTCCGAGATAATGTTCTCGACTTCCACACATTTTTCAAGGCTCCCAAAATTTTCGCCCCCTCCCCCACCCTATGATCCACTTCCGCTTCCATGGTTCCATCCGCTGACAGATCCACTCCCAGATATCTAAAACACTTCACTTCCTCCAGTTTTTCTCCATTCAAACTCACCTCCCAATTGACTTGACCCTCACCCCTACTGTACCTAATAACCTTGCTCTTATTCACATTTACTCTCAACTTTCTTCTTCCACACACTTTACCAAACTCAGTCACCAGCTTCTGCAGTTTCTCACATGAATCAGCCACCAGCGCTGTATCATCAGCGAACAACAACTGACTCACTTCCCAAGCTCTCTCATCCCCAACAGACTTCATACTTGCCCCTCTTTCCAGGACTCTTGCATTTACCTCCCTTACAACCCCATCCATAAACAAATTAAACAACCATGGAGACATCACACACCCCTGCCGCAAACCTACATTCACTGAGAACCAATCACTTTCCTCTCTTCCTACACGTACACATGCCTTACATCCTCGATAAAAACTTTTCACTGCTTCTAACAACTTGCCTCCCACACCCTATATTCTTAATACCTTCCACAGAGCATCTCTATCAACTCTATCATATGCCTTCTCCAGATCCATAAATGCTACATACAAATCCATATATATATATATATATATATATATATATATATATATATATATATATATATATATATATATATATATATATATATATATATATATATATACATATATATATATATATATACATATCACTCAGTGAGGACCATAAAGAGAACGACGCGTGGGAGTCCACACTTAACACGGTACCGACGCGAGTGTTGTCGCGAGGTGACAAATTCTTGGGGCGCAGGTTTAGCGGGTCGGCAGTCGAGCAGAAAAACCCGCGCGCGAGACGAGCGTGAAATTCCCGGGTCCCGACGCGCGACACAGACACCGCCGGCCGCCCGGTTTACGACTGTGGCCGCTATGTCACGTCCCCGGGAGCCGTCCAATTACAATTTCTTTTTTTGTTTCTTTGTCGTAACGAGGTTAAGAGATGCTGGTAGTGTCTCAGAGAATATACTGGGGATGTTAAGTATTGCTGGTATGACTTGGTCGAGGCTTATTAATCAGAGGTGGCCAATATCCCACACAAAATCAAGCATTAATGAGGAAAAATGTATTTACGATTATACAAAAAATAAGAAAATAATGCATGTTTTATTTTCACCTCCTGATATCAATCATTCTTCTAGATTACATACACTTACATAAACGTATCAAACATCTTTTTATGGACGCAGTAGAAACCTATCTAAATAACCGAAAGATTCAACTTATGATAATCATTGGCCCAGTATGTATTGTGGTGATATAGTCTTAGAATTATCTTGAACAGCTTAAGGTGTTGAGCTTTTTCCCGATTATAATTTGACGATGACGGCCTTAATGACCCTTACAGTTAATATGATAGGCCTAGAAACCAGAGAATCGATCGTCCTTCCCTTTGATAAAGTGATCATTGCATTTAGTATGTCTAACGAATGATATGGCTTCATAACCATCAGATGTCCATTGGTAATGAAACCAGGAAAGAACGTTTCCTTTATCATTCAGAGGAGAGAGAGGCTTCCCTATCTTTTATCTACCTTATCTTTTCGTCACGCCCACGGGGTACGAGCTCCACTGTGGTGACTCCTGGCATCTTGCCTGACGTTGGCTGTTGCTAGGCTCGTAAGGCGGGAGGGAATGCATCATCTCCTGTCGTCGAATTCCTCTGAGCTGTTCCACGGAGCGAGAATATGTAAAGACAAACTTTAACTGTTCAAAAATTTAGCCTCAACAGAAAATGTACCCATTAAAGTTAATCACCAATACAGGTTAGGTCGAGAAAATCAACATATCATCAACTTGTGTGAAATATTCCTTGCTGAACGACCATTCAGCAGCAAGTAGCCTCTACGCCCACCTGCCTGGCTGGCTGCCTTCCTGCACCAGGCGCACCTTGGTTCTTCCTCGGGGCTACACAGCGCTCAAGAAGTCGGCCACGTCCACTGGGCGGGATCACAGGTCATGCAGTGTTATGATGAATAAACTGTGTACATCAGTGTTCAGACCCAGAAGAGCCCGTGAGGGATTGATTTCCTAGAAGACGTGTAGTTGTAACATACCGACTTTCCACCCAGTAAAGACACTTACTTAACAGCCATATCATACCTTGAAATGATACCAACACATTAATGTTCACAGTACAGAATACAGTGATTCGTAGAATACCTTGAACTGGAGAAGTCTATGGACATATTCCAAAAAGCTTTTGAATATGCCATGGATGCTGTCACGGGCGATATAATCCCATAACCTGTAGACAACGGCCTTTGAATATTGCCACTGAATGCAAGGTGTTTTGAACTAAATATTGCCACGGACTGTGAGGAGCAGTGGCACCTTGGGAGACTGCCCAGCAATGCCACAGAGCTGGCTGGCATAGCAGGAGGCAGTAGACGCAGACGTGTTAGCTAAGTAATGAAGCTGGTGAGGGGGAGCTGGGGGTTGGGGGTGAGACACAGTGTCATGGCAGAGAAGAACAGCAGTGTTCTGGTGACATCGAACGGACCAGCAGTGTCTTGGCCAGGTAGAACAGCAGTGTTCTGGTGGCATAGAATTGAAGAAGTGTTCTAGAAACGTCATAGTGAAGAACAATTAGTGTTCTCGCGACATCATGGTGAAGAACAATTAGTGTTCTTGGGACGTCATGGTGAAGAACAATAGTGTTCTCGCGTTGTCATAGTGAAGAAATGTTCTACCAATGCCATAATGAAGAAGTGGTATCCTTTCGACGCCATGGGATAGAACAAATAGTGTTTTTGCGATGCCATTAGTGATGAACGATATCTGACAATGTTATACCTAAGAACAACAGTGTCCTTGGCAACGTCATAGTGAAGAACAAGTATCATAGAACCGTCACAGAAGGATTGGCTCTCTGGTAATGCCATGAAAAACATCCTTCTTTTGACCACGTGAAGATTAGAAACGTCCAATATATTAGTAGTTAAATACAAGTGTTCTCCGGATGTTGTAGTGTAGATAGACACTTTTGGTAAAGTAACTGTAAAGAATAGAGTTTTCCGTCAAGAAATGTAAGACTAATACAACAAACTCATGGATACATATCAGTTGTATCATGGAGGAATATTTTCTAAGAATCTGTATTTCATTACAAAACGTAAAAAACTCGTCACTTGTAGAAGGAATTATACTGAGACCAAACAGTAATTGATTTATCAAAAGATTGTCAATGAAATTCAATCGCTTAGGAAATAGTATTTCTCTGGAGAGAAAAATTACACGTTAAGTTATCGACTTACAGTGACAATAATCTGTTCTATAATGTAAGACAATGGCAGATATCATCAAACAAGTTTAAACTGTGAAAAGAGTTGGCTTCAGTAGACGGTTACCGAAGAAAAGCTGTCACAAATAACAGGAATTTGAATGATTTAACGAAATTCTTGATGTTGTCGTATTTTGGATGGTTTAGTCTTATTTCTAGGGTAATTAAGTTTTTTTTTTTATTAAAGTAGGTTGTGTAAATAAGCTCCGATTCTCTTATCATTATCATTATTACTCCTGCTATTATCATAATCATTGTAGTCATTATCATCATTATTAATGTTATTATCATTATTATTGTTATGATGATGATCATTATTATCATTCGACGGTAATTCATTGATTACAATAGTTCTTTCTGATCTTTCTCTTCATCATCGCTCTCCTAAGAACCCCCAAACCAACTCCTCCTTAATTCATCAGTGGACCATTTACACAATGTATGTACTGGCCGTAATCTTCACCACCTGACGGAGACACTGACGATGATAAGTCTGTAGTCCAATCAACCAACCAGCTAGTCAGCATTCCCTCCAGTCAATGCTCCCTCCAGTCAACGCTCCCTCCAGTCAACAGTCCCTCCGGTCAACGCTCCCTCCAGTCAACAGATGAGAAAAATATTTCCTGTATTTCCGTCTGCAGCCACCAGGGGCGCATGCATAGTGAGGACGTATATGGTTGTAGTATTATCATAACACCTGAGGAAGGTTGGTCGATGGTGTAGCTTAACGTTGACGGCCTTGATGACCCAGGCAGTTTGGTAAGCTTAAAACCTAACCAGCAAATTGGCCAGTTGGAACCTGAACCCATGATTACAGGAATACGTGTTTTACTAGTGTATGTTTCCTTGTTTTGGACAGTTCTGAAAATACCTGAAGTACTTTCCAATGTCCAGTTTACAACAAGAGAATAAGGTACTTTTACTTTCCTTCCATTCCTGCAATTTCTGTCTAACTCTGTCTGTCTCTCTCTTTCTTTGACTATATAACTGTCTGCCTGTCATTTTTACCTGTACTGCCGTATATATATATATATATATATATATATATATATATATATATATATATATATATATATATATATATTCTTTTCGTTTAGTTATATATCAGTGTGTGTGTGTGTGTCTGTGTAACTATTTGACAGTCTCTCGTTTGTTTCAAGGTGCGTTCTGTCTGTCTGTCTATTCATGAAACTCTCTGTCCTCTATTAAACACACACACACACACACACACACACACACACAGTTTCTCTCTCTCTCTCTCTCTCTCTCTCTCTCTCTCTCTCTCTCTCTCTCTCTCTCTCTCTCTCTCTCTCTCTCTCTCTCTCTCTCTCAAAGTACTCCACCTGTCATCCTCGACGACTCTCAGTCGGCCAGCTCTCCTACCACCGTCTACTACTACTGCTACTACAGGAGGAGGAGGAGGAGGAGGAGGAGGATATAGACCCATCCTCACTCTAGCCTGGACATCCTCAGCCAGCAGTCAGCCAGCAGTGCATCAGGCCGCTCTACTCTCCCGCTCTACACCAAAATAAACAAACTGTTTACCCCCGGCAATACGGCGATGAATTCACATTTCAACCTTCGGCTGTCGATTCACAGCAGAACACTGCACTTCTCTTGCTCTCTACACTGTTAAGGTATTTCTTCCTCTGTTGTAATACAACATGTTACATTCTTTTTGACATTAACGTTATCAATATATTCTATGGGTTCATAACACTTCAGGTAGGTTACACACACACATACACACACACACAGACACACACACATACACTGAACCCTACGTTGTTTCATATATATATATATATATATATATATATATATATATATATATATATATATATATATATATATATATATATATATGAAGACTAAACGTTTTAAAATACCATAAAATAATCATGTCCAATTCGAGCCCCTAGCGAGAGAGAGAGAGAGAGAGAGAGAGAGAGAGAGAGAGAGAGAGAGAGAGAGAGAGAGAGAGAGAGAGAGAGTTTCCTGTAAACTGTTGGGGGCCACAGATTTGTTGTGTGGCGGGTGCGTTTACTGTTTCAGCGGCCGCCCAAACAAACTAGGTAACGAGAATGGCTGCAACCTGTCCGTCCAGCGTGCCAGACTTCCCCTTCACGCTCGTACGCACTCCCCACGGAGGAGGCAAAATATACATACGCAAAAAAGGTACGCAATAAACCGTCTCTGTCTGCCAGGGGCACTTCATATGAATGTAACCTAGGAGGTGTGGCTCGCTATCATAGCTCTCCTAGGATCTCCCTCCATCATAGCCACTAGGTTAGGCATGGCTGCGGTTGTTATGTGGTTGTGTCAACGTATCCACGGTGGGAAACGTTATTTATGACGTTTTAATATGTGTCCAGCTTTTGAAATATGAGATCGAGACTTTGTATTATGTGTTCTTCGATCTAATAGCTACCTGTTGCACCAGGTCAATAAGTCAAGAGTCAAGTTTTACAGTAGGAAAGGAATAACTTGGATATATATATATATATATATATATATATACATGATACAGCGCTGGTGGCTGATTCATGTGAGAAACTGCAGAAGCTGGTGACTGAGTTTGGTAAAGTGTGTGGAAGAAGAAAGTTAAGAGTAAATGTGAATAAGAGCAAGGTTATTAGGTACAGTAGGGTTGAGGGTCAAGTCAATTGGGAGGTGAGTTTGAATGGAGAAAAACTGGAGGAAGTGAAGTGTTTTAGATATCTGGGAGTGGATCTGTCAGCGGATGGAACCATGGAAGCGGAAGTGGATCATAGGGTGGGGGAGGGGGCGAAAATTTTGGGAGCCTTGAAAAATGTGTGGAAGTCGAGAACATTATCTCGGAAAGCAAAAATGGGTATGTTTGAAGGAATAGTGGTTCCAACAATGTTGTATGGTTGCGAGGCGTGGGCTATGGATAGAGTTGTGCGCAGGAGGATGGATGTGCTGGAAATGAGATGTTTGAGGACAATGTGTGGTGTGAGGTGGTTTGATCGAGTAAGTAACGTAAGGGTAAGAGAGATGTGTGGAAATAAAAAGAGCGTGGTTGAGAGAGCAGAAGAGGGTGTTTTGAAATGGTTTGGGCACATGGAGAGAATGAGTGAGGAAAGATTGACCAAGAGGATATATGTGTCGGAGGTGGAGGGAACGAGGAGAAGAGGGAGACCAAATTGGAGGTGGAAAGATGGAGTGAAAAAGATTTTGTGTGATCGGGGCCTGAACATGCAGGAGGGTGAAAGGAGGGCAAGGAATAGAGTGAATTGGAGCGATGTGGTATACAGGGGTTGACGTGCTGTCAGTGGATTGAATCAAGGCATGTGAAGCGTCTGGGGTAAACCATGGAAAGCTGTGTAGGTATGTATATTTGCGTGTGTGGACGTGTGTATGTACGTGTGTATGGGGGTTGGGCCATTTCTTTCGTCTGTTTCCTCGCGCTACCTCGCAAACGCGGGAGACAGCGACAAAGTATAAAAAAAAAAAAAAAAAAAAAAAATATATATATATATATATATATATATATATATATATATATATATGCAAAAATCCACAGGAAAATGATACACGATAAGTTCCCAAGTGCACTTTCGTGTAATGATCACGTCGTCAGCGGAGATACAAGGTGCAGTACTTCCATGAAAATAATCTTCATTCTGTATATAAACGACTATGTCCTGCACCGGCTACCTCGGCTGACCATGGTGATTAGATAAGTAACTACGGCTGCAGTAACCAGATGGGTTACCACTGAGTAGAGGGTAGTCTGGATAGGGGAGGGTCGTGCAGGGATTGGGAGTCTTTGGATAAGGGAGGTGAACTTGCAGTGGTTAGGGTCTGGGAAGGGGATGGTCATTCAGGGGCTCTGCGGGATGGGAAGGTAGTTGAAGGGGTAGAAGCCGGTGGAGGGAGAGAACGTGTTGAGGGAAGAGTCGGGGGGAGGAGACTCCTGCTCCGTGGTCGTGCAGTGTGGGGAGGGGTCACAATGGTGAGGTGATCGGGTGGACAACAGCCGATCACCAAAAACGCTCAAAACGATCCGAAGCTTCGAAACTTGAGGTCAAGACCGGCCGAAAAAGGCATACCTGATAATTCGTAAATCACTCACTGCGTTTTCACAGAGAACCTATGAGGATCGGCAAACTGTGTCTTTGCCTGAATATTATTAGCAGGGGTGTGAAGTGAGCATGATAAGTTATTTCATCTCTTGTAAAATACAGCGGGAATACCTGAAGAGTTCATCGATATATGCTTTGTGAGCTTCATTTTTCAGTAGGGCAGCTGAGGTTGAACTTATGAGTTTAGTAGTCGTATACTAACTAGTTCGTTAAGACAGAATGGTCAACTAAAGTACAATATCCACCATTGACTAAGAATATACGAAAAACCACAAGAGATCTCAATGTTGGTGTTACTGCAACATGGCTAAAATTAACAGAGAGAAGATACGCAACAGGTTATTTACTATTTACTAAGCAAAGCAAGCTTTATCGTAGCACTAATTAAAGCTTAAGAGTCACAGTAAATGTCGGAACTTTTTTCAGAAGAGCGTGGAAACAATGGAGCCAGCCAGCCAGCCCGGCTACCGTGTTTATTTCCTCCTTTGTCAAGGCTTCTTACGCGCCAACCAGCCATCCATCACCCGGGTGGAGTGCCAAATGTATTCTGATGTCCTAATTTGTTGTACTGCGCTTCCCACTATCAAGGACAGTTAAGAAGTCTTTAGATTTATTTCCACTATGTTTAGCTGTTCATTCAAGGTCGAATGGTATAGACTGAAAATCAATGTGAATGTTTTATTGCATGAAAATTCACCTGAAATATCGGGCTTGAAATAGAAAATCTGGTAAGAATAAGCTGTCATCGGGTGGTACCCATGACGTCACGCGCGGGAGACACTGCACTAGTCGTGTGTCATATGATACTAACGGCGTCATATGTTGTCATGTCATAAATTGTCGCTGTTACAACCAGTCTTGTACTGTGCTCCACGCTGGCAATAATTTGGCTCTTCCCTGAATCAGACGCAAAGCCAAATAAATCCATTAACGCGTTTCAAGTGTAGCTGGCGTATGTGTGTGTCAGGGGCTAAATCATAACAAATTTGTTCATCACGAAGTTGAGACTCAACAGCAGAACTTTGCTCACACTTTTAAAAGAAATATCATGAACTTCTGTTAGCAGCGGATCATATTCTTCTTCGTAAGTTAGGTATTGCGACGGAAGTTTTTGGATAAGGTATCATGCACCACACCATATGATAAGCTATCTAATCTGTAGTATATACATGGCCGTAGTAGACACTGATTTGTTACATTATAAAAAAAACATTTTTTCCAAAGACACCAAGATCGATTGCTTTGTGTTGTACATTGGACTGTCAATTATATATTACATCTGGAAAACCCTTATAGTTTGTTATATATACTTATATTTACCAAATCCTTTCAATATATATATATATATATATATATATATATATATATATATATATATATATATATATATATATATATATATATCGCTCATGGGAAATCCTAACAAGCAGACATTTAATTTCTATTTTCTTGCCATGGTGAACAGAGATGCTTTTAGTATCTTTCCTCCTCCTGGTGTGTGTGTGTGTGTGTGTGTGTGTGTGTGCGGGTGTGTGTGTGTGGGGTGGGGGGGTAAGACTCACAAGTAATCCTCTAATTCACAACATATCGCTTGGTCAATTACCTTAAGCCTGAGCCAAGTGTTTATGGAGTTAAGTTTGTCTTGGTATTTTATTATTGTCTCCCATCGTGTGTGTGTGTGTGTGTGTGTGTGTGTGTGTGTGTGTGTGTGTGTCCTGCAGCTTCTTTATTCAGTTGTTTTTCTCTTTGTTGTCTTTCCGTGGGTCATTTTTGTTTTCCTTTGCATCTTTATCTTCTATAGGTTTGAGTGAATTCTTACGGACGTCCACTATCAGCTTGTCCATTTCGTTATCTTTCTATGTCTCTCCTTCCTTTTATACATACATATATATATATATATATATATATATATATATATATATATATATATATATATATATATATATATATATATATATATTGGAAAGGATCACAATTTTGCGCGTGATCAAGATATTCCTATGAGTCCACGGGGAAAATGAAACACGAAAAGTTCCCAAGTGCACTTTCGTGTAATAATCACATCATCAGGGGAGACACAAGAGAGAAATATAACAGTCAGTTGATATACATCAAAGACACGAAGCTTGTGTCTCCCCTGATGATGTGATTATTACACGAAAGTGCACTTGGGAACTTTTCGCGTTTCATTTTCCCCGTGGACTCATGTGGAATATATATATATATATATATATATATATATATATATATATATATATATATATATATATATATATATATATATATATATATATATATGTATCCGGGATATATATATATATATATATATATATATATATATATATATATATATATATATATATATATATATCCCGGGACCGTGCCTGCGTAAGGGTCAGTAAAACGCTAACCGCTACACCACGGAGGTGTAAGGAGCACGGGTGCGTTGGGTCGTTTGTATTTATGAGGTAGAGTGCGTCAGCTCTGACGTAATTGCAGGGAGGGAGGTAGCTCAACTTATTGTAGGTGGGTGTGGTATTATCCCGCCCATACGTATGGCAATAAGGGTGTGGGAGGGTTAGTGAGTGAGTGCGTTGATGCAGCCGATATCTATGTGCGCTGGTCCAGTCGGGCCTGTGATGAATGAGTGCGTTGAATCCAGTATTATTAGAAATCTTCCTTTGGTTCTGTGTTGTTCTCTCTCTCTCTCTCTCTCTCTCTCTCTCTCTCTCTCTCTCTCTCTCTCTCTCTCTCTCTCTCTCTCTCCTTTCCCATATCTACCCTTCCATTCCACCCTGCCCTTCCATCAACCCCTCCCACACCCCACAGCTCACCATGTCTCCCCGTGTACAATGTCTTTTCCAAAAGTTTATTTGTTCAATCCGCCGTATTTGCTTGCCGAGACCGTAATGTACTTGCGATTCTTGTTAGTTTGTCGGCTGCTGCTGCTGCTGCTGAAGGTGAGCTAGGGGGAGAAGGGGAGAGGGGAGAAGGGGAGAAGGGGAGAAGGGGAGGAAGCTGCTGGGTTTGCAAAGGATTCCTCTTGTGGGTTTGAACTCCCCCACCTGTTGATGCCGAGGGTTGGTTTTATTGGCTTATTTCGTTTGCGGACCTGTGTTGCATATCACGGAGGAGAGAGAGAGAGAGAGAGAGAGAGAGAGAGAGAGAGAGAGAGAGAGAGAGAGAGAGAGAGAGAGACGAAGATATATTAGTTTGATGTTGAAGAATACTTTAGACCACAGATTAATTCATGTTTACTCCAATACTCTCTGCGTATCTCTCTTCCCTTCTCTCTCTCTCTCTCTCTCTCTCTCTCTCTCTCTCTCTCTCTCTCTCTCTCTCTCTCTCTCTCTTCATTCACCAACATATCTATGTTTTTTTATCTTCCTCCTTAGCTATGTTTTTATGTCTGTTCATTTATTCGCTTACATAAAGGATTTAGAATAATCTTCCTGTTCCAGGATCCATTTGTATGGGGCTCCTGCGTGGGCAGTTGGAGTTCAATGTCCTCACTATGGAAGCGGCATCATAAGTATGAGGGGATTTTGTGATATGTTAAATTGATGTTTGTGATGTTGGAGTGATGGATGGTGCCCAGAACACAGAGGAGAAAGTGTAACTCGTATATGCATAGGGGGTGATGTTTCAAGTGAGTGCATGCTTGTGGTTGATAGGCAGCTGTGGCGGGGACCGGATTCCTTGTCTAAACATGGTGCTGGTATGTATATATATATATATATATATATATATATATATATATATATATATATATATATATATATATATATATATATATATATATATATAATTTTCATATGAATCGAAGACTCGTATATTACTCGGCTCATATTTGCTCAGTATTTTTGGTATCTCCTCGCACGTTTTCTTCTCAGAGCACATGTGGACAACCTGTCGACAAAATTCTCCATCGTCTCTACATACGCTGTGTGGGATCGACTTTCTGTGGTTTCTACTTACCTCCTGTGGCAGCAGTAGCCTCGTGGCTTATCATTTATGGTCTCTGTTGGTCTCTACTTGGTCCCTGTGTCGGCATATCATCTATGGTCCTCCATACCTCCTCTGTCTTGTTCACCGCGTCCATATAAAGTACTCCTCCACCTTGCCTCATTGTTTATGCATGACACGCGAGATTTCGCCTCGCTGTCCTTCAATACCGCGGAGGAGACGATTCGCACCACTGTGGTGGGATGCAAGCCTTCATGACTCTAACTTCCACAGAGGAACTCTCACTATCATCGTCTTGTGGTGCATGACTTTTCATGTGTTCTCCTATTCAAGCAGCAGCTTACAAATGTTGACTCAACTAGCGCCTTACTATCAACGTGTCTTACCACACTGATTTCTATGTTTCTGATATCTTCCACTATCACAACCAACCTCGAAATGACCCAGTGGTCTCTTGCTGTCTGTATTCCTTTGTATTCTTAATGATGTATTTACTGCTGCTTTTTCTCGACATGATTTGCATGAAATATTCAAGATGCTGTATCTATGCCTCAGTCTGATTTACGTAAATGTATTTCAAGAGGTTCTTCGCTGCATTTTGGTCTCGAACAAGGTTGGAGGTCTCTTATATTTCCTGTAGGGTAGAGAGGCCGGTGAGAAAACAGAGAAGATGATTAAGACAAGAGTTCCACAAGGCGATTTCCTGCCTCAGCTGCAGATTTTGACATACCGATATCATAATCTCGTATTTCGAATATCTGCTTTAAGTATTTCGAGGAACTTCTAAAGATGCAAAAATACATCACAGTCCGGTATCTAGCAATAACTTGGTGTGTAAGAAGTTCCGAGAACATTTAGAGAACTAGAACCTGCTTGTTTCTAAGATCATAAATTCCTTGACGACTTCTACTCCAACAACAGAGCCAAATGAGAACTTTGCCTCTGAGACTTTTTGATTTGTGTCTGTGTGTCTGTTTATTCTTGAAATGTTTTCCATGTCAAATGTTTCTCTTTTACTATCAGCGTCCGTCTCTCTTCCTCTACTTGTTCCAGGTCATTTACTCCCACTGTGTCCGAGAACGAAGAGGAATCACTCCGTCTGACGTAATATATGATGACGAGTACGTGGCCAGCTCAGCACAGACATACGTTGCCACAGAGAGTCTGTGTATGCTCGCTCGTCTGTGCGGGTGAAAGATGCCATTGACACGATCCAGTTACAAGTGGTTTCGTTCTGTGGTTCCGATGTATTACGACAAGGTTAACAACGCCGTTCTTAAGGCCTGCTTATCAATGATATTTCCTTAATCAACTCCCGAGCTCTATGCAAACTCCGCATCGCTAACGTGTCTGTTTTGGCAAGATATGTGATACCTGACTTCCGCTGCTCTCATATCGCTTTTACTAATTAGCGAACTGAACGCCCTCTTCGCAGTCTTGATGTGCGCTCAATCCTGGAAGTTGCATTCTAGTTAGTACAATCTTAAAGACAATCGTCAATTCTTACCATCATCATCATTTTCCTCTTCCTTCATTTCCTACGTGGGTTATACATTAACCTTTTTCTTCTTGTTTTTAGTCGGAGATTTAATCATAAAGATGATGATGAATACGTTGCTTGATGAAAGGATCACCGCCTTATATCTACAAGTGTAGATGGCGGCACAAGAGGCAGGGTGACCAGAGGTCAAGGGTCATCAAAGTGTTGCGGGTCCCTACTCCTCAATAAAAATGTATACATATATATATATGTGTGTGTGTGTGTATATATATATATATATATATATATATATATATATATATATATATATATATATATATATATATCTATGGTGAAACGGGTAGGGTTCCTGAACATAACACAATCAAGGGTCGCTTAGAGTTGAGCGTATAGATTCGAATCCTGGTTGCGGCAGTCGGTCCACAGTCAACCCAGCTGTTCATCCACTTGTAAAGGTTGGTCGATAAGATGGGTACCTGGCGCAGGCTACGTTTTATACATATATAAGATGTTTAGACATATGTGGAGATACAACTAGATTTGTAGATATACATAAACATATGATAGAATATGTGATATATGGTATACATTTATGTAGTTTAACATGGAGATGGCATGAGGCTGGAACTTGTTTGAGAGAGAGAGAGAGAGAGAGAGAGAGAGAGAGAGAGAGAGAGAGAGAGAGAGAGAGAGAGAGAGAGAGAGAGAGAGTTCTTCGAGTGTTGACGATGATGCTGTCAGTCACGTCTGTGAACAGTAAGAAAGTCTCGCCTTGCAATACAATGACTGCGGACCGGGAGAGTGTGAGTGTATGTATGACTGCTAAGTGTCAGATTGTTCGAGTGTGTGTGTGTGTGTGTGTGTGTGTGTGTGTGTGTGTATAACTGTAGTTGACATGATCGTTGATCGAACCTGAGTGAGTCTGGCAAAGATATAAACGCCGGAGTGGTGCTGTATACGCCCCCACCACCACCACCACCACCCTGTACCAGACAGCAGGGGTCCTGCACATGGTTTACACTTGCTGTTTTTTCTCCTTGGCTTTATGTTCATGATTCACGGTCCTCGGCCCGAGCTGGGTCATGGGGTGGTAAACCTGACGGCAGGAAGGGAAGGGGAGGGTATGGGAGGGAAAGGGAGTAAAGGAAGAGAGCTTCAGGCAAGAGAGAGAGAGAGAGAGAGAGAGAGAGAGAGAGAGAGAGAGAGAGAGAGAGAGAGAGAGAGAGAGAGAGAGAGAGAGAGAGAGAGAAGGCGGGGGAAAGAGGAGGAGGAGGAGGAGGAGGGAAAGGGGCTACAAGAAGAAGGGTAATGATGACGAGGGTGTCTAGTGGAGTGGGGGACGACGGGCTGCTGTAATGGAAGGATCAGAATGCCTTTCTTTGCCTTCATCCTCCAGTTTCCAGGCCATCATCCATCAGTTTCCAGGCCTTCATCCTCCAGTTTCCAGGCCATCATCCATCAGTTTCCAGGCCTTCATCCTCCAGTTTCCAGGCCTTCATCCAACAGTTTCCAGGCCTTCATCCATCAGTTTCCAGGCCTTCATCCTTCAGTTTCCAGGCCATCATTCATCAGTTTCCGGGCCTTCACCCAACAGTTTCCAGGCCTTCATCCATCAGTTTCCAGGCCTTCATCCTCCAGATTCCAGGCCTTCATCCTCCAGTTTCCAGGCCTTCATCATCAGTTTCCAGACCTTCATATATCAGTTTCCAGGCTGAGATTCATCAGTTTCCAGGCCCTCATCCATCAGTTCCAAGTCCTTCATATATCAGTTTCCAAGTCATCATTCATCAGTTTCCAGATCTCCATCTATCAGTTTCCAAGCATTCATTCACCAGTTTCTGAGCCTTCATCCGTCAGCCTCTGGTATGATGATAATCATGCTGTGAATACAGAGTGACACTGAGATCTTGGTGTGTTGGTGAGGTGGGTATATACAGCAGCAGCACCGGCCTCAGCCGCCTGTGGGCACCTTACTCCTGCAGCGGGCGCAGGAGGAGGAGTAGACACCGTGAGAATCCAGGCTTGTCTTCAGCACCCACACCAAGCAATGCCAACACATATTAAACAGCACCTCCCTCCCTCCTCCTCCTCCTCCTCCTCTCTCTCTCTCTCTCTCTCTCTCTCTCTCTCTCTCTCTCTCTCTCTCTCTCTCTCTCTCTCTCTCTCTCCCCACCCGTCCGCCCTCTGTTTACCAGCTCAAGTGTTAACATTATAATATTTTAAGTAGGTCTGGAGGCGAGGGGGGGCCCCTCTTCCTTCGCTCACTTGTCACAATGGTCGTGTGTGTGCTTCTGCCTCCGTGTTTAAACGTCCTCTCCTTTTGTTTACATCGATCAGCTGAGTGATAGTCCCCAGCCAATCAGCTGGCGTCGCTGACGTCACTGATCAAAGCAGGAGACCCTCTGATTGTGACACAGATTGTCTTATCTTGCTTGAGGTTCATAGTTTAGAGGAAAGGATAAAGAAATTCGTGTATTATCATTATTATCATTATCATTATCATTATCATTATTGTTATTATTATCATTATTGTTATCATTACTATTATCATTATTATCATTATTATTATCGGTATTAATAGTATTATCATTAATATGATTATTATCAATATTATGATTATCATCATTATTAATGTTAACAATGACGGCATGGCCAACCGAATACCCTAATAAAGGCCATCTCTTTAAAGCTCTGTATATACATTTTTATATACCCCAGCCTTAAGCCAGGTATCCAGTCTACTGACCATACCTATAGTGGAGGATGAACAGCTGGGTAGACTGCGGACCGACTTCCGTGACCAGAATTCGAACTGGCAGTTTGGTAATGATCAATATTCACTGAGGTCTTTTAATGGAAAAGTTTTGAAGGGAGACGAATATCGTTGTCCATGAATATACGATCAACTGTCACTTGTGGAACCTCAGGGTCAGGGTTTGAAGGCACAGAATGTTGCCTCTGAAATCACAATTCTGTATTATGGTCACTGTTTTTTCTCGTGTTTGATGCTCTTGTTTTTTTTCTTATGTGTGATGAAAAATATCACAATTCAGCAACCCTGTCTATACGGGTTTTTGTGCATGCCGCATTTTGTCCATTTGTTATGGATTAAGTTGCCTGCAGTTGGTTCTCTTTTGTTTGCTGTGTACTGATCTTCTTCTTCTTCTTCTTCTTCTTCTTCTTCTTCTTCTTCTTCTTCTTCTTCTTCTTCTTCTTCTTCTTCTTCTTCTTCTGTCCCATCTTTCTCTCCTTCCCATCCCTCGTCTGTCCTTCACAACACAACAACATAGCTACAACCCTCAATACTAAGTGGTGTCCCGTAAGGCAACGTCCTGTCCCCTCCTATCTACTCTTCTAGTTCCCTCCTCCGTAACAGCCTCTCTCTCTTCCCTTTTCTTTCCCCCTTTCCATCCTTTCCCTTGCCTTTCCCGTCGTCTCCCGCTGCGGGTGGGTCCCCAGGGGTGGTCCAGCACCAGGTGACGCTTGGGGCAGTAAGCAAGTTTTTCTCTGTGCCGCCACCTAGAGCGCCCCACCCACCTGCTGGTTCACCTCTCCCCTCACTGACGCCTCTCTTTCTCTCCCTTTTCCCTCCTCCTCTTTCTCTCTTGCCTTGTCCTTTAATTTTCTTTCTTATCTCTCTCTACTTTAGGATTCATACATCTGATCCTTCTTATTAGCGTATGTTGAGTGACGAGTATGATGTATAACAGAGTATTTGTAGGCTGTAGGATACATAGGATGAAGGATACGTGAGGGGAGAGATGCATGAGTCATTGGGTGAAGGATACGTGAGCTGGAGGATATGTGGGGTACAGGTGATGTGAAGTTTACATGGGTTGGGCGATGCAAGAGTGGGATGATACATGAGGTGAAGGATACATGGGATATAAAACTGCAGGATACATTCATAAGACCTCAAGTTGCTTCCTGTAGGATCTATGGCACAAGGGTTCATTCTACTTCCACAGATCGACTCACCAAGTTGCAGGTCAACACATCTGTCCTGTATCTGTCTCGGAACATTATCTGATGATCGAACTCGTACACGGTTCATAATGAGCTTCTCGAACACGGCGATGCGACCCTTGACCTCAATGGCACGACCTTTCGCACGACGGTACGACCTTTTACACGACGGTACGACTCTCAATAAAGCCAGCACGACACAACAGTGGGACATCTGAATATGATGACATGGCCTTTGACCTGACCCCTCTAGGTATGTTGTGTATGTGTAGGATCTATTGTGCGTTTAATGTTGTACATGTGTTATGCAGCTGTAATTACAAATGTACAAGGAAGTCACTGGGCACTTTGCTGGTGTGATGAATGTAGGAGAATATGTGGGGAAAGAATGAGCACACACACACACACACACACACACACACACAGGATGGATCGGCAACCTTCCCACCCAGGACGGTGTTGGTTAGGCCTGTCATCACCCACCACTCAGTAGCACTTGTGGTGGGTAGACTCCAAGGAAAAAGGCCATAACCGACTATCTCTTGAAACTTTCAAAACGACACTAAAATCGACCAAAACGTTTCTTGTGCTTTACGCGTGATGGTTTAATTTTACCTCTAGCCGAGGAATGAGGGTTCAGATGAGGGTTCATTCGGGTTTGATTTCATCTCGAAATGAATTACGAAAGTTCATTCAGGTTACCTTTCATTATTCGGATTTGATTTCATCTCGAAATAATTATGAAGTTTCATTCAGGTTAAACTTTCTCTCGAAACGAACCATTAAGGTTCGTTTTCATCTCGAATCAAATATTGCAGGTTCATTCAAGTTTGCTTTTACCTCGAACCGAATCACACATCCGAAAATTCACTCCGAAGATGAAGCTTCATATCAGACCGAATCGCGTATCAAAGAGATCCATGATTCTTTCAGGTATTTTCAATCATTTTTGGTCCATTTACGTTCAGATTCATTTACGACGAACAACCAGCTTATCAACACGTTTCACATGCTTCCTCCCTCGGCCGCGGAGTGAATAGACCGCAGCTGATGCGGCATCCTCAGCTTCCACCGCACATCTAGCCTGATCTAGGAGAACTAGAAGGGTTCCTCTGATATAAAATGTTGACCCAGACTTAAATATTTGTCTAGGTTCGTCCTGGGTCTCGGGTTACTGCCGTGAGTAAGACTTTCTTCGTGTAAACAAACCCAACATTTACAGCCCCAGTAACCTAAACATGGACACTCCCAGCAGGCCATTTTCGACCCTAAATGTCCCTGAACTTAAAGATTAAGTTGGGACGCCTAGGGTGCCCCGTAGGCAAACAAGTGACGTCACAGGAAATGGTGTGACGTCACGGTTTACAAGCCAGCCTGCTGCGGGGTTCGAAGCTTCGTTTCCCACAAATATTAAGTTCCGGAGCGCCACAGCCCCTTGAACCCGCCATTACGACGGAGTACGCTGAAGGTTACGTGGGCTGCAGGATACGTGGGCTGCAGGATACGTAGGCTGCTGGATACGAGGGCAACTGGATACGAGGGCTGCAGGATACGTTGGGCTGCAGGATACATGGGTTCAACCATATGAAACCTGGAGGTCTGTGGGCCTGGAGTATACTTGGGCTCGAAGATATGTGAACTGGTAGATACGTATAGGAAGGAGGATACGTGGAGGTTTGAAGGTAGGTTATGTGTGAGTGTGTGTGTGCGTGCATGTGTGTGTGTGTTATACACAAAACACACACCTGTGAGCTTGCATGTATATGTCTAGTGTTCTGTACATGTATCTGCAATTACCAATTTGTAATGACCTATCTGCATTGCATAAGGAGGGAGTTCTACAGTGGGGCCCCACCGCCTGGACATTCTCTGGTGTGGTGCAACTTTTCTAACATTGGTATGGTGTCCACCTGGTGGGGATGGTGGTGGAGGCGGTGGTGGTGGAGACGGTGGTGAAGGAGGTGATGCTCCTGGCTGATGGGCAGGTGTCACACATCGATGGACTTGGTTTATTTTCTCCACACTTGCCTGGCTTCACCAACACCATTCTGTAAATAAATAGTCCTGAGCCAGTGTCTGGTGGAGATGCTGTTGGTGATGGTGGTGGTGGTGGTGATGATGATGAGTTTTATGTACCTTTTCTCGCATTAGTAGTAGTAGTAGCAGCAGCAGGTGCTAAATGTTTTTGTCTGATAGATACGAGGCTGATTTTTGAAGTTTCTTAATATGTGGTTTTAATGTGTGGAGTAGTTGTGATATAGTTGCTATATAAACCGTTCTAGATCTATATACCTGGTCATTCTGGCCTTGAAGTTTCCACTTGTTTCATTTTCTTTCACTGTGTTTGATAATGACTTTTGTCTTGCTTGTTTTGCTATAGGTTATGGTGGTAATGGTCGTTATAGAGGCTACAATTAGTTCTATGTAATGGTCGCTGTCTAGGTCTATTTTGATATTTCTCCGTCATACATTGAAGGCTGTTGTGACGACCCGTACTGTTGTTATGACCGCTGGGGTAGTATGTGTATAACCTACGTCTTTCGTAATGATTTACCGATACTCACCTCCATAAGAACGACTGTACGACCACCCTTGAGCACAACGGAGGGGACGACCCTTAAGTACTATGGCGTGACCTTTGACCTAACCCTGAAGGATGGATCGGGTCAAGTGTTATAGTGCATCATACTGACGTACTCGAGGTCACCCCCGTTATCTATGTCTTATGATGATTGTAATATCAAAAGGTTATAAACACCGCTATGAATACAGCTGCATTGCGACCATGAGGTGTCATAGTCCTACAGCAATGTAAGCAATAGAGGACGATACGTATGATACATACATGAAAATAGAACTCAAGCTTGATGGATAGATAAGGAAAAGGTAATTAATTTTTGAGTTAAATCAGAGTGGGTGATGTCTCTTGCGAGATTAAGCAAAGTTGATCCAGTCACTTTCCTCGACAATTTTTACAATTCCTTACCTGCCTATACGATGCAGCGTGTCTAGACGAGATCCTCTTTTGGTTGCAGTGACGCATTTGTATCCAATACGAGCCCAAATCTAAAGGATTTTATTCCCTTTAACAGTCGAACAAGGCAAACCACAAACATTAGAGGGTTCAGAACCTCACCTTGTATAGCGCCATTATCAAATGAGGAATCAAGTGACATGACTTTATCATCTTTTCAGTAACTTTTTTGATTTGAACCAAAATGAAAAAAAAGTAACTTGCTATGACAAGACGACACTCTTCTTAAGTAACACTTTGAAGAAATCTTAAGTGCTCCCACATTATATAAAGTGTCTTAGAGGCGGCAAGTACAGGCGAAATGAAAGAATTATCGAAGACTGCAGTAATGACTGTTGTGCTGACCTGGGGGAGACAACGACCTCGAATTTAAAACCAGTTGTTATAACATCAACACTCAGGCAGCCCGTAACTATGTCATCAATTTGTTCATCAATGTGTTCAGTGGAGCTGCCATATGGCTGATAGTTGGTGATGCTAAAGATGCTTTTTGCGTCATAGTGAGTTGAACTGGAATATGATTGATAGTGGTTGATAAGAGATGAATGATAAAAGTTGATCAAGGATTGTTGATTGTACTTGATAAGGGATTGATGATATAACAGTTATTAGGGTATTGATAACAGCAGTTGATAAGGAAATAGTGATATCAGTTGATAAAACATTGGTAATATGACTTGATAAGAAATTGCTGATATAACAGTAGATGAGGGGATGATGATAACTGTTGATAAAATATGAGTAATTGATGATATAGCTGTTAATGAGGATTCATGATAGCTATTGTTAAAGAACCGATGATAGAAGTTTATAAAGGATTTATGATAACAGTTGATGAAGGATTGGTAAAAACAGGTGATAAAGGATTGATCATTGTATCTGATAAGAAACTGATGATATAGGAGATGATAAAGGACTGATGATAGCTGTTGATAAGACCCTGATAGGAATGGAAACTAGAAAGATACATATCAAGAAAGATTTGATATTCCATCCCTTCAAATGCACTGGATCACCAATGTTATTCCCTCATAGTACATCCCTCTCTCCTTTCTCCCTCTACATCCTCCCGCATCACTACACCCTCCTCCTCCATTTCTACACCCTCCTACACCCGAGACCTTCCCTCACCGTATACACTCACGGGTGCGCGTCTCAAACAATGATCTATATTTACCCCTATGGCTCCCGAGTCCAGAATTACCCCCTTCCACCCTCCTTTCACCCCCTAGCTCACGTACCCACTCCATATTTACCCCCTCCAATTCCATGCTGAACCTCTGTTCATCTCTCCCTTCACCAGCGCTGAGTAGCGATATATCTCTGTCTCATACAGAGATAATGTGTTTTGTGGTGTCCCGCATAGCATACATCCCCGAGTGTTTAGGATCCTGAGCAGGTAAACGGTGACGATAATGATGGTGACGTTGGTGACGGTGTTGGTGATGGTGCATGAGGTAATGATGTTTGATGGTGAAGGTAATTGATAAGCCTGGGGATGATGGTGATGATGATGGATGTTGTATGGAGATGCGATGATGGTGACATAGCTGATGGTGATTTGATGACAGTGAGTCATTCTACTTGAGATCCCTGACGAAATGAGATAGTGACGATCATAGTGATGTTGACAGTGAGGTTGAAGGTTATGGTTGGGTTAGAGATGATAAGGTTAAAGATGATAGTGAATATGATGACGACTTCGATGAAAAGGAGAGAGAGAGAGAGAGAGAGAGAGAGAGAGAGAGAGAGAGAGAGAGAGAGAGAGAGAGAGAGAGAGTATGTGTGTGTGAAAGCATTAGCTCGTATGTGACTACTGCTAATAATGTACCGATTATTTATCTTTTTTTTTCCTCTTTGCATTAACCTCAAAAGAAAAAGCAGACACTGAGAGATTGCCGTTTGTGTGTGTGTGTGTGTGTGTGTGTGTGTGTGTGTGTGTGTGTGTGTAGACAACGCGTGAATGGCACGTGTGTCTGTCTGGTCTGATGCGCTTTTAGTGCGGTTGTTTGCCACAGTCATTCTCGTTGGGAAGGTGGTCTGTTTGTTGCATGATTCTGGCAAGGAATGATGGAGAGGTCTGTGGCCTGAGCAGGGGTGCTCTCTCTCTCTCTCTCTCTCTCTCTCTCTCTCTCTCTCTCTCTCTCTCTCTCTCTCTCTCTCTCTCTTAAGCATAAACAAAACCACCATTAGACAACAAGTGTTATAACTTGCTCATGCTCCATTTACGGAACCTCTTCCTTGTTGTGTGTGTGTGTGTGTGTGTGTGTTTGCGTAACCTACTGAACGAATTTTCTAAAAAAAAAAAGAATTTAGTGTATCATCTCCTACTTAGAAAGAATGACTTTTTTAACCACAATTTCAAGATTTTTAAGTGAAACAATATGAAACGACATTGTTGGTTAACTTGTGTCACTGCACAGTTATAGATTTTGGAGTTTGGGTAAATGGGACCTAAGTACTATAAACAAGACAGGTCGAAATTCGTTTCATAATCTGGACAAGTTTTGCCTAGATAACACACGGGTAAGGACGAGGTGTTAGGGTAAATGTGATGGTGGGTTTCAACCAAAGCCACAAAAGATCTCCTTACTCATGTATGATCAATGAACATTTATGTTTTTCTGGCTTAGTGAGTATTCAGAATCTGGTAACCTTTTAATCTAAGAATATACTTACATACACACTTTTATTGTGAATATAAACAGCTTTTTTCGTTTTCTATCTCCCAGATGACAGCGGCGCCACTTAACAAATTGCATGAGTGGTGGAAAATTTCCTGCTCCTCCGTGGCCCACACGTCAGCTGCATGATCTTAAAGATACATGCAGATGTATATATATATATATTTTTCGTCTTGATTTCAGAAATGTATAAATCATTCTCAGATAGGTCTTTGAATATGAATATTCTTAGAACAGGTGATTGTATTGAATTATGCATAGAAATTTCCAAGTTTGATAAATTATTTCTTTTTTACCAAAATAATGTTATGTGTTGGTACCATTATCATGAAATTGGGTGAGTCGAGAACATCTTACATGTATATATCCCTAAGCCAGGTATCCATTCTATAAATCAACCCCTAAAGGTGGATGAACAGCTGGATTGACTGGAGACCAACCACTGCAATTAGGATTCGAACCTATGCGCATGACTCAGGGTGGCCCGTGAATGCGTCACGGTCAGGAACGCTAACCGTTATACCAGTTCTTCGCTTTCCACTTTCCAAATTATTTCGGCACCATCCGCAAACACATTAGTCGGGAATCACATCCTTGTTAGCAAGTCATTCACAGAGGTTAAGAAGTGAGAAGGTCCCAGGCCAGAACCCTGCAGCACACCACTAGCGATCACCCCGCTCTGAGAGAGCTCCTCCGACATGCGTTCTGTCTTGCCTACCATTAAGATAATCATATGTCCATCGATGTAGTCTCCCCTTTATTCCTGTCTGACGACACAGTTTCTGTACCAGCCTCTTATGCGATATTGTGTTAAATCCTTCCTGACAGTCCCATAATAAACAATCCATCCAGTCATCTCTTCTGTCTAAAATAGGCCTCACTCTAAGTGGTTGGTTACACATGACCTCCTTTCCCTAAAACCATGTCATGTCTCCTTCATGTAAATCCTCCTCTGCAGAAAGTCATCCATTTCATTTCTGATTATCTTTTCTAGTATTTTACAGACCACACCTGTCAAGGGAAGGTGGCCTGTGGTTCAGTGCATCCTCCCAGTCACCCTGCTTATACGTAGGCATAACGTTTGTCTTCTTCCACACTCTTGGCACTTTACCTCTTTCCAGTGACATCTTGGACAACAACATTTTGAATGTTTTTTTTTTTTTTTTCAGAGTACCTGCGAACATCTACAGCAAACACGAAGAAATTTCATCAGGAATATGATCTTCATATGGGTTAAAACCCTTCAGTATTCTGTTCATGATTCCACGACATCCTCTCCATTGCATCTCATTGATGATAGGGTTATAGTGTCTCTATCATTCAGTTCTTCGCACACCCTTACATCGTCCTATAGAACTCTTCCCTCTCAGTCCTTGAGCCTAATTAGCTGGTCTTTACCTGTCAATTTACGTCTGATGAAACGATGGAGAAGTGTTGGGTAATCTTTCGCATTTTCCACGATACTCTTTTCAGAGTTCCTGTGTTCGTCTCTTCTTATCCTGCTATACTCATTTCTTGCTACCTTGTAGCTTAAAAATGCTGGCTCGAGTGTCGCCTTTATCTCCGTCACAGACCCTACGTACTCTTTCATGTTCTGACATCTTTTACTGAACCGTTCCTTTCTTTTCCTCAATTTTCTTCTCCATTTCAGGCCAGAGGAACACATGAACAGTTGTCCTACTTGTTCTTTGTAAATTTCTCACATCTTCCACCACAAAATTGGCCCTGGTTCCCGGCTGCTGAACTCCATTTTCCAGTATACTCTCTCTCTCTCTCTCTCTCCCTTTTCTCTCTCTCTCTCTCTCTTGCTCATTCCACCACGCCCACGCCTCCTTGCATTTCCTACTACGTCCCCTTATACCTCACCCACGTCCTTTACCACAGATATTGCCGAGTTCAACGTAGATTCCTCGATTGCAATGTCTTCCCGAAGTCTGGTCACATCTCTGCCCACCAGACGTTCTCACCTCCATGATGGTAGTGAAGCGTTACGTGTTAACTTTTCCTCCAGTGGTTCATCATACGTGATCTTCTCAGCCTCATCATATGTTCAGATACGGTCTAGTAATGATGGTGTATCCGCCACACATAGTGCTACAGGAAATTTTCCTGTGTTTTGCATGTACTTGAGCCTTGATGCATGTATTTATGTATGTACGGCTAACTTACAGCAGGTTGTGTGTGTGTGTGTGTGTGTGTGTGTGTGTGTGTGTGTGTGTGTGTGTGTGTTTTGCAGGTGTGAAGTTTTTCCTGTGTGGGTTTGATACGAGGTGCCACGTGTGTTTGTTTGTAAAGTCAACAGTTGTATATCTACTGCTGGTGGAGGTGGTGGTGCTGGCCTCTCCACCACCACCTCCACCTCCACCTCCACCACCACCACCTCCACCGTCTTTATCTCCAAACCATTAAGGATATTCAACCTGCTTGAGTCCAGGTACTCGTTATAAAGAAAATGTTGAATTTCTAAACTATTTTTTTCCTTCATAGAAGCATGAGATTTTCAGATTTTTATAGATTTTGTATTCGAGATTATTTTCTATCTTTCTATTGTTTCACCTACAATGTACGGAAGATTTTTCAATTTTTTCTCAAGATTTTTTTGGATGACATATTAGGAATCACAATCGTTTGACATTTTTCCCCCTAGACATTAACCACCACCTCCAATGATTAACAAATAGAACCCTTTATTCCATCCTATTTCTTGAACCTCGCGTTATTTGTACATTCCACGTCAAAACAACACTTTTTATCATTTTTCGAGGAGCCAATTTTTGCAGCGGGCCAGACTGTGACGGAGTCATCAGCTCCACCAAAAAATTTAAGGATAACATAAATAGAATTAGGACCCAGGAGAAGCCCTTGTGGAACTCCACCCTAAGGCTGACTGGGTGACATAAGGACGCCACCCACTATATCTGGAGAATGGGAGTGTCGGCCTTTTTACAAGTCGCGTGGTAGCACCCTCCTGCCCCGAGGCACTGTTTTCAGAGTCGTCTGTGTGTCTGGGGAGAGTAGGGGGAGAGTGGGTAGGGGGAAGAGAGCGGAGTGAGAGGGGAGAGACTACGGGGTGACCAGTTAATGACATTGGCAGACGTATAGCACAGTAGCGGCCCACCTGAGTCTCTCTCTCTCTCTCTCTCTCTCTCTCTCTCTCTCTCTCTCTCTCTCTCTCTCTCTAACATCACTGCACCACACCCATGTCCCACCTTGCATTACCAATATCTCCTTATACCTTTACCCATGCCCCTTATACTCCCATACTCACTATAACCAATCCATATCCATCATACCCCACAGCACTCAACTCCCACATGCACTATCTACCTCCCATGTCTACCATACCCAATATAAAACCAAGTATTCCCCTACCATGTCCACCTAACACCTCCCATACCCAACCTATACTACACATTCACATAGTACTCGCCTTCCATATCTCCCATATGCCTGCCGTATCCACCATACCCCACACATACCCATATCTCTCCCCTCCCATGTCCACCATGAACCTCCCATATCCACCATACCCCAGGCAGGGGGCTCCATCCTCCCTCCCTCTGCGCCTCGGAAGGCGCGTGTACTCTCTTCGACCAATGTTGTGATCCGCTTCTGTACAACAACAGACAAAATATGGAGGAGAAATCCCAACACACGGGCTGTATGCCCTCATACACGCGCGTGCCCATGCGTGCCTCCTCTGTGGCTAGTCTCTAAGAATGTTCTTAGAAATAAATAGAACACATGAGTATTATGGGTTGTTAGGTATGTATATGGAAAATAATACATAAGCATGTGTATGTATAGTGAGGCATGTCTATGGATGATCAAGTACACATGTGTACGTTATTCATAAGGGTAGTTAGATACACTATGTATGGCTAGTTCAAGGTACACATGTGGATAGTTTGAGCTCCACCTCTTACTTGCCTCCCCCTCCTCCACCCACTCCTCTCTTTCTTTCTCATCTCGTAATTACCTTTCGCCTTGTCTTGAGGGAGGCCATTGTTGTGAGCTGCTCTTGTCTAACATCACTAAAGAGACGCTCATAACACAGGAGGCAACGGGAAGGTAGAGCGCCGCTCTGGGAACAGTGTATAGCGTCCATCTCCATCTCTGTCACCCTTTCATCTAGGTTGGTACCACTGGGGCGGGTTGTGAGGGATGGACGTGGGGTGGACTTTGAGGGCGAGAGACTGCTAGGAGAGAGATGAAACTTGATCAAACTTGACTGATATCCATTTATCTGATACTGAGAGGTTGACATGGAGAGTGGTTAACTTGTCCCTCATCTCTCTCTCTCTCTCTCTCTCTCTCTCTCTCTCTCTCTCTCTCTCTCCATCAATTCATCTCCCTCATGTGTTACCCAGCCCCTAACCATTCCCCTCCCCCATCTATCCCCTCTCCCCATCTATCCTCTACCCCCCCCTTCCCCTCCCCAGTTAACTGGTTGACGACCTGGATGTAAAAACCATTAATGAGAAACTCCGTCGGGCGCCAGTCCACCAGTTTGGCCCCGAAAAGAAAGACTAATCTGGCATTCCTCTCTCTAATGACCCTGCACGAGCGATGGAACACGCGCCTGGCATGAGAGAGAGAGAGAGAGAGAGAGAGAGAGAGAGAGAGAGAGAGAGAGAGAGAGAGAGAGAGAGAGAGTTTGCTCTAAACTTTCAATACATTCCATATCAGAACAGACAAGAGTATCATCAGCAAATATGAATATCATAAACTATGTTTATTATCAACAGTTTATAAATAATCACCTTTTATCTGCATTATTTACTCAAGTCCAGCTGCTTTATCCAGATTTTTCATAAAATACTAAATCCTCAGAATTTTCGCTATTCGGAACAAGATTACTGAGCTAATTACGTAGTTCTTTTCACCAGTTAGGATATTATTACAGAGCTAATTACACAGTGGTTGAAATTTTATCCATTAGTCAGTTCCTGAATCTGACACATGTTTTGGTTTGATGTTTTACCATTTCTAAATAACATAGAAAAACAGTGAATTATAGTTGAGGTGGGGGGTAGGGGGGATGAGGAGGTCCCCCAGTCCTCCCCCCCTTCCCCCCAGCTCGTCATAATGCTCACTGAGTGTCTCGTTAGTCATGATGCTCTCTGAGTGAGTGGTAGTCATGATGTTTACCGACTGTGGTGGTCATAAGGCTCTCTGAGTGGCTGGTACATATATGCTCTATCAGTATTTGAATGTCATAATGCTCTCTGAGTGTCTACAATTTATTCATAATGCTCTCTAAGTGACCGGCCTTATACCTAAGGGTCGTACCGTCGTGCTCAGTGGTCGTACCCTCGTGATCAAGAGTCGTACCGTCGTGCACAAGAGCCTCGAGGGTCGTCGTACCGTCGTGCGCGGAGAGGTTAAGATTAATTCTCTAATAAATCTTTGTAGACGACACAACAAACAACATGTGTACTTCCAAAACAACAAGTATTAGCCTCAGGTCGAGTATCCGTGTGTCTCTCCCTCGCTGTATGTCTTGTTATAATGAACATTCATCATGGTGGGAGAGGCCTCTTGTAACAAGGGCACGTTAAATAATGAGTCATGGGACTTACCTTTATCTTAGACCTTCACTTCGACTCGTAATCTAATCACTTCAATTGCTAGATGGTAATTGAGTACGTGGGTAACCAGGTCTGCTTTCTCTTCTAATGTGTGTAGTTTAGGAAAACAAAAAATGATCACATGGGTGAATGGTTTTGAGTGAGGTCAAATTGATATCTCCAGAAACACTTGCTACTCTTTATTCAGTAAAGATACATAGCCACACAAACACACTGCATCCACACACACACACACACACACACACACACACACACACACGCAAACACAAGTGCATTTTCTGAAAGTACTTTTAGTGTCTCGTTCATCATATCTGTGGCTGTGGAGTCAGTGACATAGGTACTGGAAGACGAGAGACTCAACGTATACGAACTGAAGTTGAGGATAATGGTATGATCTGTGGTGACGGTAGCTGGTGTGGGTAATGAAGCCAAGACTAAAAGTATCAGTGTAGCGTGCGACGTGCGTGCGATTCGGAAGGGAGGAAGTCTAGTGGTTTTCGGGTATTAAACACAAAACTAACTAAGATACTATACTAGAAACACCTTCCAAATATCTATTAATTTATTTTTTGAGTTCAGTCTAAGCATATATGATATTCGGGATCTGCTGAGCAACAATTTACGATGAGATTACCAGAAATCCGAATTCCGTTTCGACTACCTTGTCGAAGCGCTTCGAACTCCCTTCATGTATTTGAAAGAGGAATGAAGATGTTCATATATACGAAAGAATCGGTGATGTACGCGCATGAGGGAAGGGGTAGGGGGTTTACGGAGAAGTGGATTCACCCGTCCCTCCCCTCCCCTTAAGCAGTCACGTGACAAAGGGGAAGACTAGACAGGAAACCCTGTGGGAAGGGAAGTGAGGGGAGAAAGGGGAGGGGAACGGATGCTCTGTGAACAGTGGGGGAAATTGGGTGGAATAGAGAAGGAAAACACTCGAGCGAAATTACTACGAAAGAGTGAGTGAAACGTTGTGAAACAAAGTATAATAGAGTGAAACAATAAGAGGGAAACAGCCAGAGGAAAGCGCTGAAAATGAGCGGAAACATACAGTGATACACGGTGAGGGTAAGACAATGATATACAGCAAAAGTAAGACAGGGGGAAACGGCAGGATGGAGTGAAACAGATATAACGAATAGAGTGACAGAGAATAAGACTGAGTGAAACGATGAAATAGAGTGAATCAAAGTAAGAGTAAAACGGTGAAATAGTGAAACGGAATAGTGATGCATAGTGAAACAGAAAAGTGCTGACAGTGAAAGTGAAAGATAGTGAAATAAAGTGAAATAGAGTGAGGCAGAGCATAACAGCAAAGCAGTGAGTGAACAGAGTGAAGCAGAGTGTCATAACGTGAGAGTAAAGCAAACTGAAATTGTGATATGTAGGTAAACAAAAGGAAACAGTACAATAGACTGAAAGAGTAAGAGAGAAGCACTAAACTATAGTGATATAGAGTGAAACAGAGTGAAACCAAGGATGATAGTGTAAAAGTAAGTGAATCAGAGTGAAAGAGAGTGAGATGAGGTCAGGTCGAACGGGTTTCAGTGAAACAGTAGAACAAAATGAAAGGGAATGAAACTGTGAAGCAATAATACCAAGACATGTGAAACAGAGTCAAACAAAGTGAAACACAGTAAAGAAGAGTAAAGGAAAGTAAGATACAGGAATAAGGTAGCATAGAATAGAATAATCAAAATTGGTTTTGAGGTCCATATATCTGCTTGCTGGGAATAATGCAGACAAACACTGAGGCCAGATGAGTGCTCTTGGGTTTGATGGCCATCAGCAGCTGGGGATCATTAGCCTGGAAATCGTATACAGAACTTTAAACGCACAAAACTGAGAAGTGAAAAGGTTGTTAGTTGAAATCTGTGAATTGGTAGTTTATTTGAGCTTAAGGTCTATCAACTGCCAGGGTCATTAAGGCTGTGAGTCAGACTATATCCACCAGGTGTTGAGGATAGTTTTAAGTTCACATACACTAATACACCGATGCTTGTGGCTCTTTGACTATTCATAAGATCCTCAAGAATTATTCTTAAATCTTGCTATGTATATCTATTCAATTCTGTATTGGTTTATTGTTCTACCTTGATATTACTCTATGATTTCTTTTATGAGTTTTAGTGTTTCAATTTGAACAATTAGGAAAAATAGTGTTAAATATTCTTTTCGTTATATGTCTTGAGAACAAAGGTAATATATATATGTTTCCATAAAAAGAAATTTGTGGGCTTCCAGCGTATGTGAACAAGAACAACAAAATAGTTCGTATTTTTGGCTAAATGGATATTCATATTTTGTGTAACCATGTTGACACATGAAATAAATTCAAGCAGCTGTCTAACTGTTGTATCATTTTTATGATTTTGTTACGTAGGAGGCTAAAGGAAGAACGAAAAGATATCTATAAGTATCTAACTTCAGTAGAAATATGAATAAACATCAAAAAACTCATTTGCATGTATATGAAACAGCAACAAAGAATTAGAAGACTAACAGCAGACTCCGCAACATGAGATCAGATGACTTTCATATTTAGCGCCCTACATGGATATTAGTCGTGTTTTGTTTATTCTGGTCCACACATACAAATACACAAACACAATTACCATTAGGTGCCAACTTGGCACAATCAAACAACCCCCTACTGCATCAAAGCTGAATTGACTTTGTGATATATATATATATATATATATATATATATATATATATATATATATATATATATATATATTATTACTATAGCGTTCCTAACATAGAGATTACTTAGAGAAACAGTGCTCAAAACTCATATTAATAACCTCACGCTTAGGGAAAGTGATTCAACAAAACACATTTCTTAATGATTCACTCACACTGATGAGCACAGTGTCCAGATTTATTCAAGCAGTTGCTACCATGGCCTCGCCCGCTGTGGTCCTGTCTATCTTTGGGGAAGGCAGTCATTACTTTTGTGCCAACGTCGATGAACGTTGACGATAAATCCCCTCTCACCGTTTTCTATACGCTAACCTTCGTCCGCAAAGCTGGATGGATGTATGTAAGTGTAATAAAATGATTGGCTAACACCTGCTAAGTAAATATCATAGTAGAGAGCGTGCCATAAACTTGAAATTTACATATAATGAATTAAGACAGCAAACAGTGAGAACAGACAGAGGAGAGTCTTCACTTACCCGATTCTCTGCCAAGCGCCGACTTCTCCGTTGATCTAACTAACGTCTTGTGTCATCATCTTATACCATCCACAATATACCATTTGATTTATCACGTTCTTCGATAACGTGTCACTCTCTCTATCGATAACGTTTAGAACTTTACAGCAATCGTCTTCATAACCAGTGCAGTTCAACTGCCTAATCTGTTCATTGTATAAACTGACTTACTGATGATTACGTGTTTTTTTCAACAGTTTTGATCTTGATAGCAGGAGACGACCAGAATGACTTACTGACCAAATTCATTATGTGAGAATAAATATGTACTTGGTATCATGATCTTCGATAGGTCGGTGACTATAAGACTTAACCTACAAGCCAACCATTCCATATTAGCACACAACCAACACCTTCAAAGTACCCACATTCCTTGATGAACAGCGTCCACACCGGCTGAGGCAATGATGAAGAATGTATAAAGAATATATAAGAAATTTTGAGACACTTGTCCATTGCTTGTAGAGTGACTTTTTGTCATGGTGGCAGATGACAAGGCTTTTGTACCAGGCTGAGTCAAAGACTTCTTGAGGCCAATTACTGAATGGAATGAAATCTCTGAGGTTATGGAAGTACTAATTACCTAACGAAAATCCAGGGTCGTACTTGAGGAAATCATTCATAATAGGCATATATATATATATATATATATATATATATATATATATATATATATATATATATATATATATATATATATATAGCTCACAAGTCATCTCGGGAACCATCTTTCTCTCTCCATGGAGTAACATGACCACACAGACCCAAGGTCCAAGAGAGACTTACATCTCAGGAGAAAAAAATCCTCACAAAGAGGAAAATCTGATTTGTCTGTCTGTCTGTCTGTCTGTCTGTCTGTCTCTCTCTCTCTCTCTCTCTCTCTCTCTCTCTCTCTCTCTCTCTCTCTCTCTCTCTCTCTCTCTCAATTTCCCGCATGTCCAACTCGTATGAACGAGGGGACAACCAGAGTACATCTTGCTTCACAGTAGACCTGCAGCCCACGGTAATATCCGTGCCCTAGCCGTTCACACTGACCCAGGCATTGATTGGTCTCCAGTGCCCGCTTGGGTGTGCGTGGAAAAGGCGTGAAGTATCTAGTTTGGCAGCGACCTACAAGGGCTTCCTGTAGTGCATGCAGGAGTGTTTGTTTGTGTTTATTTGTGTGTGTGTGAGTGTGTGTGTATGTGTGTGTGTGTGTGTGTGTGTGTGTGTGTGTGTGTGTGTGTGTCTGTGTGTTTACGTACATCTCTGTTTTTGTAGAAGAGCTGAGGATGATGTGTTGAAGCGAGTTATTTAATATCAGTGAAGTCTCTCTCTCTCTCTCTCTCTCTCTCTCTCTCTCTCTCTCTCTCTCCACCTCCTCCATCTTCTCCGCGCCGAAAACAAAGGAAAAGCCAGTCGAGGTCGTTTGTCATTCACACAGTAGATGGGAAATGGAGCAAAGACTTCGGCTCTTCAAACAGACCCTGACAGTGAATAAGTACTTTTCCTGACCACATAAAAGCACTCAGTCTTCCCCAAGACCTTCTTGACGAATGTTTTTGCGACACCTTAATTGCTAAACGCATAGTGTGTTGTAAATCAGGAGTTTCCGCCTCAGAACACGTTAACTTTAGATCAAGTGTAATCGTGATGAGATGAGAATGCCCCAAAACATTAGAAATAAATAAAGAAAACGTGTTCGGGTACATATGCCAGATTATCTCTCTTTATGTAAATATTTGCGTATTGTGCATCATATTCGTTCGAAATTAGAAATAAATCAATGGTTCAATTTTTTTTAGAATTGAAGTTATCAGCAGAACAAACTAGTTACATCAATTATGGCCCAGAGATTCCCCTTGATATCCGTCTTTACAGGATGTGAGAGCTTTAAATTACCAGATAAAGCGGAATAATTAAACGACCGGGCTATCCTCTTATCAGCAACATCTGTAGTTGGAGAAATATAATAAACTAAGATAATGCAGACCTTCTACTCATCACCCTGTAAGATAAACCCCATCCAGCCGGTTTGTCTAAATAGGCCAAAGATAGCAGATGGCGCGGCGTGTCTGGGGTAACTGAAGGTTGCGTTGTGACTAACATATGTATGTAACGCTCGCCTCCCTCCCTCCCTCACCCTCCCTCACCAAGAACTCGAATGCCGAATCGTCAATTGAGCAAGCGTTACACACCACCGATCATGGGTCGGTTACCGTCAGAGTGCGTTTCTCTCTCTCTCTCTCTCTCTCTCTCTCTCTCTCTCTCTCTCTCTCTCTCTCTCTCTCTCTCTCTCTCTCCTTCCTCATCTTGAAGTGCGGAGTTATGAAGTGTGAAGTAGTGATATGCTCCCCTTGCAATGTCAATATTGACTAAGACGCTGCTGTTGTATTCGGATATATTTTTTTTTTCATCTTTTAAGATTTCCAGTGATGTCATCAGGCGCGCTTGATCGTTTACCTTATAAGAAACATCTCTTATGTGTATGGGTTGAACACCCTTGGAGTCGTATGACAAAATCTCTCCAAGATTCTTCGACAACCAAAATCTCTCCCTCCAACAAACGAGATATTTTCGTGTCTTTATCTCCAACCACCATTAATCAAGTTTGTAATACAACAGGTCTACAGAAACCTTGCTTAAGGCTTCTAACCTTCAATTGTCTTAATGAAATGTTGAATGTAAGAGATCTGTGGTCGTCTCCTAAAAGATCTGTCTTACGTTGATGATGGTTGCGTTCTTCTCCTGCTCACTGTACCCCCAGGAGCTCACCAACAAACCTTGCCCATGATCTAGATCATCCCCTCCAAAAAGAAAAACCTTTTCACTCGAATCCAAAACCAAAAAGATATTCTGTAGTCTGTATGTCCAACGACCTCGTTCCAAATTTTGCTTATAACACTTTTCCTACTGGTTAGTTGGTTGGTCTTTTAGGTGCCTATCATAACTGCCAGAGTCGTTCAGAGCCTCAGCATCAATAACCTACATCCACCAAACGAAAACCTTGAACGCCATCATCAGAAGTTAAGGATAATTATAATACCACAATACACGCTCGCTCTGCGCATGGCTTATGGCTGAGAATCTGCAGCTGGACTACAGTATATATACTGAGTACTGGAACTACTGCCCAGTACATACTGAATGCTGCAGTTGTACGAGGATATACATTCTCCTCTCTCACAAGATGAGCCACAGGTAATCTCAGTGAGAGCAGAGAGCCGAGCGTGCGGTGACTGGAGGCACAGGCGTGGCGGAAATATGGAGCAGATGCCTCCATTTCTCCCCCAGGGAGAAGACAAGCTGGCGGGACGGATAGAAAATGTGACAACAGGTGCCCGGGGGAGAGTCTTATTAATTACTGCCTTTAAACCCCTGAGTGTTGCGCCTGTGTGGTGGAGGGAGATGTTGTCATGAGAGGGGGAAAGGATTCGGGATTGAGGTCGAAGGGTGACAAAATGGAGAAATGGGACGTACAAGGATTAGATAAATAGAAGGAAGAAACATTAATGAATTAGGATGATACACTATAAAGGGGGGAGATGGAGAAATAGAAAACGGATATGAGATACGTGTATACAACATACGCAGGAAGAGAGAAGTGGGGGTGAGGGAGGTTATGATGTGAAATATACACGGACAACCTCGTGTATGAGGGAAATCTATACTTTGTACAATTAAGTGTATTAAGAGGTTAAGTATGAACAGTTCAGATATGAACGGCGCTCATGTGTGATGTGCTTGTGTCTGTGTGTGTGTGTGTGGAGAGAGAGAGAGAGAGAGAGAGAGAGAGAGAGAGAGAGAGAGAGAGAGAGAGAGAGAGAGAGAGAGAGAGAGAGATACATGACCACCACAAACACCAAACGACCAGACGATCTAACACGGACTAACGTCTCCCCAGCGACAGACGCCACAAGAAAGCAACTGAAAGACATGAGAAACTGTAAATATACAATGAAGTCTCAGAGTGTGAAGATAGAGAGGAGGAACAAAGAAGCAAGTGGAACACGAGACAGAATCTTAAGAGGGAAGATATATCGTCAGCTGGGTATGCCCGCCAACTGTGTTAATCAACCGAGTGATTCAGGCCACTGTACAGTATACCAGCAAATAAGTCACGTTCTCCCATGAATAGTTGGTCAATAAGTCACTACGTAGGATAGATGGTGAATAGGCTACTTTCGTGTGTGTGTGTGTGTGTGTGTGTGTGTGTGTGATTATTATTTCTGTGTTGCTGAAGAGTGTTTTACAATTTTCCACTCGTGTTGCCCCGTCTCTTAACTCTGTAAAATATGTTTCATAGTTTTACACTTACAATATATATACATATATATATATATATATATATATATATATATATATATATATATAAACCTCACACACACACCCGCACACATACACACACACACAGCAGCCTAAGCCGTGTGTGTGTGTGTGTGTGTCTCCTGTTCATGCATAAGTCACTGGTTAGGTATGGTTGCTATATATGTAATTCTGCTTAAAAATCCCTGTTCTTAATATCTATTTTTACGCAAGTAAAGAATCAAATGCAAGATTCTGCAGACAAAATAGGCAGCTGAGTGACCAGGAAGTTTCGTAACTTTTGTCTAACAGAAAGTGTTGTTTGCTCATGAAGCATGAGACATGTGAAACCGAAGCAGTGTTAGTTGATTGCCCCCCCCCCCTCCCCCGTGTACGTTATGAGAAAGCGACCTTGTGGTAATGAGTTGGTGGTTCGAAACTTTGAACGAACCGTATCATCCATTGTTGAGCTTTCCTACTCACTGAAAATATACATCATCAATATGAGACCAGTGCTTCATGATCTGTATAGATACATAGCCAGAAGCCGCATGCGCAGTGAGAATGTATATGGTCACAGAATTATCCTTACCGCCTGAAGAAGGTGTTAAAGATTTTTCGGTTAGTGGACGTAGCTTGACGATCTTAATTACCCTAGCAGTTGATGGGCTAAAAGCCCAGACAAACAACCATTTATTGTCAAGGGTTCTACATGTATGAACCAAACATACCATGAAAGTCGTATGGTCCCAGAAGTATTTAGATCACCGGAAGAAGTTGTTGAAAGTTATATCGACTAGTTGGTTATAACCTCTTAGGTTATGATGACTGGATCCTTGACCCGACCCGTAAGAGTGACGTCAAAGGTCATAATGTAAATCAACTCATAGTATGTATAGGGTAACAGTGTAAATAAAGTCACAGTGTAAATGAGGTAAGAACATGAGTGGATGGTTTTAGTCAATCTGTCACTGATGCATACTTTTGTCTATATATACGTAAGTCACTAAAGCTATGATAATGATAGAAATAACAATAGTAATAATAATAATAATGATAATAATAATGATAATAATAATAATAATAATTAATAATAATAATAATAATAATAATAATACTAATGATAGTAGTAATGATAATAGTAATAATGATAATGATAATAATGATAATAATAACACAGTATATTATTTGACTGATCTTCATCATATCAATGTAATGGTAAAGAGATGAAGTAGAGATATGTGGATATGATTCATAACTTGACACTTTTTGATTCAGCGCTCGATCCTAATCTTAATTTCTTTATTCATATATCGTCAACTGTTATAAAGTTTTCTTCTTTTCCGAACGGAAGATACCTGAGCACATCATACACAACAAACTAGGACAGTGGTCGTATGTATGTCTTTGCATTTGATTTTCTTTTCCATGTTTCATCCGTCTTGACCTTCGTCCCAAACGAGAAAATCTGATCTCAACAAACCATCAAGACCCTGGTAGAAATAAAAACCTTACCCTTGCCTTAGGTTTCAATAACCTCTATTCTCACAGATCCCAACCCTCATCAAATATAACAGTGACAAAACATATACACACTAAAGTAACCCGACAATCACTAAACAATCGATCTCCCCAATTCAGTCTTAAGCTCCACCCCACCACAGACGTACACACATCTGAAACTACACTCTCTAGACACATACGAGTTACAGCACTTTGTCCACATTCTGGACATCACCCATCCACATAACACTACAAACACCGATGCAACAAATGTGAGGACCCTTCAATGTGGTCACCATGGCAACATAGCCACCGTGACATGATACGTCAACATGATGATATAGTCACTATGGCAACATAGCTAGAAGGAGAATATAGCCACCACCACAGTGAAGACGTCGAATACTTACCGTTCAGTTTCCTTGCACTCATTCCACATAGACATACACACAGCAACACTTCGCTTTATGACGTATGGTCCTGCTTAGCGGATGTGACCTCCTTCCTGGGTGGTGCTGGTCCCCATAAAAGAGGGGAGGAGGGTTGCTTCCTTTTATACACGCAGTGAATTCTACAAAACCTGCTTGTTAATTTTCTGCGTAAATTAGTGGTTGCATTTTGTACTTCAGACGTTCCCGTTTATCACTCACATCCATGTAACTGACTTAATCATTTATCTCTTTAATTCGTTCTTAAGCTTCAAGAGATCTCTTGTAATATGTGAGATAATTCATACTGTAAAAAAAGCGGTCCTGTCTGCCTGTAAACATGCCGAAGATGTTGCCAGACGCACGATGACTCAGTTGTCAATAATCATCCATTTCCTTGGCAGGACAGAAGTTGCTGTCTGTTGGGGTGATACATCATTGGAAAAATATGTTGCTGTTGTGCAGAAAGGTTGTTCCGGCAATGTGGAAGGTATGAAGGGGGAGAATTCCAGGAGTGAGTGGTTATACCACTGAACAATGGCATTTTTCCATTCAATTGCAGGAACGAGCAGACGAAATTCTCCCGGAGTGCCCGAATCTGCTGGTGTAGTAATATAATGATCACTTTATAGAGAATATTAGACATATACGAGTCCTCTGAATAGGGGAGAATGAATGGAAATGATGCATTCTACGAACAAAAAGGAGAAGGTGTCGTAATTCAATCTCAAATGATATTTCCTTGAAATTTACCGAGGCATACAAAGCCTATCCCTCACTTTCTTCTCTCTTGTTCAGTCCATTATCAAATCATACCATGAAAGATAACATATGTATATAACTATCTCACCAGCTATTATAGACCGGCGCCCCCCTGATACGCAGAGGCTACGCAATACGCATTTGTGCAAACACTGCCTCGGCCCGGGGCCGGACTCCTCGGTAAACAATTAGAACACAGACGATGTTCAGTGCTGCTGGTGTGGGAGGGAGGGCCGGGAGTCGAACTCCCTCAGTGATGCTCTTGTTGGCCACAGGAAGTGGTGGGATAAGCCAGCTTGCCATCCCGTCCACCTGTGTGTGTGTGTGTGTGTGTGTGTGTGTGTGTGTGTATGTGTGTGTGTGTGCGGGTGTATGTATGTGTGTGTGTGTGTGTGTGTGTGTGTGTATGTGTGTGTGTACTTGTATCTATGTATTTGTCATAATTATATTTCTGTACTTATGTGCGTTTTAGAAACTGTCGACTCTTAAATGCATAGAACTTTTTCATAAGTTCAGCATCAACGGCAAACACATCCTTAACACCCATCATGATAAATGTGGTAAACATTGTGGTGTGGAAGCATACGGGCCAGAGGTGAGATATAACATATATCTACATGTAATTCAAGTTCTTCTGGCAGGACTATTGCAGAGAACAGAAAGAACAGTGGTCCCAAAGCTAAGCCTTGAGGAACTCCACTTGTTACTTTAACCAAATTTGAAAAAAGAACCTCTGACGTGTGCTCTCTGCTCCCCCAAACTTCGGTAGACTTTCAAGTTATCTAAAGAGTCATCCTGATAACAACTTGGAATACTGAATTCTTTATCAGTTTTGTATGAAGGACCGAAATAAAGACATCCTGGCAGTCTAAAACTACGCAGCATACCCACCCATCCAAAGGTTTCTCTTTCTCTGACACAGAGTTTCGTAATCTTTACTTCTTACCCTTAACTTAGTGTTTATCCTGACGTGTGTGATGATTCGAGCATAAAACTCTTCCCTTCCTGATCATCATCTTCAGGTACTTACAGACAACACTTATGTATTCCAAAGACAACCTCACCGTCACAACTCAAAAGGAAAGTATTGCATTTGCCTTCTTGCGGTTGTTTGTAAAAGAACTCTCCTCGAAGATGACTTATATATGTGTCTACTGTCCTGCCTCAGTCTTTTGCCCTTTGTAAGAACACATAGTGAGATACCACTCGGTCCATGGGTTATGTTGGGTCGTAAATCCTTTATAGTCTAACTTACATCCTGTATTTTGATGTCAGTGATGTGGCATTATCGGACTCAGCCTGCTTGTGGTTACGCCGCCAGGGAAGGTTCACTGTTAGTGGAGGTAGCATCATCGGAATACAATCTCGTCCAAGAACTTCTAACTCCTAAAGGAGTCTACCTTTCCATACTACTGTTTGTAGCACATTCCTGAAGCTGCAGGACCTTCTGGGGAAGAGGTCCTGGGATAATAGAAGGATGGAGTGATATACATAGGCAGTCAGATTAGATATATCGATGGGTAGATACAATATTTTTAGGACTATATCTTTTCCCAGGTGATTTTCCAAAGGTGAAGTTTACAGTTGATATATAAGAGTGCTATAGCTATATGGGAGTGTTATAGCTATAGGGAAGTGTTATAGTTATAGGGGAGTGTTATAGCTATAGGGGAGTGTTATAGCTATAGGGAAGTGTTATAGCTATAGGGGAGTGTTATAGCTATAGGGAAGTGTTATAGCTATAGGGGAGTGTTATAGCTATAGGGGAGTGTTATAGCTATAGGGAAGTGTTATAGCTATAGGGGAGAACTGTAGCTATAGGCGAGTGTAATAGCCTTGGGGGAGCAATATAGCTATAAGGGAATACCATAGCGATAGGGTTGTGCTATAGCTATAAGGAAGTGGTATAGCTATAGTGGAGTGCTATAGTTCCTCCCTGACCTGTTCCTCCTAATTATTAACTTACAAGATGAGGGCACTGGGAGGGTCTCCCAGCCCCCATACGTCAGCCTTTGTGAGTAGGTTTATATATAGCCATCCACGTGTGCGTGTGTGTATATGTGTGTGTGTGTGTGTGTGTGTGTGTGTGTGTGTGTGTGTGTGTGTGTGTGTGTGTGTGTGTGTGTTTGTGTGTGTATGTGTGTGTGTGTGTGTGTGTGTGTGTGTGTGTGTGTGTGTGTGTGTGTGTGTGTGTGTGTGTGTGTGTGTGTGTGTGTGTGTGTGTGTGTGTGTGTGTGTGTGTAAGGTCTGTTGCATCTCCACACTTCACTTGCCACTCATCTACCACATCTGAAACGAGGTCCATGTGTCTTTCTCCTCCCACCCACTCACCCTCCCACCCACGGTAGGCCGCCCATGCCATCCAAATAACCTCTTAGAGCAGCTGTTCGCTTTTGGCTACGCCGCCCAGCTTGCCACTCATACCTCTCAGCATGCCGCCCACTACGTCATTCATGCTCCCTACTTCGATCCCATGCGGGCCCATGCCGCCCATTATGCCGCCCACCACAGCCACTCGCTGCATCACTAATGCTACCCACCTCAGGCCGCCCACAACATCCAAGCCAACTGCCAAGTCTTCCACGCCACTCAGCTGGCCGCTCAAACAATCTGTGCCACCCATTAAGCTACTCCTGCTTGGGCTAAGGCTGTCCACCCACCCATGTCACCCACCAGGCCGCCCACGACCACCCACAGGCCACCCACTCCCCACCAGCTAGGCCAGACGCTACCACTCCAACCTGCAACCGAATACCTCCATATCCTCGAATTCTCCGATATGAGGCGCTCACTCACACCTCATCTTCCCTCATATAAGACCCTCAGCAACAAGGTAGGCCTCACAGTCCTCATAAACGCCCCATTTCTTACGATAGAACTAAACCCAATCAGCGTTTAAACCTGGAGGAATACAAGAGGTTACGTATTGTATTAGTGCTGTATAAACTCTCTCTCTCTCTCTCTCTCTCTCTCTCTCTCTCTCTCTCTCTCTCTCTCTCTCTCTCTCTCTCTCTCTCTCCAATTATCATGATATATGTAAGGTCTAAAACGTTATAGACGTAAGGAGCGAAAAGAAAATATGTCTGAGACAACCCTTTTCAAAAGAGCCAGGTGGAGGATATGAGGTGGTATAGAGTTCGAAACTTTGGGAGTGTAATGAAAGAAATGAATGTCACAACGACCCAGTCTTGATTTGCCAGCGGCCACGCAGTAGTAATATGACGCAGTGGCTTGCCGAGC